>NC_089838.1:232194567-232504714 GCF_035609145.1 Eleutherodactylus coqui
CTCAATCAGATGAGCATTTTTTTTTAAGCTTGTATAGGTGCTTGAAAAAAATTCACAGAACGCATGTATGAAAAATGCGTGACCGAAAGTACAGATGCGTCTTTTATTTACACTTGTTGTGCCGTCACACGATCCTAAAATTCGCACATATAGTGCGGCCCATTGAAAGCAATGGAAGAGGATCGCGATTCCCTGCTGCGGCTGTGACAGCTGCAGCACGGGATTCCTTGGAAGTAAAACTCCTCGATGCAGCAGCACCAGCCCCATTGAAAACAAGGGAGAAGATCGTGCTCCTCTGCCACAGCTTTAACAGCTGTGGCAGGGGATTCCTTTGTCCCCACGGGGAGTCCCCTCATCACTGAACACAGTGCAGCTGTGGCAGAACAGCACGATGCTATCCCATTGATCTCAATGGGGCCGGTGCTACTGCCGCCCCATTAAAAGCAATAGGTTGAAGACAACCCCCGCAAGGATTTTTGATGGGGGAAATGCCTGAAGTATAAGCCCCACCCCAAAAATAAGCCCTAGCTGCAAGGAAAAAAAATAATACATCACCTAGAAGCACTCCCTGGACCCCTGTCTTTTCTTCATGTTATTCTGGCCAGGAAGTGAAAAATCCCCACCTCCTGTAAGCCTCCATTCAGCTGTGATTGGTCAAAGCGCTCAGCCAATCAGAGGCAGCGCTTCCAGGAGGCGTGGATTTTTCACTCCCCGGCCAGAAGAACATGAAGAAGAAGAGTGCCGCTGACCCGGGGAGAACACACACCGAAGCCCGACAGCGCTTCTAGGTGATGTATTATTATTTTTTTCCTGCAGATAGGGCATAGTTAAAGGTTTTGACACTACAATTTCCTACTGACAAAGTTGCATCGATTCACACGTAAAAACTGCATTTTTGTGCAAATCGAAAAACGTGTCCTATTTTTTCCCGGAACGCATTTTAAACACATGTAAAAAATGGGCGTGTGACCACTTCATTGGAAAGCATTGGTTCTAATAGATCCATTTTAAAAACGCGCCTATACATGCATACAATTTGCTCGTCTGACTGAGCCCTAATAATGATTACTTAACTACAGCACTTTGCTTTATATGCAAGTAATTTTGAAAAGTGTTTTTCTTTTCCTGCAGCATATATATATGTATTTGCTGCTGCAATAATAAAGTACATGATCTGATTGATACATTTAAAGGGGTTGTCCCGCGAAAGCAAGTGGGTCTATACACTTCTGTATGGCCATATTAATGCACTTTGTAATGTACATTGTGCATTAATTATGAGCCATACAGAAGTTATCAGAAGTTTTTCACTTACCTGCTCCGTTGCTAGCGTCCTCGTTTCCATGGAGCCGTCCGTGGAGCCGAACGGGGGGGGGGGGGGGGGGTGAAAAAAAAAAAACTCGTTTCGGCGCGGGACAACCCCTTTAATATTTGTTGCTCTGTCCTCTTCTAATTTCTGACCTGGCTTGTTCTTGATCATTCTCTAATCAGGCCCTATGTTACTGCAACAGATCTTATTAATATTCAGCTTGGTAATCTGATTTGGTCCTGTCTTAGGGCTCCCACACACTTGCGTTTTTTTTATGCTGCATTTTTTAACGCAATTTTCAATGGGACTTTCAAATGTTAAAAGCACACGCACCAAAAATGCAAGTTGGGTTGCGTTTTTAACATTAGAAAGTCCCATTGACAATTGCGTTTAAAAAAACGCAGCGTTAAAAAAAAACGCAAGTGTGTGGGAGCACTTAAAGTTCTGTACTGCACAACTAGAGTTCTGTCCAGTGACAACCTGCTACCACTTGTTCCAGTGAGGTCTACTTTACCTTAGTTCTTTTTTTAACATTCTTTTATATCAAGAACAGAGTTTTTACAACAAAAGAAAGAGTACAGGCCCTTAGGTAAAAGATGTGAATCACTATTCCATCTACTGATTGGGTATGTTTGATGAAAACTACAACATTCAGCAAATGAGACACATAAGCAAGTAAAAATCAAATTGCTATATGCATGTCTACACAATAGTATGTAAGGGGACAAATTCAGGGTGAGTATCAAGACGTGGCTTGAAGCCAAGCATGTCTAAAATAAGCATGAGTCCCGATAAGATGAACTTGGTGAGAGCTATCCATTACCACAAATGGTGCCTGTACAAAAATAAACCACTACCAAAGTTAAAAAAACAATATTAAAGGAACAGTAATAAATACCCAGTGATTAAGAAAGTGTGGTACTGGTAGGTGATTTGAAATAAAATAAAGGACTATGAACTGTATCAACAGACTAATAAGAGTAACACCTTCCAATTCAAGTTGTCTAAGCACGCTTCCCATCTAGTGCAATATAAATGATAATTCCCCGGCTGTGACACGACTGGGCCTTCCATAGAGCAGTTATAATTAACGCACTGGACTAGCTCAGTTATAGTAGGGATATTTTGTGACTTTTAATTCCTAGCTATCAACCACTTAACCACCACAAGCGTGTGAAAGACAACCATTCTATCTGAGGGTGGTAGATCTTCAAAGTCTACGTTAAGCAAACAAAAAGCTGTAGACCATGGTGTTTGACACCCCAAGAGTTTTCCTAAAAAGGACTAAATCGCCTCCCAGAAAGGAGTCAACTTAGAACAACTTTAAAAGAAGTGTGTTATGTTACTTACATCTAAATGGCACGGCCAACAGAGATTGAATACAGTAGAACATATCAATGAAATTCTGTAGGTGTGAAATACCATCTATATAAAAGTTTCCTTGTGGTTTCTAGATGGGCCAAATAGAGTTATCTACAGCTATGTTTAAATCCCTTTTCCGTCTAGCCACAAAGAGGGGTAAATCAGGCAAAAAGTTATCAGAAATGGCATGATACATCTTGGAGTGACCTCTATTTTTACAAGTAGTCTTAAAAAAAGTTCAAATAGAGATTCAGCAGCTAAAGGATTGTTAAAATAAGTAGGGATACAATTGCATAGTTGTAGTTATCTGTAGAAATCTGTTTTGGGAACCTGAAAAGCATTAATAATGTTAAGAAAGGAAGTTAAGTGATTATTATCCCATATTTGATTAAGAATAAAAATGAGATATAGAGGAATGATAGCCTTTTGGGCCTCTCCCATTATACAAAATTTGCCCAAACCCGTAGTAAGATAGCCCCAATGCACCCAGTTGAATGCCTTCTGCGTAACAAAAGAAAAAAACAGATAACACATCTGACTCATCTCTACCACCCCAAGTATATCTAGAAGTCATCTCCTCCCATTTAATGATTGTCTCCCTTTAACAAATCTGTCTTGATCCATGGAAAAAAGTGGAAGGGAGAATTTATCACAAAAGAAAAGCACCACGTGCCTTGACTGCATTAAAAACTTTCATTATGGCCCTAGCGCTTTATTGGCTTTTAAAGAGGCAATGGTCTTGGACACCTCTCCTAAAATAAGGTTCATAAGCAAAGCGGAGAGTTGAGCTGGAGATGTGGAGGAGAGCTGAACTGAACTGAACTGAACTGAATTAAGACATTTCTCAATAATGGCCTCCAACGGTTGCGCCAAACAGGAATCCATTTGTGAATTGTATACTAAAAAAATAGTAGTCAGCAATATTATTGGAAATGTCCTCTGGGTTAAAAAATTTCTCCCCACAGAGTTATAAATAAAAGGACTTATTGCCCTGGAAGAGGCATTTTAAAAGTGACCAGCCAGAAAGGATCCAGCTTCATTGCTATGGCTGTAATACGTGGCTATTATTTTCCTCAATGCTACATCATATTTGCTTACATTAAGAGTATGTAATTAGTGGTGTCATTTATTTAGCTCTAATTTGGCAAGAAGGTTATTTAGTTGGGAGAGACTAAGTATTGAGTTTGTAATTCAGAGAAAAGAAGCTTCTCTCTCTTTTCTGTCCTTGGCTGCTAAACTGATGTAGTGTCCTCTAATAAAGGCTTTATGCAAACACCATACCGTTATATCACTCGCCTCATTATTGCAGTTCAATTTAAAAAAAATGAATCCAAAGTTGCTTGAAATTGTTGTAGATACTTACAAGAGTGAAGTATGTAATAGTTAATCATCCAGGGAGGTTGATTGAAATGTTCTGCCACTGTTACATGAATGGCAGCATGGTCCAACCAACTGACAACACAGTTCCTTGATATACTCTGTCTGTAAAGGCCCTTTTACACACAAAGATTAACGCGCAAGATTCGTCCAATCGGCCAAAAATGGGCGATAATTGTTACATGTAAACGCAGGCATCAGACACTTTTTGTTTGAACGATGGATTTTAGTTCACTTAAAAGCCATCGTTCAGCCACTGAAAGACTGAGCTAATGCGTTGCATTTGAATGTATTTCGCTCATCTTCAATAAACTGCAGAATGTTCTCCCCGCAGCATGAGTACACTAGCGGCGAGGAGAATAATGAAATGTTTGGCAGCTGTTTGCACAGCTGGGCATGTGTTTAAATGCTAGCCCAACTCAGCAAACAACTTGTGGAGGTCCTTTTACATACAAATGAATATTTTAAAGTGTTAATAGCCATTAATACGATATGCAAATAGGTCGCTAAATCGTTCCATCTTTCATTAGTTTGAAAGATTATCTTTGCGTCTAAAAGGGCCTTAAGAGACAGGCCAATTCTTGAGTACAACCTATCAGGATGTGAGAAGAAAGTGTAGGCTCTATTCAGTAAATGCTGCATCCTCCACACATTTAGCAGACCTCCTTTATGCATAATTTGAAAGAGATCAGAAGGGGAATCCAATTTAGCTGGGGCAGAGAAGTCTGTTGAAGGCCACATAGTTTTGTTGAAATTACCCAATACTAGCAAAGCACCTTGTTTAACTTTGTGCATAATCTGAAAAAGGCTTTTAATTTAGTGAACTTGCCCAAAGTTAGGTGCATAAAGAGAAATTATGATTTCCATAAGGTTATTAAGTTCACTCACCAGAATCACATATCTTTCCTGGTCACCCACAACCATCCCGAGTTATTTAAAGGCTAACATATCCCACACAGCAATAGATGCTCCTTTTTTGAGATTGTAGGAGCAGAAATAACATGATGAAAACTTTTTATGTTTTAGTCTAGGAAGGTCAGCGCTTAACAAGTGTGTTTCTTGAATACACAGTACATCAGTTTTATATTTCAGCACCTCCCGCCAGAGGCAGGATCGTTTAGAGGGATTGTTTAGCCCCTTCACATTTATTGAAGCAACCTTAAAGGGGTGGTCTCGCGAAAGCAAGTGGGTCTATACACTTCTGTATGGCCATATTAATGCACTTTGTAATATACATCGTGCATTAAATATGAGCCATACAGAAGTTATTCACTTACCTGCTCCGTTGCTAGCGTCCTCGTTGCCATGGTTCCGTCTAACTTCGGTGTCTTCTTGCTTTTTTAGACGCGCTTGCGCAGATGCATCTTCTCCCTTCGGCTGGTCTTGGAAGCATCGGCGTTTTGGCTCCGCCCCTTTTTCGCGTCATCGCGTAGCTCCGCCCCCGTCATGTGCCGATTCCAGCCAATCAGGAGGCTGGAACCGGCACACGTCATGGGGCGGAGCTACGCGATGATGCGTACAAGGGGGCGGAGCCAAAATGCCGATACTGCCGAGCGGAGCCGAAGGGAGAAGAAGGGAGAAGACGGATCTGCGCAAGCGCGTCTAAAAAGGCAAGAAGACACCGAAATTAGACGGAACCATGGCAACGAGGACGCTAGCAACGGAGCAGGTAAGTGAATAACTTCTGTATGGCTCATATTTAATGCACGATGTATATTACAAAGTGCATTAATATGGCCATACAGAAGTGTATAGACCCACTTGCTTTCGCGAGACCACCCCTTTAAACACCATGGTAGAAAAAAAAAAGAATAGTGCTAGGTATGAAAAAGGTATACATATTATAACAGATACTACCAGACCACACACCGAATGGATGCAGAATCTAATGCCAAGATTTGTAAACCCATAAAATAGCACAACTAGCAAACATATCTTAATTAAACAAAACAAGTTGTAGTAATAGAGCAATGCTGCAGATAAGCATTGTAGGGAAGGTAAAGGTGTCAGTAAATAAGCCAAGCAGGCTATTATTATTATTAACGCCCCACAAAATTGCAGACTGAAACAGGTAAACAAGAAGCTAATTGTCAGTTTTATTGCCAGAAAACGTACAAAAGATATCATGGATACTATAAACAAGTATATGAAATGTGTAGAAAGGTGAATGCACAAATGTCTCCAATATGAAGCACTTGCTTGTTCAGGTAACCAATGTCCATTCCACAGCTAGATGATTTAGCGTATGCTGTTTAGACCCACTAGGCAATGTTGTTACCTATATAAAAATCAGATTGCGTAGTGTTGGGAAGAGGAAAGTGCAGAGGTCAATCAAAAAATCCTGAAGTTTATCAGGCTTAATCGACTCAGGAAATCCTCGAAAGCGGATATTGTTCTGGCAAGAATGGTCCTCCTGATTTGTAATTTTAGGTTGCGGAGCTGCTAGTTCCCCCTCCCTATCATTAGTGATGTCTACAAGGCCACTATGGGCTTTGGCAAACTCAGGCATTGTAAGCTCAAGGTGCACTGTACATCCACCTTTTTGCAGTGCCTGCATCAAATTTTATTATCTGCTTGTAACGATGATCTTAAATCACTCAGAATGGCTTTAAGCAGATTTGCAGTAACAGGCATATCTTTGTCAGGAGGAGAAGCTGAGTTAACCCATTGTGCAGAAGAGGTATCAGATTTGCAAGACATGCTGTGGATGCATGCTTGTCTGATGCAACTTATCTGCAGGGGCCTGGCAATAAGCCGGGCGGAAGATTCCTCTGAAGAGGAAGAGTGGCTGTCTGGAGGTGGAGAAGAAGATTGTCTGCCACTGTTATGGGATTCATCACCTCGGTCCAGCACTGCATCAAGATCTGCCTACACTAGCTGAGTAGAAGACACGTTGGAGGAAAATGAGCGCATGGCTGCAGGGGAGAAGTGTGGAGGGTCCCCAGTAGCCTGGCGGCATCTTACAGTGTCATGATGGAGAGATCCTGCAGATGGAAAGATTTCAGCAAGTTTCATGTTTGCGTTCTTTTTGGATTTGGTCATCCTGGGTGTTGAGAGCGGGTGTTCCACTAATGAATGAAATAAAGAAGTTGCTAGTATGCTGCTTGGAAAAAAAATTGTTATAACAAGAGAAAATGACCGATAATTTTCAGTGTAAACGCAGTGACTATCGAACAATGAATGATAAATTGTTTGCTTTTCGTTCACTGTTCATTTTATGCAGTCATAAAAATCATCATTGGCTCGTTCACTTATCATTCGGTTTAAATACCGATCGTTCAGTCACTCTCATTCACTTATACAGCAAATGTGATCCAATAATAGTGTCTAAAGGCAGCACTCCAACAGCAGGATGATATAGTCAACAGACTTTTATTTTCAGCTCATGGCATGCTCATATACAGCAAATGTGAATTCAGGGGCATAGCCAGAAAGGGGGGGGGGGGGGGGGAGTGTGTGATCCAGGTGTTGAAGGTCAGGGAGTGCCAGCAAGCTACCTTGCTTTTACCAGGGTGCTTAGACACATAGCTAGGGCAGCACACTGAATTTTGCTCCAGGTGAAGGTAAGCTAAGCTTCACCTCTGGCTGAATTGTCCCCTGTAGAACTATTTTATATCAAAGTCAGAATGACTAACATAACCCAAATGCAAGTCAGTGAACAATAGGGTCCTTCCGGTAGCTTGCATGATCTAGTGGTTCTTCAGAACATCCTGTCCATATTTCATTTTTTAATTTTCTTAGAGGAGCCTTCATGCTTTCACGTTGCTGGACTTGTACTTTCCTTTTCAAAAGTTTTGATCATAGTTATCTTGCCCAATGAGCCGGTTCTAATCATAATATGTTCCTAATATAATACGGTATGCCTAATCTTTAAAGGGAATGCATCATTTACTAGGTAAAAAGCTAATAGACTCCAGAGACTGGGATAGGAAACCACTAAATGCTAAGCTAACAGAAAGAGTGTACGCATAAAAAATAAACTAATATACAGTGGTCCCTCAACATATAATATTAATTGCAATCTAAAGGCACAGCCAGGTCTATGCCAAGAGATAAATAGTTAATTTGCTGCTATAGAACAAGTGGCATCTCCCAGCTACTTCAGTAGTGTGCACTATTGCTTGTGCAAACTAAATGACCACATTCAATTAAAAAAATCCCAGCACAGCAGAAAATATACAATTACAACTTCCAAGAAAACAGGGAGATCTGCTACCTAATTCTTACCAACAGTGAGGAAATGTTTGAGGAAGTAAGGGTGGCTGGAACCTTAGAAGGCAGTGATCATGCTATCCTTGAATTTTGGATAAAAAGGGGAGGAAGACCTGAGAAAACTCAGACCTCAAGGTTGGATTTCAGAAAGGCAGATTTTAGTGAACTCAGAACGACGGTAGGAAGAATCCAATGGCTGGATGTTCTTAAGGACAGAAATATCCAAGAAGGTTGGGAAATATTATGAAATGAGATTCTCAAAGCACAATCGTTAACAATCCCTAAAAGAAGGAAGAATGGGAAGCGTTTAAAGAAAGCAGGATGGATGAACACAGAACTTACACACATGTTAAAAACAAAGAAAAATATGTTTATCAAATGGAAAAAGGGGGGAATATCTCAAGAAGAATATAATGCAGTCTGCAGAAACTATAGGGCAAGTGTTAGAAAAGCTAAAGTTAAAAATGAATTGAGGCTTGCAACAGAGGCCAAAAGCAATAAAAAAGGATTTGCGGGGTATGTCAAAAGCAAAAGAAAAATCAAAGATGCTATTGGATACTTACAAGATGAAAGTGGTGAATTGGTTAAGAATGATGTTGAGAAGGCTGAACTTTTAAATTCCTATTTTGTATCTGTTTTTTCTCAGAAAGTAGATGGAACATCAACTGATCTTCCCTGTGCTATTGGGGGAATAAAAGAGTGCAGGCTATCTATAAGCAGAGGGAATGTGAGGGAACACTTAGCTAACTTAAATGAATTCAAGTCTCAAGGTCCAGGTGAATTACATCCTAGGATACTAAAGGAAGCAGGTAATTGCTGAACCACTCGCCATAATCTTTGAAAATTCCTGGAGAACAGGAGAAGTCCCAAAAGATTGGAAAATGGCAAATGTTGTCCCTATCTTCAAAAAAGAGAAAAAGGTGGATCCATGAAACTATAGGCCTGTGAGCCTGACTTCTTTACTGGGAAAGATCTTTGAACAAATTATTAAACAGCATGTATGCAAGTACTTGGATGAAAATGGAGTAATAAACTAGAGCCAGCATGGGTTTGTAACAAACAAGTCATGCCAGACTAATATAATTTCCTTTTATGACAGTATCACAGACTGGGCTGATCAGGGAAATGCGGTGGATATAGTTTACCTTGACCTTAGTAAAGCATATGACAAAGTATCTCGTCCTAGACTTATTGAAAAAATGACCAAATATGGGATTAACAAGGCAACTGTTAGGTGGATTCATAACTGGCTGAGTGATCATACTCAAAGATTGGTCATAAATGGCTGCACATCCAAGTGGAAGAATGTATCAAGTGGGGTACCACAAGGCTCTGTCCTAGGCCCGGTGTTGTTCAACATTTTTATAAATGATCTGGAGGAGGTAATTGATGGGAAGCTGATCAAATTTGCCAACGACTCAAAGCTTGGAGGGATAGCTAACACTAGGGAAGAGAGAGAGAGAGAGAGTATTCAAAAAGATCTAGAAAAGCTTGCACAGTAGGCAGTGACTAACAGAATGGCATTTAACAAGGAGAAATGCAAAGTCCTACATCTGGGCAAGAAAAATGAAGAAAGTACATACAAAATGGACGGAATTAGGCTAAGCAGCAGCACATGTGAAAAAGACTTGGGTATACTAATAGATCATAGACTGAACATGAGTCAACAATGTGATGCAGCAGCCAAAAAGGCAAACACAATTCTGGAATGTATTAAGAGAAGCATAGAGTCTAGATCACGTGAGGTAATTATTCCCCTCTACCCTTCCTTAGTCAGACCTCATCTGGAATACTGTGTCCAGTTCTGGGCACCCCAATTTAAAAAAGACATAGACAAACTGGAGCAGGTTCAGAGAAGAGTTACCAAGATGGTGAGCGGTCTACAAATCATGCCCTATGAAGAACAGTTAAAGGATCTGGGAATGTTTAGCTTGCAAAAAAGGCTGAGTGGAAACTTAAAAGCTGTCTACAAATATCTGAAGGGCTGTCACAGTGCAGAGGGATCAGCCCTATTCTCATTTGCACAAGGAAAGACTAGAAGCAATGGGATGAAACTGAAAAGGAGAAGACACAAATTAGATATAAAAAAAAAAAACTTTCTGACAGTGAGGGTGATCAATGAGTGGAACAGGTTACCATGGGAGGTGGCGAGTTGTCCTTCAATGGCTGGACAAATATCTATCTGGGATGATTTAGTGAATCCTGCACTGAGCAGGGGGTTGGACCTGATGATCCTGGAGGTCCCTTCCAACTCTACCAGTCTATGATTCCTACAGCATTGTTCATACAATTGTAACTGGACAGGTAAGGTGTGTTTAGACGTAACGATTATCGTTCAAACAATTATTAAAATCAGTGAAAGTGAAGGATACTTGTTCAGTGTAAACGCGAGCCAACAACCAAAAGACAATCGAAAATCACGCATTTCTCGTACGTCGTTCTGTTTCAGCAGGACTAAAAATCATTGTTGGATCGTTCTCTTCTTGTTGTGTTTACCCACTTCCCATTCAGGGGTTATGGGGATGTGGAACACAGAGCAAGAAGTGAACATGAAGTCAACAATTCTCAACGATGATCTTACTGTCTAAACAGTTCGCACAAGTGTTCAAATGAAAATCGGCTTGTCTAAAATTGGCATAATGGTTCCTATTATGAATATAACCAGAAGTACCGTAGTGGAAGTCATTCCTGTTATTCATTTTAAAAAGACCCTGACAACCAAACACGGTCATTCCGAAACTTATAGGACCTTTTGGAGTAAATGTGGCATCCATAGCCAGCTCAGTGATGTCACTGATTACCCACACGGGGCGGGCGCCTGAAACTGCTACCAGCCACAGCTGCTCTCATTGTGTAGCTCAGCAGTCCCTTGCTTGCATGCAGTTTCCAACTGTGAGAAGATTACATCGCAAGTCAACCTATGGATATTGAGGGACATTACATGTAAGTGGTGATATTCATCATAGGAACCTTTACTTTGTTGTGTAACAATTGTATGGACAGTGTTGGTGAAAGTTTTAATTATTCATTTTCTGCTGTGCTGGACTGTTTTTAATACAATCTTAATTGGTTCTGGGATGACCATTCTATGCTGAAGATATTGTATGCTGAAATCATAGCTCTATTAAAAATTGGTAATTGGCTTTGAGGTCCCAAACCATCATCCAAAATAAAGCAAAAACGAAAATTAAGTGGATATTTAATACAGATAAAGCATGTTTTTAGCTATAAAAATCAGAAAGAGCTGCTGGAAGTTGTACATCACTTCCAATGATGACAGGACCTTCCTCACGGCCCTTTATAGTACACAAAATGCACTTAAAAATAAATGGAGCCGCCCTCACCTGATGTCCAAAGGAGCAGCTCATCCTGGTGCAGGTAAAAAGCGGTACATGAGATATAGTACCGCACTGTACTTTAGAGAGAGCTACTAGACAGCCAATCAGTACACAGATGTGTTACCAGAGAAATGCCCATGCTGATTGGCTGGATGTTTCGGCACAGTGCACATGCTGTAGATCCAGGCTGTCTGTGATATTGTATGTTGCATCTGATTTCAAGTGGCCGGAAAGGTCATTGTATATTTGTATGATAAAAATATTGTATCATAGGGCCATTGTAACTTGAGGAATCATTGCATCTTAAAGGTGCCGCTCATGACACAGCATCTCATGGCCCTTTTACACGGATCAGTTATCATTCAGAGTTGTTCTGATTCCCGCACCTCCGCAGGAATTTGAACGATAATCGTCCCATATAAATGCATACAGCGACTGAACGAGAGTTGTTCAGTCGTTCAGCTCCTGCATGCAGAAGACTGAATGACACACCGCTCAGTGTAAACAGCAGTCGTTCACTTCTGAAGGATTGTCTGCTTACAGTGAATGGAGGCCGGCCGGGGAAAATCGCTCCCCAGCTGCTCCACCTCCATGCCGGCAGCGCTATAAGCGATGCTAGCGATACTCGCTCCTGTGTAACAGCACAGGACTGAGCATCACTGGGACGAGCGATGGGCATTGTTTGCCTGACAGCTCGTTCCATGTAAAAGGACCTTTATTCTCTGGAAATTGGATTCTAGAGAGTAAAAGGCCCTTAAACTCTTCTCACAAGGGACTCTACTTTTTCCATCCCTCCTGATCCCTTAAATCAGCAGATCATAATTAAAAGAGAGTTATAGGCTGAATCACATACTGAATTATCATTTGATACTGTTTTAACTTCTAGTATTCTAATTCAGGATTTAAAGAATATCATTACTTGCCATTTGTCTCAGATCTATTTTTAGTTTACTAATTACTGTCCTGTAATTGAGTCTGTAGCTTAATCTCAATGATTCCTGTGTGAATCCAATATATTCCGCTAACTCAAAGTCTTCTACGTACTGTAATTCTACACTTCCCCAGTCTATCTTCAGAAAGAAGTTCTTTCATAACTGCGGATCATTATATAAGTAGTTCTCTGTAATAATTTTCACTTGCATTTATTTTATTTAAACGTTAACTGAGCACCAAATCTCCATTCTCTGCATAAATGCAGTCATTAGCCTAATCCTGGATAAAGTACGTTTCATCATTATAGTTAGGCTCCCACTTTATCTGCAGAACTGAATGTTACAGAGGAAGTATACATTATAATCAAGAATTTTTAAGATCCTTTTATCTGAAAAATTGGGCTCCCTATACATTTAAGCGGAGCGTGGGTTGTTCATCTTTTGTCACTACCGCCTGCAGCATTAATATGCAGGAAGAACAAGTTATTATGAAAGTCACATGCAAAGAGCCTAAGACAGGCCTCAGTAGATACAACGTCTACAAGAAAGGTAATTTTTCATATTTTGTTTTCTACTTATTTGGGGGAAAGGCTTTTATATAGGTCCTAAAGATATGCTAATGGTGTTTTGTGAAAGTCATTAATTAACCCATGGTGCTTATTCCCCTTTGTCGAACTAGAGTGTGAAAAAGAAACGCGGGAAGATAGGTGCCGTCTGATCTTCCCGGAACGAGGTATTCACTTTATGCGGAAAAGATAGGGCAGGTTCTATCTTTTCTTGGCTATATGATAAATGAGCGAGAATCCCACTAGTGAAAACATAACCACTAAAATCCACTGATAACATTAGTTTCGTTTTGTCCCGTTATGCGGACGTTATTATCACGGTCACATAAGGAGAGAAAACTACGCTCATCTGAATCTGCTCTCATGTCTCATATGCATGGTAGAGCTGTGCACGCAGATCATGTAAGGCAGCATATTAAAGGGGTTTTACGGGCACAAAATGACTATTTGTGATGATGTATATTACATTTTAAAATGTTAGTCTGTGCCCGGAATAGCCCTTTAAGTCCGTATGGTTCCATAGACCCTACCTGAGCTATTGTAAGGTTCCTCAGCCATATTACATAAGTATTCTGTAATACATTATCTATTCTAAAATTATGTCTCCATATGGTTTGCATCTTGTAGGTTGCCTTAATATGCACATGGCCATAAGGTTATATTCACAAATGACAGATTTCTTCCAGAAATCTTTATGAAAATGAGTTCCAAACATCTGAATGCAGTTGTTTCTACAGCATGTGGATAGATTTCTGCCATCCCCATTCAGATGTACAATACGAGACAGGTACAGAAATCTCTGAAGCAAATCTGCTGCATATGAATTCACTCAAATGGACCTTTCATCCATGCAGAATATTTCTGCAAGTCACAGCTAAGGCCTCGTTCAGACGAGCGTGGTTTACCTGCTACTACAGCAGCATGTTAACCAAGCTCACATGGAGCTTTTTTTGACCAGCGCAAAATCTGTGCTGGTAAAAAAGATAGGACAGCAAGTGCGAACTCCGCTGTCAGCTCCGTGCTGTGGCGCTGTGCAAGGTGCTGACCACAGGTCCCTATGGGAGGCATGGCAGCACTCTGCTCACAGCACTGACATGTGAACGGGCTGCTCCGTGGAGCATGAAGCAGTTAGTTCACTGCAGAATTCCTGCATGTTAGCAGCGTGGTTTACACGCTGCTGTAGCAGCGTGTAAACCACACTCATCTGAACGAGGCCTAAGCTATGGCTCTAGGTGCATTTTTAGGTGCATCCTTCAGAAATATTCCACATGTGTAAAAGGTCCCTTAAGTTATTGCCACATGAGATGAGAGACACAATGGAAAATGCACTATGAATTTTTAACAAAAATCACATCCATTAATACAATTTCAGGGCTTTTTCACATGAGCCTGTTTTAGTTCCATTATGCGGCCATGATAATAACAGCCACATAACAGGACGAAATGAAACCATTGATTTCAATGGTTTCGTTTTGATTAGCAGTATTCTCACTATGTTAATAGTATAGGCCAGAAAATATAGGATTTGCCTTATCTTTCGTGCACGTAGTATCAACTACGTGCGGGAAAGATATGGCAGGACCTATTTTAAACTCGCATATGGGGTGGAGTTGAAATGGTCCGATAAAGAAGAAAAAAGAACTGGTTCATGCACAACTATGCTCTGTAGCAGCAAGCATAGTTGCACATAAGCTCATGTGTTTTTGCATTGCAAACAATAAGATCCACCGTGAAAATATACAGCATAAATGAAAATGCTGCAGATTTAAATTCCACACCACAAACCCTTTTACGCACAGATTTTATGCGGATTTTTTGCTGCCATGTGTGGATGATAATTGCATAAATTTAATCTACTTTGCTATTACTGTAAATACTGCTGGGTTCTGCATAGAAAGTGCCTGAGGCATGGACATACCTCTTGTGGCCATACCCTAAGTATGGTTTTACAAGTAGAGGTTTTAGGAAAATGATGCATTCTTCGCAGCAATTCTCCTGGCATGTTTTGGCATATTTTTATCAGTCAAAAAGGCCATGGCAGGTATTACCTGTAGGTCAGTAGAGTGTTTTGAAATACAATCAAACAATGCATTGTTTTTGTTTTGTTTTTATTTTTTTGCCAATCACAGTGCATTCTAAGTCCTTTCTTCAGGAGTTATCCAATAGACTTGTCTACAGAAAAAAATGGCCTGAATAAAACGCCAATGTCAAAAGTGTATTTTAAAAAGGCACAGAACACTTGTGAAAGTGCATGAATTTCATGGCATCTTTTACCAGGACCCCACAAAAATAAAACCTCTAAATAAAGTTCAAATTTACCCAATAGAATGTATGGTAAAAAAAGTTCATTAGTTAAAGTAAAACTTCTGCAAAGCAGTCCTACTTTATTTTTGGCAATACTGCCGCATGAAGGATTTAGCTGGCTTTAAATATCTGAGCATGCTTAGTTGCATAACAGGATAGATCATGAAGGACATAACTCGGTGCTTTAGAAAAATATTATAGAGTGCCCGTGTGCATTACACTTTGAGTTGTTCATGAAAATATGCTCTTTGACAGCATACCAAATAGTAGTATGTTTCTTCCATTTTATGGATGAAATACACCCAAAAGGAGATTGATTAAAACATGGATGCATCAGTTTGTCATTCGTATTTCATCAACATTTAATTTGTGTTTGTATTATATTTGCATTCATTGGTGATATTTTCTCTTGGGCAGAAAATGAATTTGTTTTTGCCCAGCAGAAAATAATACCAACAAAAGTAAATACTGATACATACTGATGCATTTCATCTGTAATTCATCTATAGTAAGGGCCTTTACAAATAGACTTGTCTGAAAGAGGCCTATACAAGATAAGTAATGGGCATAGAGTAAAGGATCACATTTAAGTTATATTCATCTATATGTTTTTTAATGGAGGGTAATTCTATTGTTGCGGCAGGTTTTGGTTTTTGCTCACGGAGGTCTGCTTTATGCTAGTGCCGTTTTGGATTTTCCTCTAAGGTTTGACTAGCACTGGTGGGAGTGTCCATGTGAGTGTTCTGTTACCTGTTGCACTTGCCTAGCAATTGGGGAGGACTTTTATTCATGTCTTGACGGTGGACCTGTGCTGATTATTCTCAGTCTTCATATGATGGTTGTGGGAATCAAAGCTGGATCTTGGTCTCCTGTTTTTCCCTGCTCATCTCAAGCCAAATACTGTGGTTACTGGTGGTAGTTGTATTCTTATTTAGTTGTTTATGTCTGTCCCAGGTAGGGTCAGTGAGTGGCCAAGGAACGTGGGACTGGTGTGTTCTTATCAGGACGGGTCATCCACTATAGGCAGGTACGTTCTCTTATTCTGAGTCATATAAGGAAAGTTCCCCTCTTCATCTGTTATTTCACATGTTACCTGTGGTGGTTTATGTTCATTGTTCCACTGTGTAAACATAGCCCAGGAACTGTCTGGGGAGCCAGTTTCCATACATCCTGGTCAGACATGACACCTATATTATCATTGCCATTTTATTGACCATATAATTTGTTAGTTTATCAACTAAGTAAGGCCCGTGCCACAGTAGTATATTTGCATTTGTGCACTCATTTGCACATTGTTTTTGCAAGTTTGGCATTGCGCATTTGCAACAGAGTTTTTTTGCTGTACCTTTTGTGTGTGCAAGTCGTACACAATTGCGTGTGCTAAAAAACATGCATCGATGCTTTCAGTCATTGAAATAGCCAATTAGTTTGATGATTTTAAGATGTGGGCAGAAAAATAGAGCATGTTGCATTCTTTTGGCGTGACACAATTGTGCGTGCAAAATATGCGCTTGTGAACAAACTCATTGAAATCAATGGGTTCAATTTTCTGCATATTGTCCAACCAAAGGTTTTGTGCACAAATACACATTTGTTACACAGGCCTGTTTAAGGGCTATATGGGGTAAGGGCCATTCCAAATGAGCTTACAAGCTATAAGGAACAAGGAGCTGATACAAGAGGTTGGGCCCACTATATTAGAATACAATGGGAAAAAATTTCCTACATGTTCTATATGGTTCTTATTCCAAACTATTTCCATTATAGGCAGTGCATATATATATATATATATATATATATATATATATATATATATATATATATATATATATATATATATATATACTATCGTTCAAAAGTTTGGGGTCACATTGAAATGTCCTTATTTTTGAAGGAAAAGCACTGTACTTTTCAATGAAGATAACTTTAAACTAGTCCTAACTTTAAACAAATGCACTCTATACATTGCTAATGTGGTAAATGACTATTCTAGCTGCAAATGCCTGGTTTTTTGTGCAAAATCTACAAAGGTGAATAGAGGCCCATTTCCAGCAACTATCACCCCAGTGTTCTAATGGTACAATGTGTTTGCTCATTGGCTCAGAAGGCTAATTGATGATTAGAAAACCCTTGTGCAATCATGTTCACACATCTGAAAACAGTCTAGCTCGTTACAGAAGCTACAAAACTGACCTTCCTGTGAGCAGATTGAGTTTCTGGAGCATCACATTTGTGGGGTCAATTAAACGCTCAAAATGGCCAGAAAAAGAGAACTTTCATCTGAAACTCGACAGTCTATTCTTGTTCTTAGAAATGAAGGCTATTCCATGCGAGAAATTGCTAAGAAATTGAAGATTTCCTACAACGGTGTGTACTACTCCCTTCAGAGGACAGCACAAACAGGCTCTAACCAGAGTAGAAAAAGAAGTGGGAGGCCGCGTTGCACAACTAAGCAAGAAGATAAGCACATTAGAGTCTCTAGTTTGAGAAACAGACGCCTCACAGGTACCCAACTGGCATCTTCATTAAATAGTACCCGCAAAACACCAGTGTCAACATCTACAGTGAAGAGGCGGCTGCGGGATTTTGGGCTTCAGGGCAGAGTGGCAAAGAAAAAGCCATATCTGAGACTGGCCAATAAAAGAAAAAGATTAAGATGGGCAAAAGAACACAGACATTGGACAGAGGAAGACTGGAAAAAAGTGTTGTGGACGGATGAATCCAAGTTTGAGGTGTTTGGATCACAAAGAAGAACGTTTGTGAGACGCAGAACAAATGAAAAGATGCTGGAAGAATGCCTGACGCCATCTGTTAAGCATGGTGAAGGTAATGTGATGGTCTGGGGTTGCTTTGGTGCTGGTAAGGTGGGAGATTTGTACAGGGTAAAAGGGATTCTGAATAAGGAAGGCTATCACTCCATTTTGCAACGCCATGCCATACCCAGTGGACAGCGCTTGATTGGAACCAATTTCATCCTACAACAGGACAATGACCCTAAACACACCTCCAAATTGTGCAAGAACTATTTACAGCAGAAGCAGGCAGCTGGTATTCTATCGGTAATGGAGTGGCCAGCGCAGTCACCAGATCTGAACCCCATTGAGCTGTTGTGGGAGCAGCTTGACCGTATGGTACGCCAGAAGTGCCCATCCAACCAATCCAACTTGTAGGAGATGCTTCTAGAAGCGTGGGGTGCAATTTCACAAGCTTACCCCAACAAATTAACAGCTAGAATGTCAAAGGTGTGCAATGCTGTAATTGCTGCAAAAGGAGGATTCTTTGACGAAAGCAAAGTTTGATGTAAAAACAATGTTATTTCAAATACAAATCATTATTTCTAACCTTGTTAATGTCTTGACTCTATTTTCTATTCATTTCACAACGCATGGTGGTGAATAAGTGTGACTTTTCATGGAAAACACAAAATTGTTTGGGTGACCCCAAACTTTTGAATGGTAGTGTATATATATATATGGCATAAGTACAGTGTAGAGATTGCCATCACAAGACGAGCTACAACAGTTTTTCAGCTTCCATAATTTTCGAGGATTTACAGTCTTGAGTGCGCAGACATACATTCTCCGTGGGTGTTTTTTTCAGCATCAAACAAAGAAACACTTTTGAAAGGAAACAAGCAAGACAAGAACAAACTCAGTTCTTGTGAACCTTTGTGTAAACTACTGAACTGTGCAAGATGGCATTTTTTAATGTATTTTTTTTTCAAAAGAGCAGTGAAGTTTGATACAGTGAAAGAAGAATTCGTAAGGTCAGAAACATCATCTGTACAAATGGATCCTGAGGGATTCTTGTAAGTATTATCTTGAGGCCTTTCACCTTTCTCATGAGCACAGCTAGTCATTGCCATGCCATCAATCCATTTTCAGTACTTTATTTGGCCTATGAATTCCATAGAGTAACAACATTGTACTTCATAATATACCCAAGAAAAGCTTTTTCACTTGAAGATAAGTGAATCAGCTTTTTGATTTCTCATAAGAAGTACTGTATGCATTTTCAATCTTTCAATTATAGGTCAAGAATAGAGAGACAATAGACACTGCTGCTATTATCTTTTTTGCTGTTTGTGTAATGGGATTCTGTTCCCTACTTACTTGCACTACCTTCAGCTTAAAATAACATTAGGTTAACTTAAAATTGTATATCTTAAATGAATATTTATGAGATTATACAATCTCTTTAAAAGCAACAGAGAAAAGAGCACAAAGGAATATATTTCCTTCTAACGTTTTTAGTGGTTTGGATCTACCACACATAGTAAAAGCCAAGGCTTTTAAATATATTCATTAAAGTACTACTTATGGCAGAGGCTTTGGCAAGGGTTTGGAGTTTAGCGGTTAGAATGAGATCACTTCAGTAAGACTATTTAATAAATTAGCTTTAAGACTATGACAAGAAGCTCAACGTGTGGTCTCAGCCTTAACATTTTTATTATATATATTTTTATCAGTCATTTACTTTACCACTTCATTTAAAAAAAAGAGGCAAAAATCATTTTCCCATTTTTTATCTACATATAATGAAAAAAGTATATTTGATACTATACCAGGAAAAAATGAGGTTATAGTGTTAACTTTATACCTTCTTCCTTTCATAATTCTTCACAATCCACCCTTAGCCTCTCTACTGACCACTGTGTGTAGAAACTTGAGGTAATTAGGAGTTTACAATCTTTTTCATTCTCTTTTTTATAAACAATCACAAGCTATTTTCTACAATACTCAACAAGATTAATGAAACACTTAAATCACACACACGATGTTGCTAAACAAAATATTCAAATTGAAAATCCTTACTGATAACTTGTCTAATTCATTGAGAACAAAATAACATATCAACAGTCAATGGAAACCAAAATCATGAACCAATTGGAGGATTCCAAATCACCCAGAAAATAAGTTTGTGTAAATTTCATCTATCTACTCTTTAGATGACTAAATAGTGCATATGGCCCCCTTGTGCTTGTGTGCACTCCTGACAGTGTCGGGGCATGCTGCTAATGAGACGCGATGGGCAATGGTGTCCTGGGGATCTCCTTTCAGACCTGAGCATCAATGAGCTCCTGAACTGTTTGTGACACTATTTGGTGGCGTTGGATACACTCATACGAAATATACTAGAGGTTCTCAATTGGATTCAGGTGGGAAGAATTTGAGGGTCTGTCAATGGCATCAATGTCTCCTACTGTCTACACACTCTGGC
This sequence comes from Eleutherodactylus coqui, assembly GCF_035609145.1. Lineage (NCBI taxonomy): Eukaryota > Metazoa > Chordata > Amphibia > Anura > Eleutherodactylidae > Eleutherodactylus > Eleutherodactylus coqui. The sequence continues at coordinate 232,215,188 of NC_089838.1, forward strand.
CACTTCAGGTCGGGAATTGTCCTGCACTAGAATTAACCCAGAGTCCACTGCACCAGTTTAAGGTCTGACAAAGGCTCTGACGATTTCATCCTGGTACCTAACAGCAATCAGGGTATCAGAGGTTATCACGTGCAGATTTGCAGGATCATCTAAGGATATGCCTTCCCAGACCATCACTTACCCACCACCAAACCAGTGATGCAAGATGATGTTGCAGACAGCATAATATTCAGCACGGTGTCTACAGACTATTTCATGTCTGTCACATGTGCTAATTGTAAGCCTGTTTTCTTTTGTGAAGAGGATGAAGCGCCAATGGCGAACTGGACAATTCTGGTGTTCTCTGGTGAATGCCAATAGAGTGGCATGTTGCTGGGCTGTGAGCACAGGCCCCACTTCAGGACATTGGGCCCTAATGCAACCCTCAAGAAGTCTGTTTCTTACAGTTTCGTGAGAAACATCTAGACCAGTTGCCCACTGGAGGTCATTTTGTGGGGCTTTGACAGAGCTTCTCCTGTTCCTTCTCGCATAAAGAAGCAGATACCTGTCATCATGCTGGCTTGATGCCATTCTATGGCCTTATCCAGCTCTTCTCTTGTGTAACGGCCTGTGTCCTGGTATCTACTCCATCATGCTTGTGAGACTGTACTGAGAGGCACATCTTAAGACTCATTACTTTCAAATTAGACTTTATTACAACATCTTAAACACATGAACAAGATTAGGTATCTATTGCAAATGGCTAAAGGCTCATTTAGACAGAATGTTTTTCGTTCCAAAAATCGTTCAAGCAAATGAAAGTGAATGATCGATTAATTTAAACACAAGCCAATGACTGAACGATGAACGAGAATCATTCACTTTTTGTTTGTCTTTCAGCTTCAGCCGGTATAAAAATCACTGTTGGCTCGTTGAATGGTCGACGCGTTTTAAACACTCCCTGTTCAAGTGTTTCACATAGCAATGTAAAACACCGAACGAGAACTGAAAGATTCTCAACTATCATTTTGCTTAAACAGGTTGCACAAGTGCAAGGGAGCTGCTGATGACATCACTAGCTCGTTTGCTTGGGCAAATGAGAATCGCACATTTCTGGTTTTGGGTAAAAGGGTCATAAAGCATCCATATACTGTGCTTATATAGGTGTCAAGTATTCTAAATGGCAAAACAATACATTCCTTTCAAATGAAGCAGCTCCTTTAAGAAATTGGCAAAACTAAAAATAATATTGTATAGTAAGACATTGCTATATAGTAAAGCAGAATGGAAGCTGACGGCAATAATAAAATCTTTGACTTTTACTTGAACTTAACAGCTGCATAACTTTTGTACAAAATGTTTCCCTCCAAAATTCATAAAACCTAAGTGAGCAATGTGGTCTTTGTGACGCTGAGCCATGTCCTTTGATCTTGCATGCTATCACAATAAAATGCCCTGCTGTTCTCTAACATCATATTTGGATGTCGTTGTCCTCTGTGTTTTACCGTATATGTCTTCAATTTACTGTCAGCCAACAAAAGTCACAACGGAAGATGTAGGACAAATTACATTCTGTTGATTTCCCAAATGTATCTGGAGTCACCAGCTTCCATTGAAAATATACAGTAGATCCATTGTACATTGAGTTAATGATGAAACAGGAAAGACTTTGAACATAAAAAACAGTTTGCAATGATTTCTTCATCACATTGGGTACTGAGGACTGGGCATAAGCCACAATTACTGTGTACTGCAGATGTATTCACTGCGCCTGTGAATAATTCTTTCATAAATTAATATTAATAGATGGGACTCTATTATTCATTGATAAAATAGCCAGCTGCAACATTCGGTAATTTCAAGAATGTGTTTGAGGGGACTTTTCAGAGTGTTATTCTTTATGGTTTTCTCTGTTTTATTCATACTACCTATTCCTTTACAAAGTTTCTTCTTCTTTTCATACGAAAAAAGTTGTTAAATATATAATGTGGAACCATGTGGTTGTACTTAGCATGCCGGTATAAATATAGTTAGTAGTATAAAGTATTTTCTGTCTACATTATTTGTCTGAACGTTTTCCTTGGATGTCTGTGGCTGATCTGTTGCAAATGCTCCCTTGCTACACTGTGTACATAACGTGGTCTTTTTCTGATGTTAGTCTTCTATAGTTCTATATTTCTGGTATTTCCTTAGACTACCCATTCCCCCTCCCTCCTATTGTATTCACATGCTGCAACTTTCTGGAATAAGATTTTCCACTGTTTCTGAAAATGATTGTGTTAGATGAGTAGCGTAGCCCCATTCCCTTAAGAGAGAGCTGCAATACCAGAAATAGTCTATGGACAAGTGTGGTGTTGTTCTGGATATTAGTCTACAGTGTTTTACCAAACCATGCTATGGTTAAAGGGTTGTCCAAGGTCTTTTATTATGCGTCTAAATGATCTCCCATTCTGCCAGTATGATATTTGGAATTTACTTCCTGTCCCCCAAATGTGCCAATTCTCCGATCACAATAGAGGTTATATGCTAAATGATGTCACTAATTGCAATGGAGCAGGGGCATCCCATAAACCTGTCACATGGGCTATGACATTGTCCTACCCATGTATACAGGACATCCCTGCTCATTGTAATTGTAGCGTCTTACCGACACTGGTTAGGAGCCACAAGTGTAGTAGCCAAGAAGTACAGGAGAGTAGTCAGGAGGAAGCTGTAGTCATTATTGGGTGGTTACATTTGCAGTACAAAGGATGAAGCGATAAGCGTAGTCAGGTGGAAGCCAGGAGTCGTTATCGGGTAGTTTTTGCAGGAATAGTGGAGGAGCACATAATGTGGAGTTTGACTAAATGGAGCTGTGAAGCAGAATAATCACTCACTGCAGAGGGGTAACTTGAAGCTCCTGGGCCCTAATGCAAAAGCTGTAACAGTGCCCCCAACTCTAAGGCTATATTCATAGTACTGGGCTTCCTATATGGAGAAGAGAGGCCTTATGGGCCCCCTTAGGCACCTGGGCCTGGGTGCAACCACATCCCCTGCATCCTCTATAGTTACGCCCCTGATTCACTGAGGGAGTGGCAGAACCAGGCTTTTATAGGAAGTGCAATTAAGGCAAGGGATGGGATCAGGACCAGGAAGCAGGAGCTAGATGACTGGGATCAGGGAACAAGGCTGAAAGTTATGCAGGGAAAGTGTTGACAGGCTGGATAGCTCAATAAGAAGGGCCACTGCTTGAAATACAGAAGGTTCCCAGTTCGAGTCCTGACAGTAACTTTTCGGCCTGTAATGTAGCTGCGGTGACCATGCATGCATGATCTTTTCTTCAAACTGCTCCTGCTGCTGATACAGCTAACTAAATCACCATTACATATAGAGGACTGCCATCTCTCCTGTGAGGATGTGCGCTAAATTGAAAAATTTCACTCCTTCCCCCAACTTCAGCAATCACAGTACAATGAATGTTAAAGCAGAGGGAAGGAGTGAGATTATGTTGCACGCAGCATCACAGGGAGATGGCAGTCCTCTGTTGGGGAATCAGGGCGCCCACCCACTGGCGATTTTTTTCCCTGCGAAATTCGCAGCATTTTTTTCTCTGCAGGGGTCTATGGGACTTGTAATGTTAAAATCGTGATCGCGCAAAATCGCAATTTACCGCGAAATCGCGATTTTGCGCGATCGCGATTTTAACATTACAAGTCCCATAGACCCCTGCAGAGAAAAAAATGCTGCGAATTTCGCAGGGAAAAAAAATCGCCAGTGGGTGGGCGCCCTTAAACAGATCTATTTTTACCCCATTGATTTCTAGTGGGTTTTTTAGAAATGAAAAGCTTTCCCATTTAGTCTATTCTGTTAGGTTATCCCTTCATAAGAGGGATCCATTTGGCCTGGGGTTTTTGTTTTCTGGCTCTCATATTGGAGTAGAAAATGGAATCCACAGCACAAGTGTGAATGAGTCCTAAGTGCTGAAAGTCTGTGCAAATGAGTAGACCAAAAAACTTAGAAAATCATCTTTCGGAGTGCATTAGAGACAGAGAAGAGATGCATTCCAAAAGCAGTATTTACAATGATCATTTGCAGACGATTGATGGTGACAGTCTCCTACAATGGCAGTACTTGATCGACATTGTGGGAGAAAATAAAATTGTATCACACTCACATGCAGATGAAATTTTCACACGTTTGCAAATTTTTTCCCTATGGAAACAACATGTAATTTGCACATGAAAAACGAGCATGAAAATCATGAGTAGTGATGCAATGTGTTTTTTTCGCAAAATGTATCGCAATCGCAGGTAAAATCATGTTTACAATTCAATATCAGTCTGAGTTTCTCGGACCAATACCACGCTCATTCATGGAAGTATGGCCTGAGGATGGCATCCTTCAAATTTGCACACAGCTTTCTGGGACCAAATCGTCACACAAGTCTAGTGACGTACAGGCTTTGTTTTCCTTCCACTCAGCGCAACCCCAACGTGTTCTGTGCCTCTCTTCTGACTCTTTTGGTTCTGAAACAGTATTGTAAGTCCTGTACTTCAGACCTTTGAATCCACAAGTCCATAAGAGGTATTCAAAGTAAACGTTATACTGTATACTGTAAAAGGGAAATGGTCCTATTTAACATATTAGAAGGGCTTTGGTCCTGTGAAAAGGTCTTGGGATCCTGTGAAAATCATTAATGCCTTAGCTCTTTTGAAGAAATTCCATCTGCAGTCCGAAACCAAGTAAGGGAGGACATAAGGGTGGATGGGGGTTGTTACGTACTGATGCTGTGGCTGCTGACATCCCTCTCCTTCTCCATCAGCGATTATGGTCCCTGTCTCCCTGTCCCAAGTAGCAGACACTTCAACCACTGTCATCTGCCTCTTTCTGCCACCCTTAGGGTGCACATGGTCTTGTCTTACCAATTTTTCCATCCTCTGCCAGTCCTGATGGGTCTTTCCCTATTTTAGGCTTCCTCTTCTACTAGGCTGAGCAATCCGTCTCTAAAACATGCAAAGGTGTTTACTGTCTGTCTGTTCTTTTGATTTTGATCCATGTTTGTTTCATCCACCTTTTCCAAACTTCTCCATTTCTTTCCTCGGCATGTGTATTGACCATGCTTACTCAGTCCTCAGACTGCTTTCCACTTGCACAAGAACTTTATGTGTCCCAACCACATCTTTGTCCACAGCCCCTGTTACAATATTAGGGTAAACCTGGCCAAATTGAGTCAGCCGTTTCTTAACTGAGACTGTTTCTGAGGTAATGGTCTGGGGTTCCTCACAGTGAAGACCATATTCTGATTGGTGGGGTTAAAGGTTGAAAACCAGGGACCCCCAGGTGATGCTCTTGGAGCTAGTCCTAAAACAAATCAGATCAGAGACACAGCAGATCCACATCTATTACCCTGACAGCCATACATTTGATGTTGATATATAAAGTGAAATATGTTTTATTTTGCCACTTTTAAGAATGAATTATTTTAACCAATATCCTGCTGTTGGATAAATATGTACATACTTTACTTCCTAACAATTGCCATTTCTTTTAGTGTTTATTACTTATAAAGTTGTAAAACTTGATGATTTGAAAGTATTCCCTATTTCATTGAACAATGACCAAAAAAAGTGACCCACGTTAGGATAATTTCAGCACTTGTCAGTTATACAAGCCTTTGTAGTAAAGTAAAAGTAAAATAACAATACGATGACAATAAATCTGAGATATGTTATAATTATGGCAAATAATGGATTTTGTTAAATGACCCCAATTTTAAAAAGAATAGAAGGCCAAAACTGCCTGGGGAATGGAAATGGAAAGAAAATGAGGAACGCAATGGGTCACAAGGAAAAATTAAAGTTCAGAAGTGGGTTTAAAATAATACAAAAACATAACAATGTAATTCCACATATTTTTACTATTATCATAGGCAAATGACGTTTTATATTATCATAAGAGTAAAGGTCTTCAAATTGGTAGAGTAATTTAGCAGTAGGCAGTAAAATTCTGTAGTAAAAACCTAAATGTTGAATGTATGACTGTAACAGGCACAGCTGAGTGCTGCCGTCCGTCACACATAGGTATGCCTTTTAAAAAGCTTATGTATTTAATGTAGTAAAATATTAGTAAAATGTAAGACAGTGCACACATCAGGGTCGGACATTCCGCTTGGAACCTATATCACTGATGTCCACAAATATCATGGATGAAATATCAGCATGCTGTTCTATTTTAACTGAAAAAAAACTAGAATAGAGTCCAATTACTTTCCAGTAGGTGCCGTTCAGCTCCCTTCATAAGACGTATCAGTTTCACATGGGGTTTATGCTTAACAGTGGGGTCCAATCACTAGAACCCCACCAAGCAGGCATGCCCCTGCTCCTTTCACTTCAGTGGGACTGCTAGAGATAGCAGTGTCCAAGCACTCAACAATCTTCAGCAGTCCCATCAAAGTGAATGGGACCCTAGAAGATTGCTGAGCACATGAATTCAGCTATCTCTGGCAGTTCCATTGAAGTGAATGGAGTGACGGCACACATGCATAGCCACCACTGTCAAAATTTAGTAATGTGTTAGGGAAAATATCTCAGGATTGGCGGAAGATCCTAGAGGTTGGATCCCCATCAATCAGTAAGTTATTCCCTATCCTACTCACTAAGGTTGGCGTATCCCTTTAATGATGTCATTCTAACATGATTTGTGTAAAAACATAGATAAAGAGGACTTTTCATGACAGTCAGTCTTTTAAGGGCTTGTGTAAGCTATTTTTTTTCCAAAGGTAGAAAATGTGTTTAAATGAAAATAAGCTATAGTCACCAGCTTGATACCCCACTACTCCAAGCTCTCTCCACCAGGCTTTGTGTACATGACTGCAGCAGTGATGTACCTGTATATACCGATGACTTTTGTACATGTATCTCTGACCTCAGTGTTGTATAGCACGAGACCGCTGAGGCCAATGATTGGCTACAGTGGTCACATGTGTATATGAACATGTCAGAGCAGTTATGTAAGCAAAATCAGATGGGGAGGACCAGAGGAGCAGCACTGTAGTAGTAGGGGATCGAACTGGTGACCCTAGCTTCTTTTATCATTTTAAGACATTTCCTTCCTTTACCTTAAAGACTTTGCAAAATCAAAGACTTGAAGTATGACATCTTCTTTTATCCTTAACTTTGGAATAGAAATGCTGTAAATTTGCACACAATAAGGAAAAAAGATGCACATTAGTACTTGTCTCATGTGCTCAAATGGTATTTATCTAGGATTTATAGCATCTTGCAATTCCACATTTGTACAGAGAGAAGTGCACACTATTCATGTCAGTTTTAATGTACAGTCTGTAAAAATCTGAACTATATTTTAAATGAGTCAATTTAAAAATGAGTATAACGCTTGTTTTCAAAGAACAGTGAGGTTAGCATAGTTGGAGAATGCAATTCTGGCTCCTATCACATTACAGTATCTCATTATTCTTCATTACCACTGCTGAACACTTTGAATGGGAGATAAATAGCAGAGTCTATGGTCTGCATATTTGAGTGACTCAAATCCTGAACTCCATGAGAACACTACACTGAGATAAATATGACAATCTGTTTCCTTTCCTCTCTTCTTGTTTTGATCATTTATACAATCCTAACATCTTGATTGCGCATAGAGTATGAATGTATGCACACAAAGCCCTAGGTTAGCAGAGCTGCAATTTGTAAATTATTCCGTGTCAATGAGTGCACCACAAGGGGCAAACTACTTTTACATTGTGCTTTACCATAGCTCAGGGATAACCTATCACGTGAATGTATCTAATGCTGCCTTAATGTTATGACATTCTTACTACGCAAAGAAGGCCATATTTAATAATGTGAAGTTGTAGACCTATTTATGAAGCAAAACCACCAAACAGAAGCATACTCTATGCCTCCCTCAACAAGGGAGATTGGTTTAGTGGTCAAGTAACATAGTTTAGATGTTAGAACCAAAACTTTGAGCAAACTAAGGCTGGTTTCATACCTGTGTTGGGAATTCCGCATTACTGCTCCGTTTAGATAACTTTCCAGATACAGAAAAAAGGAAATCCCCATAGCTGAACAGTTCCATCCAACAGTGTCGGGTGGACCGCATTGATTTTAATGGGGTCTATCTGCTGTCTGACCAGCTTTTGGATGGAAGAAAAAGAGCAGCATGCCCTATTTTGAGCCGGATATGTGACAGAACCTCCAGCCGGAGGTTTCGATGCAAATGTGAAACCAGCCTAAGTCAACCAGTAGGCAGCATAAAGGAAGATAAAAGTATCAAAAGATGCATCAAATTTATCATCTAGCTGAGTCACTAGATGATAACACATGTTTAGACTTCCTGATATACGTTTACACAAACTGTGATTAAAAACATGGTTCGGCGACCCCTAACCCTTTCCAATCCACTGTCTGACGTCTTCAGACATTCTGATTGAAGACTGTACAGCTCCGATGTCAGAAGACGTCCGGCAGGGTATTCTTACTGTAGATTACTGGCTGCTCTGTTGTCGGGGGCCTCTCCAGCATGTCACATACCACAGTACTGGCTCTAGCCAGCAGATGGCGCCATTGTATAATGGCAGAAAGAGAAAGCCCCCTAGGAAACCCTGAATCCAAAATTGGATTGCAAAGGGTTAAAAACCAAAACAGCTAACATGTTTCAGTCCTCTATGGGTCCTCCTTATTCATGGTTGAAATGAAATTACACAAAGCTGAATAAATGTATGCTGGTAACAGGGAAAATCACTCTAGTAAAATGTGTACTGGTGACGGAAAACTATTTATTTTGTTTTCCCTTTCACTAGTACGTATTTTGCTGGGAGCATACATTTATTCAGCTTTGCGTGATTTCATTTGATAGGCTTAGTAGAAGGCACTACATAAGTAATGCAGTGTACTAGCCAAGTGATTGAATGATCACATCTTCAAGCCCCTTTCAGGGAATAAAAAACAGTATTAAAAAAGTTGAATAAAACCTAATTTAAAGAAAAACAGTTAAAAAATACAATTTTTTTCATACAAAACCCATTTTAAATGGATAGATAACAAAAAAAAGCATAGTAGGTATTACCGCTTTTGTAATGAACCAAACAATGAAAATATTTTATTACTTATTGTACACGGTGAATGCCATAAAAATAATTTAAAAATGTAATGTCATAATTCCTATTGGTTTGTTTGCCTCCAAAAAAACACAATAAAAAGCAATCCAAAAGCCCCTTTTCCCTTAAATTGGGAGCAATAAAAACTGCAACTCTTCCCACTAAAAGCAAGACTTCATGTAGCTCTGCTGCTGGAAAAATAGAAATGTTATGTGACGATGCAGATTCAATTGTTTTTCCTTAAAAACACATTTTTATTGTGCAAAAGTAGTAAAAAAAATTCTACATGGTATTGCAGTAATCGTGCTGATCTAGATAAGAAAGTTATCATGTCATTTTGACTGAATGGTGAACGCCGTGAAAACAAATCCCAAAAACAAAGGTAGAATTTCTGGGGCATTTTTTCATCTCTCTCCCCCCCCAAAATGTAATAAAAGTTATACAATACATTAAATGTACCCCATAGTGGTGCCATTAAAAAGTACAATTCTTCTTAAAAAAAACAAGCCCTCATGTAAATGTATTGAAGAGATATTTTTTGACGTATGAGTGGGGAGTCTATCCTTGCTTGTAGTCGGCTATGATTAAGGCTTTGTGATGAAAGATATAAGCCAGTCAAAGTGCATTTTCCAAATTGAATTTTATGCCTTATGAAAATAAAGTTTCTTCTTATTGGTCTGAACTCTCTACTACTGGGGAACCTTCTTCATGCATATTTGTACACTGACTGCAGGTGTGTCCATGTGCAGCGGACTGGATGCCATGACAGTGCGCTAATTGTGTTGCTTTGTATTAGAAGGGATTGATAAATCTGCCCCAAAATCTGTATATGTAGGTAATTGAATTATGTCAAAGTTGATATACAATAAATGAAAAATATAATACTGCTTTTTTATTTTAAAGGGAATCTTTCAGCTGGAGCATGCTGTCCAAACTGCAAGCATCATGTTATAGAGCAGAAGTTGCTGAACAGGTAGATATATAGTTTCATGGTGAAAGATTCAGTAGAACTTCTATTTTATTCATTTAAGCTTCATTCTGAGCTGAACAGTCCAATGGGTGGTCCTATCAGGGATTGACGGCTTTTCCTGCATGAACAATCATACACAGATAGTTGTCAATCACTGATAGGACCGCCCATTGGACTGTTCAGCTGAGAAAGTTATACTGAATCTTTCCCCATAAGACTGTATATATTGATCTGTTTAGCTCCTCGTGCTGTATATCATAATGTCTGCAGTTTGGACAGGATGTTCAAGTTGACAGATTCATTTTAAGCTATTCTTAACTTAAAAATCCATATGCATTGCACTTTTATGTTAGTTTAGCTAGCACCTTTACTTAAGGCAAATATTAAAGGGCTATTTCAGTTATGCAAAGTTCTTGCCAAATGATAATCAAAAGGATTTTGTGTCTGCAGCTCTAAAAACCATTCCTTTCTGCCCAGGTGTTAATTCACAGGTTGCCTTGGATATGACCTGTAGGCATTCCAGAGCTACAGGTTGGGCTTCCTCAGTAGGAATGACCAGGGCCGGCTTCTTTTCTCTACAGCTCTCAGGACCGGGTTGCTGACCAATAAAAGGGCAGCACTTTGTAGGGAAGCACACATGAAGAAAGTACAAAGCTGAGAATTGTGCGAAATGTAGTTTTAAGCTGCAAGTCAAAAGGGATGCGGCCGCCACCTTAGAAAATTGTGATGCAGGTATACATCAGAAATGGAGGGCAGGATAAGAAGGTAATGGCAGCTCGATTTATACCGATAACAGGCTGTGCATTAACATTTTGTAAACACCTATCATATGTGGAATTTTTAAAAATTTGGTACACCATTGGAATACACTTTTAACTTTGCTGCCCAAACATTGCATCTAAATACAGTAATCTGGCCAAGGAATAGTGGCTTATTGGTGTCCCCACTGGCATCCAACAAATATTACACCAGCAGTTTGTATTCCAGAAGTTAACTTTATTCTGTAAATGGAGACAAGAAATCACAACAATCACAAGTCAGTTGGCATTAGGGTAGACCTTTTTTTGGTCCTTCATCCAGCCATTCCCATTTTCTACTGAAACACTTGCTCTTCTCCCTCCTTGCCAGACTCAATGTCTTTCAACCTTTTGCACTCTTTACAATAACTTAATTTCATTTTCTCTACCTTCTGCTTACTTGGACTATCTGAGTGATGGGCACTTCTACGGTGAGATAAGAATGCCCACAAGAAAATTATGCTTTAGGACTTGCATTCACATCGCATGTATCATAGGTTTTTAAAACAAAACTCTGTTTTGAGTAGAACTGTATAAAAGCTTGGCTTGGGTTTGTGCCAAACTGAACTTTTAGCAAAGTTTGACCTGGTTCAGTTCACTCAACACTACAGAGAAACACATGAAAGGCTACATTTTGGCAAAATAATATAAAATTAATATCAGTTATGAAAAGCAAATGGAATTGCTAAATAATTTATACTTCTACACTTGTATTTCTCCTATAATTTCCCCAAATTATGTTAGAAGAATGTATTGTTATATTATCTATGATCATATTGATACTGACGTGTAGGACATATTTTAACCAGCTATATGCTATCATCTATTTAGCTTCCAAAAGCAGATTGCCTATTATTAATTTTCTAATGCAGCCTAGCAGCATCTCTACTTGGTATAGAAGTCTGCATTGGGGCCCAGGCGCTTCAAGTTACTCTACTAAGTATTAATGTAATCCCAAATTAAAATTAGAATAAAAAAATGTACATAGAAAATGTAATAATGTGTTATCTCTCCAGTATCTGGGGATTAAAATTTTAGGTGCATCTACAAGAAATGGAAAAATAGATTTGCCCTTATTTGTGAGGCCTGGTGCATCTAAGTTTAAAAGCATGATGTCAGGGCAGAGGATAATATTAGTTTTGAGGATAAGGCAAATTATTCTTTGAATTTCCTCCCAGAAAGGTTCTATCAATGTGCAGGAAAACCAGATATGTTTGTATGAGTCAATATCCTTTGAGCATCTCCAACATAGTGGGGAGTAATCTGGATCTATTTTATAACACAATTCCCTCCATTCTAGAATGGTATAAGCAGGTAAACACTATCTGCTCATTCGAAAAGACCAAATCAAGACGGGACGGGGACCTGGAGAAGTTGAATAAGTTGTGGAGCGCCTGGTTCATCTTTTCATCTGGAGACCCCGATACACTACTCCAAATCGTTAATGCCCCCTAGACCATTGATTACTTTCATCCCCCTGCTTGATTTTACAAATGGAATGATTAACCTCTGCATTTTCTTCTGATGTTCTACAATGCATAATTCAATAGAGCTGCCATTGTTGTTTGTTTGTGTTTACTTGATCAAACTATTTATTTTGTAATTTACCTATTTTGATTTTAGCTTTGTTGTAACCCCCCCCCCCCCCTCCCTTTCCCGAATGAAAAATAAAGATGTAATAATGCAGTCAGATTAAAAAAGATAAGACAGAACTTCCTGATGTTCTACTTATGTACAAGAAAAAAGCAGCTTGCTGAATCATATCTGTGCTTCAAATCTAAATGCATTTGATATTTTTGTCCCTAATTTAAAGTGGAAAACTTGAGTGATTCATTAGTACGCTTCTGGTAAATGAAATAATGTTTATTTGATCAATCTGTTTCTAATGACAGAGCAACAGATGAGGCATCACTGCAATGACTTAAATTGGCTTAGATGACTTTATAATGTGATATTGGCGAGTCAGATTAGCATGTTGTGCCACAGAGATTTATTTGTTTGAGAAATATGATCTATTGTATATCTGGTTATGGAATGAAAATGTCAAGCGGTCCAACATGATTAAGAGTATATATTTCAACCATAAAGTCATTACATGGTACATGTAACTACTATTACGCACCTTATTAATACAATAACAGAATATTTTTCCAAACAAAAGGAGAACTAGATATGTTCCAGTTTATAGCATTTATATTTGGGGAATTATTTGTTTATAGTGAGAACCTAGACCTGAAAATATTAGTATATAGCGGCAGACTGATTAAATATGAAATTTAAAATTGAACTCCATATTTATTATATTTCCATTGGGAAAACCCTTATTTTCTCAAATTTACCAGTTCTGAATAATTTTCCTTTCTATGATTTCACAGGTTGGAACAAAAAATTTGTCACATTGTTAAAGAGGTTTTCTGGGCATTTACTACTGATAACCTATCCACCTCCTAAGTTTCCCGCTGATCAGCTTGTCCTCCAATCCACTTTAAATGCAGCTGAGATAGATGTCCACATTGTGGTTAGAGTCAGAAGTGTAATATAAAGGCTTTGTTTCCACTGAAATCAGTGGGAATTATGCTGTTGCAGCTGTTCTGGAATCTTTGCCTTGCTTTCAGGCCAGACCAGGTTTTAGCAGCATTTCTGCATTTCCTGGGGCTGATAGGCGTGGCGTCAGGTGACAGATGTCAGTTCTCACCTGTCTCTAGTCGCCCTGCCCTATATAGTCTAACTTAGATCTTAAAGGGGCTGTCTCGCGGCAGCAAGTGGGGTTATACACTTCTGTATGGCCATATTAATGCACTTTGTAATGTACATCGTGCATTAAATATGAGCCATACAGAAGTTATTCACTTACCTGCTCCGTTGCTAGCGTCCCCGTCTCCATGGCTCCGTCTAATTCTGAGGTCTTCGGGCGTTTTTAGACGCGCTTGCGCAGTCCGTGCTTCTGGCTGGTGAATGGGGCCGCTCGTGCCGGAGAGCTGGTCACCGCGTCGTCATCGTAGCTCCGCCCCGTCACGTGTGCCGATTCCAGCCAATCAGGAGGCTGGAATCGGCAATGGAACGTACAGAGCCCATGGTGCACCATGGGAGAAGACCCGCGGTGCACCATGGGAGAAAACCGCAGTGCATCCCTGGGAAAGGACCGGCGGCAATCTTAGGGAGAATATTTTTATAACTCCATATTTCGTCGGATCGGTAAGTAGCAAGCGGTTTAAAAACCGGTTTAAATTGCTATTTTATGCCAGGGGGGTGACAGGGGGAATGGGGTAATGTAAAATTTTTTAGGTTTGCCACGAGACAACCCCTTTAACTTCGGTGCTGGTCAACTTTTAGAATCCTTCTGGGTCTGCTGAGGTGCTCAGCTGGTTGCTGGAGCTCCTGTTCCTTTCTATGGAGTGCTGCAGAGCTAAATACTATTGTTATTCTTTGCTACTGTTCTTATTTCTTTCTGTGTTTTTTGGTAGGGACTTCGTAGTGGCCAAAGTTTGCATGCGGATCCCCTCTTTATGAGGGCGATCGGCCTGGGACTAGATAGTGCTTCCTCCTGGGCAAGGGGTTTATTTAGGGATAGATTTTCCCTTTTGCTTTCCTTTTCTGTTCTCTACTGTGTTGCCTCTGCTGCATTTATATATGTGCTTTATTTAAGTCTATATCTGTTATGCAAGGTTAAGCTTAGGTTTTGTTTTGTTAATGAGACGGTGGGGCTTCTTTGTGTTTATTTACCCTTCAGGTCCAGTCAGGACATAACAGCTGCCTTCTAATACATTTCCATCTCTGACTGCAATGAGGCTGGGCTGAAGCCGGAGAATCAGTTGATTGGCGGGAATCTCGAGTGGTAGACCTCTGCTGATCAATGATTGATGACAGGTCATCAATAGTAAATGCTCTGAAAACGCCTTGAAGGAAGGAGCTTTCTGTTGTGTAATCAGCTGGCGCTCGATTCAATCACAGCGCTTACTTTCTGACGGCGGGGGAATTCAAAGCCGAGCACAGAGATGACAGTGGAGAGAATTACAGAGCAGCTTGCCGCACCACTGGGGAGACCATCACCCCGGGGACACAGACGCCAGCTGGGAAGTGAGTATTGCATTTTTTGGTTTTTTTTTACCAAGTCTGGCTAGGCTTATAGTCGAAGCACCTAGTTTTCCCAGTTTATTTGTGGTAAAATTATGTGCCTTGGCTTATACTCGGGCTGGCTTATACCCGAGTATATATGGTACTTTTAGAAAGCAAAAAAAAAAGTTGAAGCAAAAATTACTTTTTATCAACATGTTCTGACCCATAACATTTTAAAAATCATGTTGCTGTTTGGGCTGTGTGAAAGCCCATTTTGTGGGGCGAGTTTTAGTTTTGTCAGCAATGGAGCGCTACAGGTATATTCTTGTGCTCCAAATTCAAGGGTTAAGTACAAGCAGCTCTTTGACACACACAGAATTTTGTGTAATTAACCGATTCTCCTTTATTTGTTAAAAGGCATATGTATTTATGGGTTTTAGATAAGACATTGAAAACAAGGCTAGAAGACACCTTACCTATACATATGCATAACCTGTTACAATCCATTATCAGTATTAGTCATTAAACCTTAGCACGGGCAATCTCCAGGCAGGAATTTCTCCCATGTCACATCCTGCCTGCTGCTATCGGTTATATAGTTAATCCATAGGCTTTCGTGAGTTAACTTCTCTCTCAGCACATTAACTATCGCTAGGTTCCCTAGTTGATTAAAATGTATATATATATATATATATATATATAATATGTCTGTTTTATATATAAGAGTAGATTTGTCTACAGGCTTAACACACACACATATATATATATAGATAGATAGATAGATAGATAGATAGATAGATAGATAGATAGATAGATAGATAGATAGATAGATAGTAGTGCAGTACACAGAAGGGCCTGTAGAGGGCTGCAGACAAGACTTCTGAAGAGATAGAGTTAACACCTGATGGGTGTGGCAGGAATTGGTTGCATAAAAGCCAGTTCCTGCCAGAAGCAAGGGGGAAGTTACAGCTCAGGTAAGCTGGAAGGGCTGAAAGCCTAAGGTACAGTGTGGACCAGTGGAAGCGGTGGAGATACCGTGTCAGGAACTGGGAGCCTGATCCGTGCGGACCAGTTTTGGGGTCAGTCACTTATCTGATAGAGGAAGACACCCTCTAGACACCCTGGGCGGGGTAGCAACGGTAACCCAGTGGGTGGTGAACCCAGGATTACACATGGACTGTGTTTGTATGCTGTTTGCTGTGAAATAAAGGCTGGCAGGAGCCAGAACTAAAGTGAATCCACGTCTCTGGAGCATTTCTACACATGTGGTGTGCCATTTTCATGTATGAGAGGTCAGCGATCCGGAGGCGAGTGACCCCCAACTTGCCACATATGGTGGAGGATGCGCTGGCATGATCTGGAGTGGCGCACAAAGCTGCAGGAGCAACACGTGGTGGATGTCTGCTGGGAGCAGTGCTGCTGCATGCAGCGTTTAAAGGGCCAGAAGGCCGAGTGTGAGATTGCTGCTGGTTGCAGTTTAAAGGGCCAGGAGGCCGAGTGTGAGATTGCTGCTGGTTGCAATTTAAAGGGCCAGGAGGCCGAATATACGGTTGCTGCTGGAGCACCATTTAAAGGGCCAGGAGGCCGAAAAATTGCTGTTGCTGTTGGAGCAACGAAGGACCCGACTGAGGATATCTACGAGGCAAGTTAGTGAACTTGTGTAGTTGTTTATTATGGACTGTGCAGTCAAGATAGCGGGTGGTGCAGGAAGCAACCAAAAAGAGCCATGCTGGGGGTGTTTGCAGACAGACTGGTGCATGTATGGATGTCCAGTGGCAAAGTGGCCAGTAAAACCCCACTGGTCTGTTATGGAGGCTTTGCAGAGTTTGAGGGCACAACAGGAGGTGTCCCCACCAAAGGACTGTGACAGATATCCGGAGAAGACTTCATGGAGTGGTGAGGCCACTAATAGAAAGTCTTATGTGCAGGATGGCTCAGCAAAAGCTGCACAATGTAACTGGACATTTGGTAAAGATTTGTCCAAGGACTTTATTGCAGATGGTGATGTGTGGACATTGTTGCATAACCAAATGTTTTCCTTGCAGGAGGGTGCCACGAAAACTGCAGTGTCTGCATTGGGTGAAAAGAAGTCCAAAAACCATATTGTTGATAATGTGTTGCAGAAGAATTTAATTAACCCTGAAATGTTGGTGGGGGATTGTGGGATGTTTTCTGTGCATGATATGGATAGAAATGTTCACCACATTAAGCCACAGTTTGAAAAGGTACTATAAGACGTGCAGCCAACGCCCATGTGAGGGTCAGTGCACATATACCTCTAGTGAAGGAGGGAAGAAATAACGAAGATGGTGTGTGTAGGACTAGAAATGCTGTAGTTAGTACTATGCCTTTTGGAGAGAGGGAACAGATAGTACTAAATATGCAAAGAAGAGGAAAAAGGGAGACAAATAAGATTGTCAGGGCAGATCCTGTGGTCCAGAGTGAGACAGCAAGAGAATGCTTGTTTAAAATTCAGGAGGGATTTGCACCAATGCAAGCTTATATAAAGTTCCTTGAGGAAGCATTGCAAACTGCTAATAAAAGATATGATGAGCAGTTGGAAAAAGAAAGGGCCAACTTGTGTCTGCTTGGAGAAGAGGCCAAGAGGCAAAGGCTGTTAGCAGAGGAGCAGACAGGAAAATTCCTAAAAGAAAAGCAAAGTATTCTCCAGGAAGCTGAGCAGCTTAAAGCAGTGAATGCAGCTCTCTTAAAGGAGAATGAGTGTCTTGAGAGACTGGCTAAGGAGGAAGCTGGTCACCGGGTGTTGCTGGAACAGAAGAATGTTCAGTGTGAACAGAGCTTAGAAGAGATGAGAAATGAGAAAAAGAAGCATGAGGGATATCTTTCAACAGCCCATGAAGAGATATAAGACCTCAGAGATGTAGCCAGAGATAAGGCTGATCGCAGAGTATGTCTTGAGGCACAATCTGTGCAGTGTGAACAGGACTGTAAGAAACTGCAAATGAAAACCCAAGAGTTGGAGATGATGTGTTGCAAGTTAGAAAGAGCTTCTACAGATGCATGTAATCAAACTACAGGTTTGCAGAATCAAGTTGCAGAGTTGAAAATGCGGCTATCAAAGAAAAATGGTTACTTGGAGTGCCAAATAAGTCAGCTCAAGGAAGAGCTGGAAATGGAGAAAGCTGCTAGCAGTCGAGCAGAGAAGCAAGCAGAGATCTTGAAAGACATACTGGGTTACAAGGAAAACCAGGAAGCACTTCATGAGCAAGTGGTGATCCAGCTACAGATGAGCCGGGACGAAGAAGCTGAAAAATTTGAAGCTCAAATCCAGGAGCTGGAACAGAGTCATGCTCTCATTGTGGGGGAACTGTCCAAGCAGTTGAAGCAAACTGGAAAGGTGAAAGAAACATGGAAAAGTGAGTGTATTGAGCTGACCCAAAAGGTGAAGGGGTTGTTGGAAGACAAGCGTGCATCTGAATGCAAGAGAAATGCAGTGGAGATGCAGCTTCAAGAGTTACAAGTAAGTCACTAAAGGTGACAGAAGGCAGACAGAGTTGTCTAAGCAGGTGACTAGGCTGCAGGTGGAGCTGGAAGCTCAGACTGAAGAGTCTCAGAGACTGGTGCAAGAAGAGACGCAGCAGAGGCTTGGACTTAGTGCACACCTGACGATAAGTGAAATAAAGGCTCGCAGGAGCAAGAACTAAAGTGAATCCAGGTCTCTGGAGCATTTCTACACATGTGGTGTGCCATTTTCATGTATGAGAGGTCAGCGATCCGCAAGCGAGTGAACTCAACCTGCCACTATGTATATATATATATATATATATAACATATGTAGCATACATATATTCCTAGGTAAAGTCAAGCTTTAACTCATACTTCCTCCAACCTCCCCGGGGAGGGAGGAGGATCAGCTGCAGTTCACTTTTGTGTAGGGGGAAGTTAATTGTCACTCTTATTTCTGGAGGGCCTGGTGGGAAACTTTGAATTCCATCAGCTAAAACATCTGGATATAGTTTAAGCAAGATAAAGAGAAAGTTGGAAGAAAAACACAAAACAGGATAAAGGACAAGATGGAGTATAGGAGACATTATGGCTTCTCTCACAGTTCTTATTAGTACTATTTTAAGGTACATCTTTTTGATCACCTGTTATTCAATTTTTGGTAAGCCATGGTAACAAAACTCTTCTGGAATTCTTTTCTTTTTTTTGTGTTCACATGTAGGATAAATCCTGAAGTATTTTAATAGTTCAGGCCTTTATGAACACTGCAATACCGAATATGTGTTTTACTGGATAGTTTTTATGTGAAAAATGATGAAAGGATTTTTTTAACCTTACTGTTTAAAAAATATTTTAAAAACTTTTTCTACATTTTTTAAATCCCCATAGGGGGCTTCAAGTTGCGATCATTTGATCACTTCTGCTATACACTTGAATACTTCAGCATTGCAGAGGATATAGTAATTTTCAATCTTGCCTACTAAGCCTTGTCACATAATAGGCATCCATGCATAGTAGCACTGGGAGCCTTCACTAGGCTCCAGACTGCCATGTTAATCCATCCACTCAGCACAGTTGTGTTTTGACTGTGACATCTAATAAATTAAGTGCCACGATTAGCGCTTATTCCGTTCTTAGCAGTTGCTGATGGTTGTCAGCTATCAAAAACAGCTGATAGCTGCCAGGAATGAAAAAGACTTGGCTGCTGAGAAGACTTTATATACCCTTTGTAACCAAATCATTTATACTTACATAATATGGTCAGTAAGTGGTAAAGCCAGGTTCTGATTTGGAATGGTGATATACACAATATCCATGTGAAAACACTAATCTAATAAAAGAAAGAAGACACAGTGTTATCATGGGACACAGAAGGACAGATGATACCTACCTTTTGTATATGATTTCCAGCACTGTAAGGGTTCCTGCACACTTAAGTTTTTCTTGTGTGTTTTTTTCACACGATATTGCTGCTTTTTTTTAACGCAATTCTCAATGGGACTTTATAATGTTAAAAAAATTGCAAAGCACAAACTTGCGATGCATTTTTAACGTTAGAAAGTCCCATTGACAATCACCTAAAAAAAACGCAGCAATATTGCATGAAAAAAGGAAGGGGTGTAGGAACCCTAAGGTCTCAGTCAGGCGGGCGTTTTTAGCCGCGATTTGCGAATGCGCATGCGTCCGGCGATTTTATAAAACCATTGCTTTGCAATGGTATCGGACACATGAGCGCTTTTTATGCGCTCGTCCGATAAATTATAGAACAGAAATCGCAGATCGCACCTATCTGCGATCTGCGATTCCTGTTCTCTTCTCTATATGCGCTCAATGGGGCCGGCGGCAGCAGCGCCGACCCCATTGAGAACATATAGAAGACAAATCATTCTTCTCTGCCACAGCTGTAACAGCTGTGACAGAGAAGAACGATGTTTGCCCATTGAATTCAATGGAGCCGGCAATACAGCCGCTCCATTGAAAGCAATGGGCTGCCGGCGTGCGCGGGGTGAATTGTCGGGAAGGGCTTAAATATATAAGCCCTTCCCTGCAATTCATCCTAAAATGTGTTAAAATAAAAAAAAATTGTATACTCACCTTTCCGCTGCAGTCGGAGTCCAGCCGCGGCCGCTGTCAGTTCTCCTGAACTGCTTCTCGGCACTATTCAGCCGGCGGGGCTTTAAAATCCCCGCCTGCTGAATGATCTGCCTCTGATTGGTCACAGCCCTGACCAATCAGAGGCAGGTTTCACTCACACACCCATTCATGAATTCATGAATGGGTGAGTGACTGCTGCCTCTCAGCGCTGAGCCAATCAGGGGCAGGTCTGACTCACATCCATTCATGAATGGGTGTGAGTGAGACATGCCTCTGATTGGCTCAGCGCTGAGCCAATCAGGGGGCAGGTCTGACTCACACCCCCTTCACACCCACTGCAGGACGGCCGCGCGGAGCTCCGGCTGCCGGGAGAAGGTGAGAATATATATATTTTTTATTTTTACACATTTTAGGATGAATTGCAGGGAAGGGCTTATATATTTAAGCCCTTCCCGACAATTCATCCCGGGCTCGCCCGCAGCACATTGCTTTAAATGGAGCCGGCTCTATTGCCGTCTCCATTGAATGCAATGCGCTGGACAGCTCCGGCCCGTTTCTAATGAAACGCGGCTAGGAGCAGATTTTCGGGCGATTTGCGGGCGACTTGCGCGCACCGGTCACGCGATTTGCGGATGCACATCCGTCATGCGATCCGCAAATCGCGTGAAAAAACGCCCGTGTGACTAAGGCCTAAGGCTGTATTCTCACAGGGCGGATTCTCGGCGGAAATCTCGCGGTTTGGCCGCTGCTGCAAAACCCGCAGCTGCTTTGAAGCGGCCCGGCCGCTCGCTCTTCCGCAGCGGCCGGAGCTCCCATATAGGAGAGCGCGGACGCAGCGGAAAAAAAAATGGACATGCTGCGGTTGGCAAATCCGCGCCGCAACGGCTTCTGCCAGCTTAGCCGCAATGGATTTGCCGTCCCATGTGGACGAGATTTCTGAGAAATCTTATCCACATGGTTGGCTAATCCCGGGATTAGCGGCCGTATGCGGATTTGCCACGGTGAAATTCCGCACGGAATTTCCGCGGCAAATCCACCCCGTGTGAACCCAGCCTTACACTGATGAGAAGTAGAGTAGCCTGTTAAACCTTTCTCACACAAGCAATTCTCACATCTATGTGCTGTCCTTATTTACAACTGACCGCACATGGACAATACACTAACCTATTACAATCAATGAGGCTATACAGACTATTTTTTTACATGGGCTGTAAATAAAATTGATGCATGTCCTATTCTGGTCCAACTTCTTGGTGACAATCACCCATTGAAGTCAATGCGTGAGGAAAAAAAAATGGAATGCACACAGAGAACACCTGAATATGCGCTTCTTTTCACTGATCAATGCTAAGCATTTTTGGCAATAAATTGGAACTTTTTCATTTTTTTCGCACACAAGAAAAAAAAAAAGGATGACACATGGGTCACAAACAAACGTAAAGAACAGCCACACGCAAAGCATGCACATGTCACACAGACATACACACATAAAAATCAGTCCATTATTCACATGCCAATATTAGGCTTGCTCATGTGAATAAGACCTTCATTTCCCCCCCACAATTTTAACGTATACACAATCGCCCTTTTTATAGCATTTCTGGTCATTCTTCTGTAAAATGTTGCTAATGTGAAAAGTCTAGGCAATTCAAATTTTACAGAATGTCTTTCCTTTAAAACATTAAAAAAATTGTTAAATTCACTACAATTATCAAACAAAAATAATTGAGTGTTGAACTATTATTCCATTTAGTATGAGAGAATAGTTTCTGTGATACATACAGGCTATAAAGCTATGAAGCTCGTGAAGTTTACCTTATTTTCGAGGAGAAAAGTTTAAAATGATGTAGAGAGTCATTTTCTATACAGTTCCTGGGAGACTTATAACAGTTTCTACTCCGGACCTGAACATTCATGATGAAAGTGCCACCTGCACTGTATATACATTATCATGACTATCTAGAACGATGGGGACGAAGCAAGTATAACTTTATGGGCGGCATCTCCCGGAGGGTCACTTTAACATTATGATAACCAATAGTTACCAGGATGAAGTAAATGACCTCATTACAGTTACATAACAATATGCCATATAAGCAACTGACCCTTTATGTAATGCCATAGACATTCTTCAAAGTAACTAGATTTTCGGCCCCTTCTAAGTCATAGCAAAACCGTACATTAGGAGGCTTCTGTTACAGGGTCTTTTTTTTCTTTTGCCATCAGATTTAGTTAAAAAGACTATTGCAACAAGTTTTGTGAATCAAAAAGAAAGTAGCTTGAATGAATCCTAGGATGTTATTTCAATGTGCCATTTGAGTTTACGTACTTTGATGAATCAGAAGGGAAGGGTAAACAAGAAGTAGTGTTTTTTCTTTCCCTTTTTCTGTTCTTGACTTTTTCGAGCAACCGTTCTATAAAAGTCATATTTGCTTTCCTTTGATTTACAATTATTAAAACTTTAATAAGGATTGTGCAGTGACAGTAGCCATCACACACTGTCAGTGAGGAATTATAACTTTATTGCAGCACACAATGACAGCCAACTCATAAAAATGAATGACATTCTGTATCAGAACATCTCGTAGGCTGTTCAGCATGTTAATAGCCTACTTCATCTTTCTTTAGCATAATGAGCCAGACAGTGCACCAGTATTCAACGTGAAAATGATGATTAAGAAAATTTGAATTGAAGCAAGAAGGCAACATTTAACAGAGGCTTAGACAATATCTAGATTAAAAGTTTCAATTAAAATACTGTTAGCAAGGCTTTTATCACAAGAGCAAAGCTTGGTTACCAAAGACAAGACGTTATTATGAAACATATTTTTACCAAGCAACACTCGAAACTGTAATTTTCGGAGAAACTATAGACATGCTCTTATATTCTCCGCTAATAAATCCTTTGTAACATCAATAGTACCAGATAGAAGAAACAGGAACACAATGTAATGAGACATTTTAGCGATAACAGATCAGATTTAAAACTGGCATCATGTTGTGTTAGACAATGGAAAATGTTCAATGTGGTGACTTCCAGATAACACTTATTTATGCTGATGTCTATAAGGCAACTTTTTGGAACGTCATGAATCGGTTGAAAGAATTCTTATTTTGTAAGTTCAGCAAACGGTCAATATATTTATACAAATCCTTGAATTCCTATATTCAAGGGAAAGGTTATATATCCACTTATTCTCATATTGTATTCTCCATAAATAAATCATTGGTGATAAAAGAACTGTTCAGAGCCTCCTAAATACCTCTTAGCCTCTCATGCTAGCTAACTTCGTACATATGCCACGATTGCCCTTTGATCTAAAGGAAGGCGATCGAAGGAGGAATTGTCATTTATCAATTACACCTTGAAAAATGTAAGAAGGAGGATTGTGTATTTTGATTTTATTTTTTTCGTAAATGCAAGTCACAGGAGTTACAATCAATCATGAGACAGCTCTTGATCAGGAAAGAAAAATTGTACAGATTCATCATAGTGGACAAAGTGACATAAACATTTGTATTTTCTTATGTCAGCTTGCCTACTATAATGAATCTTTCTTTTTTAGCTATCGTGACCTGCATGTATGGTGCTTCTCCCAAGAAATACTGGACATATATTTTACACATATATGTAGTGTAGTATATATTATGTTAATTTATATGATGAGGGGTATAAAATGTTAATTTACGTGATGAGGGGCATAACTAAAAAAGGCTGGGCGCCATGCAAAATTTTGAATGGGGTCCACCTCGAGCATGAACATTTAGGATATGTTCACATGGTAGATTTTTGTCCTGGATTTGATGCAGAACCCATGTGTATTTTATATCAAATCGATGTCATCTAAATGTCCCAGTCATTTGAATGGGAATCTATGCTGTAGTCTATACAGCACATTTTTTTGACACTGTGCCGCACAATAGGTTAATATATAAAATGAGACAGCTTGGTCTTGGTGAAAACGTGTGTATATGGGTAAAGAACTGGCTCAGAGATAGAAAGCAGAGGGTGGTAATAAATGATACTCTGATTGGGCCACCGTTGCTAGTGGGGTGCCACAGGGTTCAGTATTAAGCCCCATTCTGTTCAAGATATTTATCAATGACCTGATAGAGGGGCTGCACAGTAAGATATTTGCAGACAATACGAAATTATACGAGATAATACGACGGAGGACAATATACGGCTGCAAATGGACGTAGATAAACTGGGGACTTGGGTAGAAAAATGGCAAATGAAGTTCAATATTGATAAATGTAAAGAGAAACGGATGTCACCAATATACACTAAATTGGGTACTGCTATGGAAAAGTGATATGAAAAAGACCTGGGGGTACTAGTTGACTGTAGACTTAACTCGAGAAATCAATGCCAGTCAGCTGCTGCGAAAGCAAATAAAGAGGTATAGGAGCGAGGGACGAGAACATTATCCTCCCACTATATAAGGCACTTGTCAGGTCTCACATGGAATACTGCGTACAGTTCTGGTCACCAGTGCTCAGGAAAGATGTTGCAGTGCTTGAGGGGTTTCATAGAAGGGCAACTAATTTAATAAAAGGACTGAGAGGACTAGCATTGGGATTATTCACCCTGGAAAAAAGATGGTAAAGGGGCGACCAAATAACTATGTATAAATACATGAGGGAACAATACAAGGATCTCTCCCGCGATCTGTTTATACCCAGGACTGTGACTGTAACAAGAGGGCATCACAGAAGAGGATTCAATACTGTAAGATGTGGTGATGGCAATATTGACAGAGAAGTTTAAAAGAGGACTAGATGTCATTTTAGAGCGCTATGATATTACCGGATATAGACATTAAATAGCCAGTGGGGTTGTTGATCCGGGTCTTGGAGTCAGGTAGTAACTTTCAAACATTGAACCAGGGATTATGCCATTATGGAGTCGGGAAGGATTTTTTTCCCCCAAATGGGCTAAATTGGCTTCTGTCTCATTGTTGTTTTTTTTTTTTGCCTTCCTCTGGATCAACAAGGGGGGGGGGGGGTGGAAACAGGCTGAACTAAATGGACATTGTCTTCTTTCAGCCTAACATACTATATTACTATGTATGTTACAAAAAAAACATGAAAACGCTATACAAATGTTGCCCTTGGACAGATTTAAACAAAGATCTTCAAAACTCCAAGACAGCAATGCCACCCCACTTCTCCCTTCTCCAGAAATAGGGAAGATGGAGAGTAACAAGAATAACAAACAAAAGAGAACATCCAAACTACATGCTGATGTGGTCCACAATTAGCCGTAAACCTTCAACCGCAGTGCTACAAAGCAACAGTACTAGCAACTAAGCTACCAAGCTTTTTCCTTCTTCCTCCTCCTGCTTTTCCAGAAGAGAAGATCTTCTTATTCTCCTTTATCACCTTCCCCTTTTC
Organism: Eleutherodactylus coqui; assembly: GCF_035609145.1. NCBI lineage: Eukaryota > Metazoa > Chordata > Amphibia > Anura > Eleutherodactylidae > Eleutherodactylus > Eleutherodactylus coqui. Next base: position 232,241,046 of record NC_089838.1, read on the forward strand.
TTTTCCTCCTTCTTCTCAAATCTTCTTCTCCTTCTGATACTTATCATTATCTTTTATTCTCTTCTTCTTTCCTCTTTCCTTAGGAGGAAAAGAAAGAGGAAGAAGGAGTGCTGTGGTCCTAGATTCAAATCTGTCCAAAGACAACATTTTCATGGACTTGTCTCTTTGTGTTACTCAATATTCTCCTCCAAAAAGGGAAGACCAAGCATGATGACTCAGTTGTTAGCATTGCTGCCTTACAGCACAGGAGATCTGTGTTCAAATCTGACTGAGGGCAACATTTGGATTTTTTTTTTCTGTTCTTTTTGTGTTTATTCTTGCTGCTGTTCTTTTTTTTTTGAAGTAGGACAGACAACTGCGGCTCAGTTATTAGTACTGTTACTTTACAGTGCTGGAGTTGTAGGTTCAAATCTGACCAAGGGCATCATCTGGAAGGTGTTTTTATGTTCTCTTTGTGGTTATTGATCTACTCCTCCACTGGAGCCGAACAGGCAGGTGTGATGGCTTAGTTGTTAGTGATACTGCTTGGTAGTGTTGGATTTGTAGGTTCAAATCTGACCAAGAGCAACATCTGGATGGAGTTTTTCAAAGTTTAGGTAGATGATAGGATTTGAACCTATGCCCCAGCACTGCAAGGCAACTGAGCTACATTCATAGACGAACAAATACACACACATCTCTATTGCCGCTTTATTAGTATTTCTACCATTTATTGCTACAAATCATCAAATCCGATTTTATTGCCCAGGTGATCATGATGAGCAACACTATTCTTCAGATAAGGAACTATATCCAAAACATTAACCTGTATTTTGACTACCAATCTCAGGAAAGTAGGCTCAGCTATATTCTGCTATGATTATAAACAGTTAAGAACAGATGGGGAAAAGTGTATGTCCAAGACGGAGGCAACCACAACCCCAAATGTTCAATGCAAAAAAAAAAGTTTTTATAGGTGACTTTATTGCCTTGAGTGGAGAAGACCAGAAATCTTGTTGTAGCTCCAATTACTCACTCTCCTTGCATTCTGCTGTTAATTATAGCTAGATCATACCTGTCCTGAGTTCATTTTGGAGGCCTAAGCCCAGGAGATGTAAGTCTGTTGATGTAGAGTCCCATCTTAAAAGCTTGCCTTGACATTGACAAAGGGCTCACACAATTTGATAAAAAATGTATGCTGTGAACCTCAAATATATGTGAATACTAAATATCCATCTGGCTCTGTTTGGTTCTGTCATAAGATGGATCCATTTGGCCAGGGGCTGCTGTTTTCCTGCTCCATTTGTGGAGCAGGAAAATGGTACCCTGAATGCTGATGTGAAAGAGCCCATACCTTTTATATTCTCTTTTTTCATTAGTCATTCCAGTTTGCCCAAAATCTGAAGAATCGCATATTTATGCACATAAGGATTAGTCTGGTAAATAAGACAATGATATAAAGCAGAGCTACCAATATGAGGAGATAAGTTAAAAGCTGTAGCAGTACCATATGAGCTAGGGGGTATGCAAGCCCCTGACATTAAGAGATACTTCGCCGCAGCTACACTGGACCAAATTAAACATTGGTGGACCCCGGTATCCCAAAAGAAATGGGTGAGCATAGAGGCAGCAACCCTGGGAACCCCCTTGATCTCCCTCTTAGGAGCTTCTCCCCCCCCCCCCCCCCTCCCGCCCCATCCTTTACCAAGCATCCAAGCGTCTGTACAAATATGGAACCAACTAGTCTCTTCGTCCTCAGAAAAGGTGCCGGCCACACTCCTCCCACTGAGATTCCTATATTCCATCCTCCCAGATTTTGAATATGGGATCTGGGAGAAATCTGGAGTTAAAAAGATTGGAGACCTCTATAGAGAGGGGTCCATTATGGACTTCCCCACAATAAGTGAGATACATAAACTCCCCAATAAACTAGGCTTCTCGCATCTAAGACTAAGGTACGCTTTACAATCTATAGATGTTCAAAAGCCCATATTCCCTAAGGTGGCCTCCATCTTTTATTCACTATCAACAGAGGTCTCCGGAGGCATATCTACCTTTTACGAGTCTTCATTCTCCCAAAATGCCCAAACTAAATCTAACCACATGACCCTATGGGAGCTTGACTTCAAACAAACTTTCAGTCTGGAGGAGTGGGGCCGGGCGCTCTCATGGACGAAAAAGATTTCACATGGTATCTCCCACTGGGAATCTTCCCAGAAGATATTCCTCCGCTGGTATCTTACCCCAGCTAGGATAGCGAGAATGAACCCCTCAATCTCAGAAAATTGCTGGAGAGAGTGCGGTGCAAAGGGTACCTACTTCCACATGTGGTGGCAATGCCCCTCCATACGGTCCTTTTGGAACCTAGTATTTAATCTAATACACTCTGTCACAAACCAACACGTCCCCCCGGACCCTAAACTCGCTCTTTGTTTCCTGAAAACAGACAAATTATCCCCTTTCTATGCAGCCATCACCTCCCATATTATCTTAGCGGCACGTCTAGCAATAGCTAAGCACTGGAAATCAAAAGAAGCTCCATCCATAACAGAGGTTAGAAACTCGGTGGAACTTACCTTCCACCTGGAGGAAGCCTACTCACGTAGATTTGTTTCTCAACACCCTCGTACATCTTTTTGGGCAACTTGGCTGGACTACACAACCAAGAACCCCCTCTAGAGCAACAACCATTCCCGTAAATAAGGAAATGTACCTCCGCTAATTTTGTTTATGTTCGTATATCTGTATATGTTTTTGTTTATGTTGATGTTTGAATTCCAATTTTGCTATGAATACCGTTCACCTATTTAAGGTGTCTTTCCAAAACGGTAAAATGTTGTTTATGTTTATTATAAAAAATTCTAAAAAAAAAAAAAAAAAGCTGTAGCAGTAAATCGTTTCGTCAATTTACAGATAAGTAATGTCATGAGCTCTTATTTCCAGAGCTTCCTGTTCCTATGGGATTTGAAATTACTTATTGATACTCGTACTGTATCTTTATACCTGAGATATTAACCAGGGCTACAATAATGTTTTGCTACAGGTTGATATATCCGTTGTTATTTTATTTGATGATGAGGGTTCATTCTCTTTCTAAGTTTCTGCCCTGTTTCACATACATCCTGTAGAACCACCTAGTGGGAGATTTCGTACCTACAATGCAGTAGGCAACATTTGGTGTGATGGAGGTGAAGTAACCTGGAATCCTGATGTGTGTTGGGTATCTTTATCTTGTCCATGGTAATTATGTATGGACAGATTAAACATACTTTATGACTGTAGGTAAATGATCCTGTTGTTGGAGAGACCAGTAAACTTCTGGCAATGATGTTTCTCAGATTAGAGGGCCACCTATAAGAGGGCGGTCTACAAATACTGTATTTCATTCTTTTCTAAATCATTTTTCTATTCTAGCCCCTCATCTATTAGCCATAGAGAAATAACAGCTACAAGAACATCTCTCTCTCTTTCTTAATGGCCTTGCATTACACAGGATGATAATTAATTAAAATGCATAACGCTTCATTTCCTATGTGGAACATAAGACTTACTGCCAGATTTCTCCATAGATTACAGCTGCTTACTAGGGGTCACTGCAGAGTGACACCATGATACCATGTGATGAGCTTATTGTCAGTGGTCCATTTCAGCATAAAAGTCTTGTCCAAAGTGGACAACCACTTGAACTAGGTCAAAACTGGAGAGTAGAGGAAGGGTTGGCAAACAGTAATACATAGGGTGCAAAATAAAACAGATTTCTGTAATCGCTCTTCAGTAAATTGATAGAGTTCACAATGTCTCTCCTTTTACATTTATTATTGCTTCTTAAAGTACAACTAAAATATAAGTAAAGAAAATAAAAAAGACCCCAAAGTATTGTAGTGTAACATGCTGGCTAGCAACGTACTGGTCAAAACCATGCTCTGATATGCTACATTAGTATGAGCAAAAAACTGTGACCATAACAATGTACCTAGTCGTTGATGTATATGTGTACAGTAGCAATATTAAGCTGGCATTCCACAGAGTGACCACTGCAAAAAATTACAGCTAAGGCAGAGATATATCATACATAGTATGACAGGAAAGCAAAGGTAGGGAGGGGTTGTTACAAATGATCTTCCCGGTTTAAAACACTCATAACTCACATTTAATAATACTCAGATACATGCATTTGATTTCAATGGAAACTCAAATTTAAAAACTTTTGTTGCACAACTTCATAAATGGTTTCTATTTCAGAGGTGTTCAATAAGACCCCCTTTGTCTTTCAACACACATTATTGAGCCCGTAGTCAAGTTTCTGCCATGCAGGTATCATGATTGATGGATGCAATGGCTTCTGTGATGCATAGTTGTAGACCATGCATGGTGGGTGTCGAGGGTGGCATGTAGACACCAACTTTAACATTCTCCAAGAGGACAAAAAAATCACAAGGGGCAAAGCTTGTGAGGGGTGGCCATATTATGTAATGCATCTACCTATGGTGTACCAGACAGACTCTACTGGGGATTAATCTGGGAAACGTGCAGACCAATCCATGGTTATGACACCTTGCAAGATGTGTCTTCTGATGGCTACAGTATATGGATGGGCATTATCCTATTGGAAGATAGCATTTTAGATGGTGATCATGAAAGATATGACAACAGGGTATACTACTTTGTCCACATATTGGTGGGCAGTCATTGTGCCTTCAATAACCACAAACTCTGGACTGCTGTTATAAGTAATTGCCCTCCAACCATGACTCCAGGGTTGGACCTGTGTGGCACTCTGAAATCACAGCAAGTTGAGCTCTTTCTCCAAAACAATGACAGATGCATTGACGATTATCACTGTGGCCCAGGCAGAATCAGGACTCGTTACTTAACACAGCTGTTCTCCATTTTTGTCTCCAGTTGCATTTAGCAGTACATTAGGTAAGTCATTGCTGGCAGTGAAATTGGGTTAATGGAACACACTTCATCGGGGTATAAGAACTCAACCCAGCTTCAAGCAATCAGTTTACAGTTGCTTATAGGGCGACCCTGACTCCAACCACTACTCGGATCTGTGCTGCAGTTGCCCACCTATCAGCAAGTGCCTTCTGCACAATTTGGCATTTTTCATATAGTGTTGTCCTAAAATCATCAGACCATATATAAAGAAAATGAAAATGAAAATCAATCAACTAATTGATCATGTGACATGGATGGAAAGTGAATGCACAGCAATTAACATTTGCTAATGAAACAGAATTGGTCTTGCTTGCAGATGAAATATGGCTACAAGCAACCCATTGACAGTTCCGTACCATAATATTAATCAAAAACAAAACATCCATCTAAAATATCACATAAAAAAGAATAAGCATTGATAAGAATAGCATAAATAGTGAAGAACATAGCATGAGTTGAGTTGTTCAAATTTTAGCTTCAACAAACAATGCCAAGCCACCATATCATACAACCTGATCACAGAAAGCCATAAGCTGATGAGACATTATGTTTATAAGAATAATCAAAGTACTTGCTGCACACATTCCTAAGCAATAGGTATATATGTCCATATATCAAGCTCTAGGTATGCAAATATATGCCACATACAAAAAGTTGTATCATGGTGGGGCCTATAGAGCCCAAATGCTCTCAACGTCAAAATAAATATACTACCACAGGTATCCACGTACGTGCAGCAAAATAAATCCTGGCATGCTGGGATCTGTAGTGCCATGGGCATAAGAAATAATCATCTTAACATACGCTAATTAACATACGCTAATTAACATACGCTAATTAATATACGCTAATTAAACAAAATTAACTTTACACGTAAATAAAATATGGCTATAGGCAGCCCGTTGACAATTGCATAGCATAATACTGATCAAAAACAACAAAATCCATCTAAACTATCAAAAACATATGGTTAGTAAGTATAACATGAGGTGATTACTTATATTTTGGTTTCAACATACATGGTCAAACCTCCATTATATAATGCAACATGGTAACAGAAAACCATAAACTGATAAAGCATTATGTTTATAAGCATCAACAAATTTCTTTCGGCACGTATTCCTAAACAATAAATACCTGTAGCTATAAGGGCTCCAAAGTCAAAGCATATGTATACCACATACAAAAGTCATGTTGTGCTGAGACCTGTAGTACTACACCCAAAGGCTCTCAACAAAAAAATAAATGTCTTACCACAGGTACCCATATAAGTGCCACAAGAAAAGTCCCCACATGCTGACATCTGTAGTGCCACAGACATGAAAACTGATAATGTGACATGGATGGAAAGTGAACACCCAGCAGCTAACATATACTAATGAAATAGAATTGACCTTGCTTGGAAATGAAACATATAATGCTAATGAAAAACACTAAAAGGGTGACTACCCACTAGAGTTTTTTTACTGTGAAATTCACAGCGTTTTTTTTTTTTCTGCAGGGGTCTATGGGCTATGGGACTTGTAAAGCTAAAATCGCGATTTCGCGGTAAATCGCCATTTTAAAATTACAAGTCCCATAGACCCCCTGCAGAAAAAAACGCTGCGAATTTCGGAGTGAAAAAGAACGCTAGTGGGTAGTCACCCAAACAGTCTCAAATTCCATGCAAATAAACATAGCTAGCAAACATAGCATGGATAGTTAAACATAACACACACACTCCTAAACAATAACTATCAGGCCCCAAAACTCACCAAACAGACATGTGCCACATACACAAATCATGTCATGCAGGGGCCTGAAATGTGTAGTATCATGCTGAAATTTGTAGTACCGCGTACATAAGAACTCATGCTTGGAGAATATAAAGTATGCAAATGCTGAACACAAACCTTTTGGTAAATTAAGATCTGTAGTGCTGTGGACTTAAGAAATGTCATCCGTGAAATATACGATATAGGACGCCGCATACGTCAGACATAATCCTAACTGCCGCACTGATGGGTGCGCTATCCAGAAAAGTATGGCATGCTGCAACCTGTTTCACAGGAAGAAATTTCCACTATTAGCAGCATGCACACGATATATATCCGCATTATAATACAAATATGGCAAAAATATATATAACATAAATATGAGCAAAATAAAAGAGAAAACTCTGAAAGATAATATCAAATATATAACACAACACTGAAAGTAAAAAAGGAAGGTTGACAACTAAACATAACAGATTATTGTTCTTCACATAGAAAAGCAAAACTAAATAAGAAATGGGCAAAATAATAACCACATGAAAAATGCACATATTTCATCTGCAAGCAAGACCAATTTTGTCTCATTAGCAAATGTTAATTGCAGGGCGTTCACTTTCCATTCATGTCACATGATCTATAAGGTGATTAATCTTTATTTTCTTTATATATGGTCTGATGTTTTTAACTTCTTTGCTATGACTCAGGGTGTGTACCTGCGCCAGAAGCTGCCATACTGTGGTTGCGAATGGATATTTTTAACATGGATTAATAAAGTTTAGGATATTAACTTTCCAAGCTGGGAGCAAGCTGGCTTTTTCTACAGCACATGGGAGGACATACCCCAACAAGAGATCTGAACACTTATTGATTCAATGTCTGCAAGGCACACTTCTTACTGAAACTTGTACCAAACAGTAATAAACTTTGATTCATTCCAATTTTCTATCATTTATTTTGGGTATGACTCAGTACATATCAGCATATACTATGTTTAATGAAATTCCCCCAATTCCTTCTGGGCGTAACACTTTCAATTTCCGCCTGTGTATTAAATAAATCACGCAATGTATGACGGAGCTGGGCTACTTCCATTTACATCTGTCTTACTATTTGTGAAGTAGAAATGTTTCACAGTTTGAAAATACCGTATATACTCGAGTATTAGCCGACCCAAGTATAAGCCCAGACAATAAGTTTCACCACAAAAAACTCGAGTATAAGCCTAGCTATATTGTAGTATATACTCACCAGTTAAAAAAAACCTTGATACTCTCCTCCCAGCCAGCATCTGTGTCTGTGCGACAAGCTGCTTGAATTCTCCCCGCTGTCATCCCCCGCCATCCTCTCTGCTTGGCTCTGTCAGTGCTGTGCAAGTAAGCACTGTGATTGGATTTAGTGCCAGCCATTCACAGCTGGCACTCGATCCAATCACAGTGCTTACTTACACAGCACTGACGGCAGGGGATTTGAAAGCCGAGCAGAGAGATGACAGCGGTGAGAATTCTAAAGCAGCTTGATTGGCTGTGAATGATTGAGCTCTGGCTGTGACTGGCTAGCGCTCGCTCCAATCACAGCTCTTACTTACACAGCACTGATGGCGGGGGATGACAGAGCCGAGCAAAGAGGACGGCAGGAGATGACAGCTGAAACAATTCAAGCAGCCTGCTGCATCGCCGCTGGAGACACAGACGCCGGTTGGGAGGTGAGTATCGAGGGTTTACTTAAGGCTTCCCTGGCTCAAGTATAAGCCCAGGGGGGCTTTTTCAGCACACAAAAATGTGCTGAAAAACTAAGCTTATACTCAAGTATATACAGTATATAAAAATGTATATAAAAATCGATTACCTAAATTGTGTCAAGGATTTAATGCTCTAAACTGTGCCGGCAACAGAAATGATCACAAATCCCACAGAATGAGTATTAGTTGCAAGTCTTTAAAAACTAAGCAGACGTGACATTTTACATAGCCACATACAATTATTAATTAATGACGGAAATACTATTCTAATTACTTGTTTACAGCTACACATAAAACCATTATATTGCAATAAAAACTTCAGCTATGCATATCACGGCAGAACTATTATTAATTTTAGTCTGTTCTCACTCAGCACTGTCGGCAGTCATTTAGCAAGAAGAAAGGCACAAAATACACATTTGTATATATTGCATAGATTTCAGAAATGCAAGGCTTCCACCCTGCAAAATGATCCGCAGCAGAGTATCCATAAATCTTGATGACATCAAGTAAATTAATGTAATTAGAGCTAGTCTTTGAAAAATATATAGAGGCACAGACAGGAAAGTGATACATTTATCTTTATAAGGTAAGAAGTACTGTCTAAAGCCATCAGCATTGTAAAGTTGTGTTAGGATGAACAGTTAAAAGTCTTGTCATTTGTATCTTTCAGGCACTCTGTACAGAATGCTTACTGAGACATCTTAATTTTCAGAGTGGGGAGTGATATGAAGCTCTCTCTCTCTTTCTTGCTAATACTTTGGTGAACTCAGATTGAATTGTAATGGAAAATGTCCATATTGCATTGGAAAAAATGTCCCAATTGGGATAAGTGATGTTTTAAAGCCGCGAAAAGGCCAATAATGCTATTCCAATGTCAGATGTAAAGCTATCGTTTGTGGTAAATGCAATCTAAGAGTGTTATTACAGGTTTTTGATGTGTCTGTGTTTCATAAAAAAACTAACAAAAAACAAGAGTTCATTTAATAGTGATTTTGTTGCTTATAGGATGTACATGCGTAGGAGTAACTTGTGAAGGTTCCGGTCAAAAGCCAATCTGTAATTATAGAAACCTAAGTAATCTCACTAAAGATTCTCAGGACTTGAAATTCATGATGAAGAAATTCTTTCTCAAGGTCATAAGAGATGACAAGGACATTTTATTATGCTTGGGAGATATAAAGAACAGAACATGTGCTGTTATTAGAGTATAATAAGGACACAGCAAAGTATTGCAAATGATATTCCTCCCCGAGGCGAATGAGTATGAAAATAAGGTTTAAGGAAGATTTACTTTTCAGGTCATGTTTGATTTCTTGTATAAACATTTGGCGTGTTTCGAAATTATAATATTTCGATGTTACATTGTAGATATATTCTAAGTGTCCTGAATTAAATAGAATTTTAGTTGTTTTTTTTAAAACCCTTAAGGACGTGGCCTAGTTTGGTACTTAATGACGTGGGGGTTTATTTTTATTTTCATTTTCCATTTGTACGTTTTAAAGAGCCATAAAGTTTTGTTGGGTTGTATTTTTAATAGCACTGTTTGGGGTGGGTATAATGTATTGATTAACTTTTTTTTTTTTTATTCCGCCATTTGTAATTTGTTTTTTTACAGCATTCACTGCAGTATAAATGACATGATAACTAATATGAATTGTAAAGATGGAAGAAAAAAGTAAGGGTGGAGGTAAAAACACGATTTAATGGTAATATAACAAAACGTATCTGGGATTGTAGATGTTCGGTGTGTGTTTGAAATGGTAAAGGTGCTGCCTGCCAGGTAACGCTCCACCTAGATGGGCGTAAATGTATAGGTAGAGAAGACTAAAAAGACTGGTGAATAGGCACAACACTCTAAACTTGGCGGAAATTGGAGATCAAAGATAGTGTAGTAATAAACTTCTCTCTTATTAAAGAACATGCTAAGCCAGCATATGAAAACGCGTTTCAGGGTCCCATCGCTTCATCGGTTTGGCAGGTAAAAACATACAAACAATTGGAGTGCACGTCTCCGGTCCCATTTGCCCTGCTCCATACAGGATTTATGGGATTCTCATAAACTCTTAGAACTTTGCCACCTTCAAGTCTCCTTGTAGACTTGGGAGCCATTGTTAGGCCTCAACCAGAAGGGTAGCTTTAGAGTAATAGTACATTTCTGAAACATACTATTACAATGCAGTGTCAGAAGGCGTTAATAGTTCTTCTGAAACATAACTATATGGGGAAGTTTTTTCCCACGTTATTTAAATTGTCATGCTACTGCATGCGACTAGTAAAAAAAAGCCATAGCCTACTGTGTTACTGCAAGAACAAAATAAAGCACTACTAAGGCACCCTTCATATCCTATTTTTGCTTACATTTAGCATACATGCCAGTAAAAGATGCAAACATATTCATTAAAATAGGGATGCACAGCCTTTTTTATTCAAAGGGCTACATTTTTAGATTTTACTACTTCTGAGGGCTGCAATAAGTCTTAACAATATATTTTCATTTGTGAAATGTATGGAATATTAACAGCATAGATCACGAATGTCCAATAGGTGGGGGGTTAATTTTCAGGGTTTCCACCTAATAGAGGATTGGGGGTCTCTTGCTTACCCATTTGATAATACATAGAGGGAGAGTTTGCTACACATCAACTAGTCTATTTACAGAGTAGTTGAATGGAAACCTATCATGTCCCCACAGCACCAAAAACTAGTAATGGTGCTGTTAGGGAATGTGACAGGGAGCCGAGTGAGGTATGTTTTATGCTCACTTGCTCCCGTCATCCAGTGACCCAAAACAGGGTTGAAAAGTTCCCTGACCCCATCCTTCTCTAGCCAGCTCCAGAAGCAGAGCTCACAGCATAGAAATGCTGTTTGTGTCCTGTAGAAAGCAAGTGAATTCTGGATCAGTTGGAGGCAGACAGGTGGTCTGCTCCAAGAAGACTGGCCTCCAGAAAGTACTTGGTTGAGCTCAGTGAGAGCAAGAGTGCTGAGGAGGGACCTCAGTAAATGTGTTGCTTACCCTTAGTGATTAGTTAGGGTTCAAAGAATCCTGCACTGAGCAGGGGGTTGGACCTGATGACCCTGGAGGTCCCTTCCAACTCTACAATTCTATGATTCTATAAAATAAATCTGTGGCTGTTTATTATTTTATATTAATCTGTTTAGTAAATTTTAAATATAACATACAAAAGGTAAACAAAGGTACAATTATACATTTTTGAGGCATGGCCTTGAATTCCACGGCAAGAGTTGTACCAAATAGTTCTTTGTAACTTTTTCCAGCTCTTCTCATAGTCCTTCCAATACCATAACAGCATGTATATGGTTCTCAGCCATTTCTGTTTATTATTTTAATAGCTGTAGTCACCTAAAAGCTGAATAAATCAATTTCTGTTGGATTGCCATTAGTATCTATGCTATTTATTTCCAACTTAGCACCACAAAAAACTTCTATAGAGTCCAGGAAGCTGCTGCCTTTGATTATAAATTATCCCCAAGTGTTATTAAGCAACCTTTCAGTCCTAGTATATGTGTTTCCTCAAGCATTATAAAGTGCAGCATGGCATACAAAAACATATGTAGTATACACAATATGAATAATGCCTACTGGAATACTTGTGAAAACTAAATATCTTGGATACTCAAGCCAAGTCAAGTTAACTCAATACAAGAGCAATGTTGAACATATCTACTGTAATGTGATAGAGAGCCAACCTGTAGACAGGGCATATAATTTGATAATACTTAAGGGCATTTTGCCTAGATAGAAAGTTATTCCCTACTCACTTTAATCGCACATTAATGGTTTGGTTTAAAATCCATTGTGGTGATGTACAAAGACTAAATTCTTAAAATGGTGTCACTGAAGGAGCCTTTATGAGTTGGCTTGGTTCTTGAGCTGCACTCCATCTCTATCACAACAGAACTGTCGGTAGAAGGTTTCAGTAGCTCTGGCTGTTATAATGCAATGCTGTACAGGCAAAAGAGAGAGGAGAGAGCAAGATCTCTTCTGGTCCTACCACAAGCTATGCTCCTGACATACTGTAAAGTAAGCACAATATTATAACCTAAATTTTGATGGAAAATGACCTTGCCTTCTCTTACTAAATGGTATGAAAATGCTGAAAATACTAGCATAGATGCTAATGTTCTTGGTTCAACTTTTGTTTTGTAATGTACTAAGACCTACAAGTGCATAACAAATCACTAGAAGTACAACTTTGAATGGTGAGATTTACAATTCTTAGAAGCCATTTGCAACACAGAATGTCATTGACCAATCATTGACCATGCTGTAAATCATGTGTACCCTGAACTGATGGATGATCTCTTTGTTCTGGCTATTGATGGATTACCAAGAGCCTCAGAAGGAATGATTTCTGCCTATAACTCGCCCACCCCAACGTAGATGAGCCCACCTGCTCAGTTCAGTGGAGGACACGTTGGCCAGGACAACTTACAGCTTGGCGAACCTTGAAGGACAAGCTTCTTCCTTTGTGTAACTGTTGAACTAATAGCTTGCAATGCTCAATCTGGAAGATGCCTTGCCCTGCCCCACCCACTCACTACCGTTGAAACCACCACATTGAGCAATGCTCACGACTGCCCTTTCCCATCCCCACCCTGCCCAATTCCCTTTACCTTTGTTAATGTTAACTTGTATGTTGGAAAATGCTTAATAAAATTCCTTTTGAACCTAAATATCCTCTGTGTACCTCATGGGAGTGATAGTGAGAGACTCGATCTGCACCTTGATTCCTTCATATTTTATTCTGGAGACAGAAGTTGGCTTTCAAATAGAACTCCTTACGATGCACTTCTATAATGGTCTATAATATGCCCAGACACCTGTATTCAAACAAAATAGTTTCCTAACTACAGTATATATGCATACAAATTACCAGTGATAGTTCTAATTTCAAAAAAGAACATCTGTAATTAAATCCTTGAAATAGCTGATTGCATTTACAGTGGAGGTGGGTGCCAGACTTTAATTTCCAAAGGCAAAATTAGAAGATTCATGTTTGTGACCTCATGATGACCAACACAAAATGCTAACTGAGTAATCGCAGTGTATCCTAGTCTCCCCACCTTTGCAATTAAATAGAATGTTGTAAACAGTCTTCTACTACAGGAGACACTCTGAAAAGATACATAAAAGATATGTATATATAAAAGAAAGTATGTAGCCAAGTAATCAACATGCTTTTTTATGAGGAATCACTGTGGATTTTTGACACTTGATAACAGAGTACCCACTTTCAATTAATTGATTATATCAGCATGAATGACAAATAGATGGATAGACAGACAGACTGGTTCGGCCCTGCAAAGTGGTAAATTGGCAGTTCTTATTGCATGGTGCCCACGGGGTCAGGCAACGTAAGATGTGATACCCCAGGGGGCCGCTACCTGCAGCGTTGGGTAGGGGAAGATGTTGTTTTGTTGCGATGCTAGTCCATGTATGGGTAGGGACCCGTTCCAAACAGAATAATACAAAAATTGGAGAAATAAATAAATCGAAGGTAGAACCATTATTACTCTGGAGCTCGTAATGTGGTACCTCAGTGTAGGTGTTAAGTTAGTGGAAAGGGACTCCATGAGTCAGGTTCTGAAGTAAGCCAAAAACAGACTTATTTCCCTAGAGCAGATGAGAGTTCAGCTTGATGTGCTTCACACAGTTCACATGAGATGTCTTTGAAATAAACAGTTACGTTTGCAGGCGTTAATCACTAGCTGTGGACCTGTCAAAGTGATTATGCTGAACTCTTTAAAACATTTACAACAGGCAATTTTTGCAGTATGGCAGAATGTGTTATCCTGCTAAAAGAGGCCACTTCAATTAGGGAAGACCATTGCCATGAAGAGGTGTACTTGTTTACATAGGTGGTACAAGTCAAAGTAACATAAACATAAATGCCAAGATCCAAGGCTTCACAGCAAAATGTTAACCATGGCATCCTGGTACAGGATCATCTCTTCCCCAGGTAAATGACTTGCATGCAGCCAGCCATCTGCATGATATAGAAGTGAACATGATTAATCAAACGAAGCCACCTTCTTTCATTGTCCAGTTCTGATGCTCAAAGGCCCATTGTAGGCCCTTTTGCAGTGGGTAGAAGTCAGCATGAACACTTATATTTGTATGTGACTACAAAGCCCCTAATGCAGCAAGCTACAAAGCACTTTGTGTTCTGACACCATTCTATCATAGTCAGCATTAAAGCGTACAGGCGTTTTCAACAAGTTTTCTAAATTACACTAGGTTCTCACTACCCACTATTTTGCTGCTGTTTGCACCCTGTTTTATGTCTGTAAGTTCTGATTTACAGGTGGTCTTTCCTATTTTTTTTTACTGTCCTGCTGTTTGTAGTCCTCTTTCAGGCAGGGTGTCTCTAGCAAGCCTACCATTCTGCCAGGGGTTCACTGTCCTGCACTTCCTAGCATTTACTTACCATGCTGCATTGCACTCTCTCTGGCCTAATCAGCAGGGAGCCAGTATCTGAATGCCAACCCTTCTGCTTTCCCAAGATGATTCAGGCATTCAGAGATGTTCTAACCAAATAGTAAACCCACTATAGTGTATGCACAGCACAGACACACAGATGCTCTAACAGCAGTACAGGCATAGATTGTGGCGATCATTATCACTGTGTCTGCAGATCTGTAAGCCTGCAGCCTGTAAGTGCAGGGGAGCTGCCTGTGAAGATAGCTCTTTTCCTTGTTGCTAGGGAACAGAAGCTCTGCACCTAATGACAGTGGGTGAATTGCAGAAAAACTGGAAGGGAGACCTCTAGTGGAAGCTACTTGAAATGTGATTTACAGTGGTAACGCAGCAACATTTTTAATGCAACTATGTTACAGAAATGATAATACAAGCTAATATATGAGCACAAGTTGTCTGAATAGTTAGTGCCCCTTTAACATTTTCAGCAATTTGTGCTATAGTAGCTTTTCTGTGGGATTGGACCAGATGGGCTTACCTTCACTCCTCTTCAATGGGTGTTCATGACTCTGTCACCAGTTTATTGGTTGTCCTTCCTTGGACCACTTTGGTAGCTACTAATCACTGCCACTTGGGAGATGTTCTGGCCCAGTCATCTAGCCATCACAATTTGGTCCTTGTCAAAGTTGCTCAGATCATACATTTGCCTATTTTTTCAGCTTTGTACACATCAACTTCAAGGACTGACTTCATTTTTTACCTAATATATCCCACTGTGTGACAAGTGCCATTATCATGGGTCAATCAATGTTATTTGCTTCAACTAATATTATGGCTAATCAGTGTATGTTGATCATTTGTGTAGAGGCCCACCTACAGTAGAGATGTCAAATCCATCCAATACAAAAGTGATTAGCTCACCAGTCCATTATCCAGTCTCATACCAGAAGGCATGTCAGGAAAAGATTCAGAGTCCAAAAATCCATACAAAGAGAACAGCAAATTCCAGCACAGCTAGGTCCCATTAAAAACTTCACTTTATTTTATCAGTTAAAAATATACATGTTGCACACCCCAGACGAAGAAGTTAATCTCTGGAACATGTAGCTTTGCTCTGTCTGTTGAATGCAATATCTATATTTTAACACTAAATTCACATCTGTGCTAGGGATTCGATTTTCCTGCTTTGTTATTGGAGCAAGAAAATGGAATCCCATGGATGAATGGATCTGTCTCCTAACGAAACCAAACTGTGCCGAATGGACCCCATTGACTTTACGTTCGGGTTCTGCATCTATCTGGCATTTTTACCAGACAGAAAAGTCCTGCATGCAGAACTTTTCCATCTGGTATTTCATGCCACGTCTGCACCAGAGACTCTGAACGGAGCGTCTGTTACACATATGAATAGATCCTCAACTATTAATATAAAGTGGAGTTTTTAATGGTAGCTGGCTGTGCTGGAATTTGCTGTTGTCATGTGAAATATGGTTTGAATTTGCATATTTTTGAGGAATAAAGCCAATAATCATCGAGCGTCAACGCACAAAAAAATAAAGCTGTTATTTTTCATTGAAAGAGGTCATTTATTCTTGAAAATCCTTACCATTTATAAGATTGCTAGGTTGTGCTCACATTTCCTTGAAGGCTCCATCACAGATTTCATCAGATTTAACAGAAGTAATAGTGGTAAATTCCTTCTTTCCTAGCAGTACCGGATGGACTCCATTGCATCACTTGTGATAATATATGATTTTGTACATGTAGATCAGTGTGTTTTTGTATGGTTTTGTATTTGCAGTATATATCATATGGGTGTGCTCAGGTATACGTATGCACACTTGCAATCAAACTTATTCAACCTCCATTGCAAATTAGGTTTAGTCTCAGTATTATTATTATACATGACAGGCATCAAGTACTTAGTACAGTACCCTTTTTCTCTTATGACCTTCGGTATAGATAGGCACTATTAGAAGCTGATAGTGCTCTTGAGAAATCTTAGCCCAGTCTTCATGTGCGGTGGCCTCCAGTTCGTTTTCGTTCAGGCCGCTTTCACACGGGCGACAAAATCATGTGATTTTCTCGTGACAAATAGCATGTATGTGAAGCCCATGCTTTCCAATAGGTTTATTTACATTAGTGATTTTTTGTAGGCTGCTACATTGCAAGAAAAAAAAACGTTGCGTGCTCTATTCAGCCGTGATTTGCGATATTTTGTAGCCCATGTTTCCTTATGGAGCCTTCCTTTGTGTTGCATCGCATTGCATGAATACGCATTTTTCAGGCTGTGCAATGCAACTTTTACAGTAGGAAATCCTACTGTTTCCCCTAAAATAAGCCCAAGCTGCATTTAAAAAAAATGAAAAAAAATACATCACCTAACAGGCGCTGTTTGCTCTGCCGCACATCTCCTCCAAAGCTCCGGCACACTTCTCTGCAGTCTTCAGACAATGCTTCCTGGTCATAGGGTTCAAAAATCCCGCCTCCAGGAAGTTATGGCACTCATTGGTGCAACTCAGCCAGTCACTGCAGTGCTCGATGCCATCGCATTAAATGTATGCCCATCCGCAACGTCAACATGTGTTTACATGGGACAACCATCATTCTGAATGATAATCGTCCCTCATAAAAGGGCCATTAGGTGATTTTAATGAGCTCCTGTAGGATATTGAAATGTGTTTTTTGTTTAATCACATGATAATGACAATTAGTTCCTATACTATATGCAAAGTTTTTCTGTTTTTTTACAGAGCCTCTTTAATAAGAAAGAGCATAAACCACAACACTCACTGCATACAACTGAATGTGTCCTTCAACCAGACTGACAAGAACCCCACTTGATACCACCTCCCAGAGCCACATAAAGAAGCTTCTAGAGAAATTGTTTGGATTGTTATTATTCTTCGTCAAGCTGAGTATTATTTCAAGTTGCATGGAAAGCGCCTAATTTGGGTGATAGTGTGACAGAATTGTTTTTCCTTCAGCATGTATGCCATTTACTTATGGCAGATCTTACCCATACAAATAATGACATTTGCAAGGGACATTTGCAGGTGTATTTTGCTCTTTCATATAAAGAGAAGTGAAACATAAAGGTATTTTTGTTCAGAGAAGAAAAGCTTTTTTTTATTGTCCCTGAAAGGAACAGACCCTATACACAGTCAGTGGGATGTCTCAACTTCTAAAGGTTTTGGAGCATGAGAAATACTTTGTACGGAGTCATTCAACATTGAAACACATCAAACAAAACTGCGGTCTAGAATCTTTGGGAGAGTGAGCATACACCGGAGCCCAGATGTCCGGATGAGCAAAATCAGCCTAAAGAAAATGTGTTTCCTGAACAGTGGGATAATAACAACTACAATTAGAGTTGGGATTCTAGAATAACAATATTCCAAGTGATTGATTATTGCTAAAACGGATCTGTTTATTTCCCCATCGATTTCAATGAGACTTCAAAAAAACGAAATGCAAATGGAAAGGCTTTCGTTCGCTTCCATTCCGTTAGGTTTCTGGTTTTTGGGAAGGAAAATAGCCCGGTATGCAGCATTATTTTTAATTCAAAATAACCGTAAGGGCGGCTTCAAATGAGCGCAATTGCAGCCGCAAGATCTGCACCCGCAATGTGCAGCTAGTAGAAACCAATAACTTCAATGGGTTCCTTCACATATGGTGTTTTTCCATGGGCATTTCAAACACAGGGGAAAAAAAAACACACGACATTAGAGATGAGCGAACAACGAACCCCATTGAAGTCAATGGGCGACCAGAGCATTTTTGTATTTCGCCGATGCTCGCTAAGGTTTTCATGTGTGAAAATCTGGGCAATTCAAGAAAGTGATGGGAATGACACAGAAACGGATAGGGCAGGCGAGGGGCTACATGTTGGGCTGCATCTCAAGTTCACAGGTCCCACTATTAAGCCACAATACCGGCAAGAGTGGGTCCCCCCCCCCCCTCCCAACAACTTTTACTTCTGAAAAGCCCTCATTAGCATGGCATACCTTTGCTAAGCACCACACTAGCTACAACAAAGCACAATCACTGCCTGGATGACACTCCGCTGCCACTTCTCCTGGGTTACATGCTGACCAACCGCTCCCCCTCCCCCCCACAGCGCACACCAAAGTGTCCCTGCGCAGCCTTCAGCTGCCCTCATGCCACGCCACACTCATGTCTATTTAGAAGTGCGTCTGCCATGAGGAGGAACCGCAGGCACACACTGCAGAGGTTTGGCATGGCTAGGCAGCGACCCTCTTTAAAAGGGGCGGGGCGATAGCCCACAATGCTGTACAGAAGCAATGAGAAATAGAATCCTGTGCCACCGCCATCAGGAGCTGCACACGTAGGCATAGCAATGGGGAACCTATGTGCCACACACTATTCATTCTGTCAAGGTGTCTGCATGCCCCAGTCAGACTGGTAATATGCACCTTAACAGTAACCGCGTTGGTGGTAATGTGGTGGTGACTGCGGACCTAGTAGCACGGTTGTATTTTGTTGGTTTTCGGAATGCGGCCAGAATTAAGTGGGCCGTGGCGGGGGGATGGTGTGGGGGCTCTCTTGTTGTGTCGGTAAAGGTGAAATTCTTGGACTGCCACCAGACGAACCAATGCAAAGGCATTTGCCAAGAATGTTTTCCCTGTTGGAGGAGGAGGGGGATGTTTTTGAGGCACTACGTGTCCTCTCCACGTGTCCGTGGTTATATGCACCTTTACAGTAACCGCGTTGGTGGGAAATGGCCTCGCCGCCATCATGTCTTTGGGAAGCCTCTGTTTCCACACCCCAGAGACATACCATTAGCAGCGGTATAGGCAGAGCCCAGAATTCGTAACATTTCAGCCGTAGCATTAGGACAGGCCCCACTAACATATCACTAGCAGCATTATAGGAGGAGCGCAGTCTTCGTTCTATGTCAGCAATAGTAGCACTCAAGACAGGCCCCAGTAACAATTCCGAAGCAGCAGTATAGCGGGAGCGCAGTCTTCGTTCCATGTCAGCAATAGTAGCACTCAAGACAGGCCCCAGTAACAATTCCGAAGCAGCAGTATAGCGGGAGCGCAGTCTTCGTTCCATGTCAGCAATAGTAGCACTCAAGACAGGCCCCAGTAACAATTCCGAAGCAGCAGTATAGCGGGAGCGCAGTCTTCGTTCCATGTCAGCAATAGTAGCACTCAAGACAGGCCCCAGTAACAATTCCGAAGCAGCAGTATAGCGGGAGCGCAGTCTTCGTTCCATTTCAGTAGCCTTAGTATAGCCAAGGCCCAAGTTACATTTATGTAGCTAAAGTGTACGCCAACCCCACACACCTTTCTGTACCATGAGTGCAGGCGAAGAACATTCAAATTGCTATGATTACACTGTAGGTGAGGGCCCCAAAAATTTGGTGTACCAACAGTACTAATGTACCTCAGTAAAAATTGGCCATGCCCAACCAAGATGGCAGGTGAATCGCTTTGGTTAATGTGGCTTAAGCGGTAACTAGGCCTGGAGGCAGCCCAGTGTAACGAAAAATTGGTTCAAGTTAAAGTTCCAACGCTTTTAAGCGCATTGAAACTTATAAAAATTGTTCAGAAAAATTATTTGAGTGAGCCTTGTGGCCCTAAGAAAAATTGCCCGTTCAGCGTGATTACGTGAGGTTTCAGGAGGAGGAGCAGGAGGAGGAGGAGGAATATTAGACACAGATTGATGAAGCAGAAATGTCCCCGTTTTGGATGGTGAGAGAGAACGTAGCTTCCATCCGCGGGTGCAGCCTACGTATTGCTTACGTATCGCTGCTGTCCGCTGGTGGAGAACAGAAGTCTGGGGAAATCCAGCCTTTGTTCATCTTGATGAGTGTTAGCCTGTCGGCACTGTCGGTTGACAAGCGGCTACGCTTATCTGTGATGATTCCCCCAGCCGCACTAAACACCCTCTCCGACAAGACGCTAGCCGCAGGACAAGCAAGCACCTCCAGGGCATACAGCGCTAGTTCAGGCCACGTGTCCAGCTTCGACACCCAGTAGTTGTAGGGGGCAGAGGCGTCACCAAGGATGGTCGTGTGATCCGCTACGCACTCCCTCACCATCCTTTTACAGTGCTCCCGCCGACTCAGCCGTGACTGGGGAGCGGTGACACAGTCTTGGTGGGGAGCCATAAAGCTGGCCAGGCCCTTAAAGACTGTTGCACTGCCTGGGATGTACATGCTGCTCGATCTACGCACATCCCCTGCTACCTTGCCCTCGGTACTGCGCCTTCTGCCACTAGCGCTGTCGGCTGGGAATTTTACCATCAGCTTGTCCGCCAGGGTCCTGTGGTATAGCAACACTCTCGAACCCCTTTCCTCTTCGAGAATGAGAGTGGGAAGGTTCTCCTTATAGCGTGGGTCGAGCAGTGTGTACACCCAGTAATCCGTAGTGGCCAGAATGCGTGCAACGCGAGGGTCACGAGAAAGGCATCCTAACATGAAGTCAGCCATGTGTGCCAGGGTACCCGTACGCAACACATGGCTGTCTTCACTAGGAAGATCACTTTCAGGATCCTCCTCCTCCTCCTCCTCAGGCCATACACGCTGAAAGGATGACAGGCAATCAGCCGGTGTACCGTCAGCAGCGGGCCAAGCTGTCTCTTCCCCCTCCTCCTCATCCTCCTCATGCTCCTCCTCCTCCTCCTGTACGCGCTGAGAAATAGACAGGAGGGTGCCCTGACTATCCAGCGGCATACTGTCTTCCCCCGCCCCCGTTTCCGAGCGCAAAGCAGCTGCCTTTATGGTTTGCAGGGAATTTCTCAAGATGCATAGCAGAGGAATGGTGACGCTAATGATTGTAGCATCGCCGCTCACCACCTGGGTAGACTCCTCAAAATTACCAAGGACATGGCAGATGTCTGCCAACCAGGCCCACTCTTCTGAAAGGAATTGAGGAGGCTGACTCCCACTGCGCCGCCCATGTTGGAGTTGGTATTCGACTATAGCTCTACGCTGTTCATAGAGCCTGGCCAACATGTGGAGCGTAGAGTTCCACCGTGTGGGCACGTCGCACAGCAGTCGGTGCACTGGCAGCTTAAAGTGATGTTGCAGGGTGGCAGCGTCCGTGTGGGACTTGCGAAAATGTGCGCAGAGCCGGCGCGCCTTTACGAGCAGGTCTGACAAGCGTGGGTAGCTTTTCAGAAAGCGCTGAACCACCAAATTAAAGACGTGGGCCAGGCATGGCACGTGCGTGAGGCTGCCGAGCTGCAGAGCCGCCACCAGGTTACGGCCGTTGTCACACATGACCATGCCCGGTTGGAGGCTCAGCGGCGCAAGCCAGCGGTCGGTCTGCTGTGTCAGACCCTGCAGCAGTTCGTGGGCCGTGTGCCTCTTATCGCCTAAGCTGAGTAGTTTCAGCACGGCCTGCTGACGCTTGCCCACCGCTGTGCTGCCACACCGCGCGACACCGACTGCTGGCGACATGCTGCTGCTAACACATCTTGATTGTGAGACAGAGGAGGAGGAGGAGGAGGAGGAGGGTGCTTTAGTGGAGGAAGCATACACCTCCGCAGATACCACCACCGAGCTGGGGCCCGCAATTCTGGGGGTGGGTAGGACGTGAGCGGTCCCGAGCTCTGACTCTGTCCCAGCCTCCACTAAATTCACCCAATGTGCCGTCAGGGAGATGTAGTGGCCCTGCCCGCCTGTGCTTGTCCACGTGTCCGTAGTTAAGTGGACCGTGGCAGTAACCGCGTTGGTGAGGGCGCGTACAATGTTGCGGGAGACGTGGTCGTGCAGGGCTGGGACGGCACATCGGGAAAAGTAGTGGCGACTGGGAACTGAGTAGCGCGGGGCCGCCGCCTCCATGATACTTTTGAAGGACTCCGTTTCCACAACCCTATACGGCAGCATCTCAAGGCTGATGAATTTTGCTATGCGGACGGTTAACGTTTGAGCGTGCGGGTGTGTGGCGGCGTACTTGCGCTTGCGCTCCAACAGTTGCGCAAGCGACGGCTGGACGGTGCGCTGAACTACACTGCTGGATGGGGCCGAAGACAGCGGAGGTGAGGGTGTGGGTGCAGGCCAGGAGACAGTAGTGCCTGTGTCCTGAGAGGGGGGTTGCATCTCAGTGGCAGGTTGGGGCACAGGGGGAGAGGCAGGGGTGCAAACCGGAGGCGCTGAACGGCCTTTGTTCCACCTTGTGGGGTGCTTGGCCATCATATGTCTGCGCATGGTGGTGGTGGTGAGGCTGTTGGTGTTGGCTCCCCGGCTGAGCTTTGCGCGACAAAGGTTGCACACCACTGTTCGTCGGTCGTCAGGCGTCTCTGTGAAAAACTGCCAGACCTTAGAGCACCTCGGCCTCTGCAGGGTGGCATGGCGCGAGGGGGCGCTTTGGGAAACACTTGGTGGATTATTCGGTCTGGCCCTGCCTCTACCCCTGGCCAGGGTAGCAGAGTTATTAACTGTGGCAGAGCAGGTATTTTTTTTCCCAATTAAGGAAACCAAATGGCGAAGCCAGGAGTAAACCGTAGCTGGGTGCGTCTGATTTTTAAAGGTTGCACACGCAGCCGACACGTGTCCACCGCCCTTAGGACGGACAGAGGCAGGACAAATAGAATTATTTTCCGTTTTTTTGCACCAAAAGGCAGCACTGCGTATATTCTATGAACATGAGAAGTTTAATAACTGTGCTGTTTTCCTGCTAATGTGTCACAGAACGTGAGGGTAGCAGAGTTATTAACTGTGGCAGAGCAGGTATTTTTTTTCCCAATTAAGGAAACCAAATGGCGAAGCCAGGAGTAAACCGTAGCTGGGTGTGTCTGATTTTTAATGGTTGCACACGCAGCCGACACGTGTCCACCGCCCTTAGGACGGACAGAGGCAGGACAAATAGAAATATTTTCCGTTTTTTTGCACCAAAAGGTAGCACTGCGTATATTCAATGAATAATAACTGTGTTGTGGCCCTGCCTACACAATTCTTTCCCTGCAGTATCAATGCAGGGTGCAATGCTCTGCAGAGGCGATTTTGAGAAGTAAAAAAAAATGCAGCACAGCTAACAGCAGCCTGGACAGTACTGCACACGGATAAATATGGCCCTAGAAAGGACCGTTGAGGTTCTTGAAGGCTACACTCACTCCTAACACTCTCCCTGCCTATGCAGCACTTCTGTCCCTAATGCCGGGTGCAACGCTCTGCAGAGGCGATTTTGAGAAAAAAAAAATTGCCACTGCTAACAGCAGCCAACACACAGCTATCAGTGGCCCTAATAAGGACCTTTGGGGGGTCTTGAAGCCTACACTAACTACCAATTCTTTCCCTACAGCAGCTCCGGTACAAACAGCACTGTCCCTCACTAACTCACACGGCATCTGAGGCGAGCCGCGGGAGGGGCCGACTTTTATATTAGGCGGACACCTGATCTTCCCAGCCACTCACTGCAGGGGGGTGGTATAGGGCTTGAACGACGCAGGGGGAAGTTGTAATGCCTTCCCTGTCTTTCAATTGGCCAGAAAAGCGCGCTAACGTCTCAGGGAAGGAAGTGAAAGTAACCCGAACACCGCATGGTGTTCGTTACGAATAACGAACATCACGAACACCCTAATATTCGCACGAATATCAAGCTCGGAAGAACACGTTCGCTCATCTCTACACGACATGCTGTATTTTTCTACGCAATTGCGCATAGAAGGCCTGTCTGTCCAAAATCATGCAGTGAACAAAATGTAAAAAAAAACAAAAACATCTGGGCCTACTAGGTCAGCTGACCCGCCTACCGAGTCAGCTGACATACTTACTAAGTAGACTGTCTTGCCTACTCACACATGGTGCTGCTGGGACCGCACTGATGTGAGCACAATAGCCCACGATCATGCGCCTTAAATAGCGCATATACGTCCCGTGATAGTGAGTATAGATGCGCTAACACCCATGTGTGGCCACCGTAAACCTGACAGAATGGAAGCAAATGGAAGCCCTTCCATTTTTTTTTTTTTAAATCCCATTGGAGTCAATGGGAAAAAACAAATCTGTATTTTTTAATTTGAGTCTCTACAATTTTAATTTGAGTCTCTCTCCTCCAAAAATAGTGGAGAAGAGAGATGGAAACCCTCAACTGAGCCCTGAGGTGTGAAAGCAGCCTAAGAGGCTTTAATATGCTGCTAAATGATAACAAGTACTTTTTTTTTTATTTTTTAGGTTTGTATGAATATGGCAGAAATAGGCAACATGTAAATTCCTTACATAATATAGGCAAAACTAGAAAGAAATGCAAATTTTCTTGTTCTCCTTTCCATTATTAATATAAATCCTTTAACAAAAGCACAATATAATCCTGTCATTCTCCTGTGTAGTATTATTTATATATGCGCCTTGCCCAATATACATCGTTACTCTAAAGCTGGGAGAATAAAGGTCCTCCTATTTTTTAGCTTGTGTATGGGACCTGTAAATAGGCACACGGTGCGGTACTGTACCTGTGTACACAAATTATTGTGGGTGCAAGATCAGACATCCTGTGGGTGCAGACCACAAATTATAGACTGCTAAGTATTTGTGTTTATGTGAAGTAACATCATTTGCATGACACCCACGTAAATGTATCACAGAAAGGGAAATATAAAAACAAACAAACACTGAAACTGGCCATAAACTTTCTGACACAGGAGAAACACATGTAACACCTCATGTAAATGGGTTTATGTTTTAGAGAATTCTCTTGACAAAACAGGGGTAAAGGAAATGTTTGTGAAATTTAAGCACATTTTTATTTTCTAGATTTTATTCATTTTCTTTTTCTTTTTTTAGACAATTATTTCCCTGAGGCCTGTAAGACTTGATATGCATTCCTCTGTCACAGACAAATAGTGATCTAATGGCTTTGGCATACTGGGTCCCTATTAGCAGTGATCTACATTCAGAATCCTTCTTTACCTTTCCTTTCGGTAATGCTCAGTTATGTATGACAAGAGACAACCAGCTTTCAAATCAACATGATTTTGTGATACTAAATCACAAGGTGTCTACACTATATGTGTCTATTGTGGCCAACTAGTGGTTGTGTTGTGCATTGCATTCTGCTTTCCTATGTTGCAATATTATATTGAATCTGTTTAACCCCTTAACAAACTCTGACAAATCTATCTCTCATGGGGTTGTATAAAGCAGGCTCAGGAGCCGAGCTCACTTAATACCTGATTGATATCAGCTGATTCTGACAGCAATGGCTGTGGTTGGCTCTAGCTCTAATTGTTAATGTTTAACTGCTTTAATACTGCGGTCAACACCATCTAGGCAGCTGGCTAGATTGTGTCCCCCTCTGGGGTGCCCTTGGCTCACACACACAATGATTGAGGTGTGCCAGTAGATTTACATGGCAGCCCGCAGCCTTGTGAAGACTACCAGGGCTGTCATGTATTTCAGTCCGTTAAAGGGGTTTTTCCAAGTTGTAGCTTTTCAGTAAAACCAATTACCCATGCACTACTATAACAAACGGAGAAATGCTTTTTCTGAAAAGCTATAACTTGGAAAACCCCTTTAAGCCTTGCTGACAAGAGTTGGAATGGCAACTAGGGGTCAAATAAAGGCCCCCAGGCTGCCATCTTAGTACTGCTACTACTAAGTCCTCCCTCAAAGTATAACACTGACAGACACAAAGCACTTTAGGGCTCGGTCAGACGAACGGAGATCCGGGCATTTTGCAGCGTGGAAAAAAAGGCGCACCGCGTGTGCGGGCGAAAATCTGCACCTACCAAAGACAGAATATGTGGGTGGCTATGGACATGGTCATACGGATATTTTCTCGCAGACGGCACTTTTTTTTCTGCTTGGAAAATTGCGCGAATCTCCGATTGTCTGATTGAGCCCTTACATAAATATTGCAATGTATTATACACTTAGTGGGACTTAAAAAAAATAAAGAAGAGATTTCAAAAATAACAGAAGCTGAAATATTTACACCTCAAAAAAAGCCTTTTCCGATTCTTACATGAAAAAAATCAGAACAGAAAAATAACATCATTGGTATCACCACATCTATGTAAGTCTGAATAATTCAAATATCCAATTCAATTATTTTGGAGGCTAAGGGCGAAATCAGACAAGTGTTTTTTTGCGCGCGCCTATGTGCCATTCATTCCTTATGATATGTTCACATGTCCGTCTTTTACAGTCACAAAATACTTGCACCTGCAAAATATAGGACATCTGTGCAGCAGCAATATCCTTGCTGCATGTAAAATATCACTGTTGGAAGTCCCCTCAGCACTGAACACTGTGACAGCACTGTCACAGTGTTCAATGACAATAGGACTCCTTGCGGGGATGTAGGAATCCCCTGTGACAGCTGTGGCATAGGATCACGATCTTCTCCCATTGCTTTCAATGGGGCCGGAGCTGCAGCCACTCCACTGAAAGCAATGGGATACAGGCAACCCCTGCAGTGATTTTCGGGCATCCAAGGCTACTAAAATGGACAATACTGGTGTGAACTCTCCAAAACTTTGTCCTGCACTGTCTGCCCCCACATTCCTGCTTTCTTTAATTCATTTTGTCATCTGATTTCCTAGCAACCTGCGAAAGAATCTGCATACAAACCCGCGACCATCCACAATGTAATTGCATATGCACTGTGATTCGAATGCATCCATAGAGATCAATGGAGCTCATACTCACAGAATCTGCGCTAAAATAGAGCATGCTGCAATTTTTATTCCACTCGTGGAAACCGCAATTCGTATCCGCACATCTGAGCGAAGCTGCAAAAGTTCATGCCTTTCAATGGGTGCGTATTACCGTGTACAGTACGCACTGGTGCTGATCACAGATTCCATAATTCAAATTCACCCGTGTGAGCCTAAGTCGTCGACCTATAGAATAAAGTAATGCATCACATTTTCCCTTCTGTGATGCATTTATATTAGTGTAGCGACCCACTACAATGCAAGGAACCGTGAAGTGGTTAGTGGGCTCATGTATCTTGGCCAACATCCAACGAATGCCTTGCATTTATTATCTATTATTCACGTGCAGTGTGGCATTAAGACTCCAGGGGGAGCCCAGGGTGGCTGTACCAATGTGGTTCACTGATGGAAGTGCAGGGCAACCCGCTGAATTATTATGGAGTCATTAATAGGTTGCTGGTCTGCATGGTGAACTACATATATCAGAATGGTCTGGCACTTTGTATCCACTATATGTGGGAGTATATGCCAAGCAGCCACCCCCCTCTATATCAAGAGGCAGTGTGAGTGGCTGTCTCATCGGTGTCCCACACAGGTGCAATTAGCTCCCTCATTTGGTAGTCAGCTACCTGCATGGTGAGAGGATGCATCTATATGCATAGAATAAAGTAAATGCTATTGTTACTGCACAGTGCCCCTATAAAAACAAAATCCAAAATAAGAAACTGTGCATTTGCAGTTTTTTCCATTTCGCACCTAAAAAAAAATATATAAGTGTTTTTAATATATAATATGGTATATTAAATTGTGGCATTCAAATCCAACTCTTTCCATGAAAAAGTCCTCATTTTGCTATATTTTGATGGAAAAATAACAAAGTTATTGCTCTTGGAAGGCACGAATGAAAAAAGTTGCCAATAAATCTAGCTGTAGCACCAAAAGGTTAATTGAACTTAGTTTTACTTATAAACCATGAAACAAAATATAATTCTGCAGTGACACATTTGTACTGTAGTAAACTTTGCAACATTATTATGCAATAGACATGTTTCGTGATGATGTTTAATAAATATGTCTGGTTGGTAATTGACACAGAGCAATTATACTTCATTCACAAAGTCAAAAAGACATATTTTCAAGGCAGTAAAATGTTGAAAGAACTATTTATTTGTATTGAATATTCTCTTTGCACAGTAGGAAGCATTTTCCATGAGCATTTTTCTATTTTTTGGTCTGACAAGCTTTCAAAATATTTATAGGATGTGCAGAACATTGAAAAAAAAACAGACAATATAAACTACTATCAAAAATTTGATTGCTGACCAATCTGTGGTTGTCTTGAACAGTCTTAAAGGAAACCTTTCCCACCGTCTTACTGAGTTTAATGTTCAACAATAGAAAAGGAGCGAGGTTAGCCTGGCAGCTCATGAATCAGCATGACTCTTCTCGGCCTGATAACTCTTCTCTGCTGATTTACATATGACCTGGGATAACTTTGGAACCTAACTGTGGGAGGTACATGCGCTCATTAGAAAAAGAGAAAGCATTAGAAGGGATTGATTTTGCATCCTCTGCCAGTCAGTAAAATTAGTTTTAGGGGTGAGATGATGGGGACAAGTTTCCAATAAAGTATCTTAAGTGATTATTGAATCACTTTACCTCATTGGTTAACCCCTTAGTGACGGCGCTATCGTAAAACTACGTCCTGCTGTTGCAGGACGTGTATGGAGGGAGGTAGCGCCGCTATCTCCCTCCTTACAGCGCAGGCGTCAGCTGTTTATTACAGCTGACACCCACGAGCAAAAGCCGCGCTCGGTCGTTCGGCCGATCGCGGCTATTAACCCTTTAAATGCCCCGAAAGCTGTTTGGGGCTCCCGCACGGCCCCCCTGCAGTGAGATTGGGGGAGCCGTGCAGGTGTCATGGCAGCCGGGGGCCTAATGAATGGCCCCAGGGCTGCCTTAGCAGACTGCCTATCAAGCCATCCACACAGGGTGGCTTGAAAGACTGCCTGTAAAAAAGCAGTATGACGTAATGCTATAGCATTACGTCATACTGCAGGAGCGATCAAAGCATCGCATGCTAAGTCCCCCAGGGGGACTTCAAAGTAAAGTAAGAAAAAAGATCAATAAAGTTTTTTAAATTGTAAAAAAAAAAAAGTTATAAAAGTTTAAATCACCCCCCTTTTGCCATATCAATTATTAAAAAATCTAAATCCTAAAATAAAAATATGTATTTGGTATCGCCGCGTCCGTAAAAGTCCGATCTATCAAAGTAGTGCATTATTTTTCCTGCACGGTGAACGTCGTCCGGAAAAAAAAATAAAGAATGCCAGAAATACACTTTTTTAGCTACCCTGTCTTCCAGAAAAAATGCAATAAAAAGCGAGCAAAAAGTTGTATGTATTCCAAATTGATACTATCGGAAACTACAGGACATCCCGCAAAAATTGAGCCCTTGCTCAACTACAGACAGAAAAATAAAAAAGTTATTGCGTGCACAAAATGACAGCAGAAAATAATTGAAAAAAAATCTAATATATAAAAAAAAAAATACAAGTACTACAGCAAAAAAAAACTATATAAGTTTGGTATCGTAGTAATCATACTGACCCATAGAATAAAAATATCAGGTCGTTTTTGTTGCAGTTTGTGCGCCGTAGAAACAGGACGCACCGAAAGATGGTGGAATGTCGTTTTTTTTCCCATTTCTCTCCGCTAAGAATTTTTAAAAAGTTTTTCAGTAAATTATATGGTACAATAAATAGTGCCATTGAAAAAATACAACTCGTCCCGCAAAAAACAAGCCCTCATACAGCGACGCCGATGGATAAATAAAGGAGCTACGATTTTTTTAAAGGGAGTAGGAAAAAACAAAAATGGAAAAAAGGAAAAAAGCTCCGTCACTAAGGGGTTAAATAACATGATGACATTAAGATAATCTCTATAGATTCAATTGGCTATTTCAGGGGGAAAAAATAAAAGTATAATTTCAGTTTTTTTTTGTCTTTATCTGTTTTATTAATCAAAGTTAGCTTGCGATAATATCATAACTGCTGCTAGGAAACTCTTGATTATGTCATCAGACTGCCTTCAGACTCATGAATCAAATGAATGAAACAAAAAATGTAATATATTTATTAAGAAAGAATCAAAATAGTTTAGGATAAATCCATATTTCTTAACTGTCAACCTTAAGAACCCTCAACAATCATGTTAACATGATTTCTCATAGTTAGAACTACTGCTGAAATTTCTGATGCTATGATAGTAGTTATATTACCTGTAAAAAAACACCGGTTGGGGAACTTTAGCAATGCAATGGAAAACACCACACTACATTATACATACTTGTAACAAAGATTCCTACTTGACTACCATATAGGATCTTTAGGTGCAGTTACTTTAAATGCAGATGACACATCAGGCTTGAATACCAGGTCTTCCTTATTAAACCAATGGAAATATGACTTCCTCTATTCAGTGAACCATCTTTTGATACTAATATGATGCTAGTTATTGCAATTTATTTTTTTTTCTATCTCATAGTCTGTGCACTCTAAAGGCCTATTTATGATTGAAAGATTTAGCAAGCTTTTTGCATAAAGTGTTAATGGTGGCCATTAACATTTTATCTTCTTGGTTTGTATTTAAAAGGGCCTCCACAAGCTGTTTGCAGAGCCCAGCGTGTAATTAATCACATATTCAACTGTGCGCACAGCTGCATTCTTCTCGTCCTGGGTGCTGGCAGAATACAATGTTCACTGACGGCTCCCCGCGGAGATAAAACCCTTAGGTCTACTGACAGGTAAAGGGGTTTGTATTATTTCCAGTAGCTGAATGATGGATAATAAGTTCACCTTAAAATCATCGTTCAAACACAAAGTGCCTGATGACTGCGTTTATGTGTAACGATTATTGCTCAAATTTTGTCTTTTGAACGAATTTTGAGCGATATCACTGCACGTATATGGACCTTTAAATTTGATCCTTAACTTTATTTTTAAACACTGATTGCCTTGACTAATCCTTTTACCTTCTTTCTCCCTACTACTTGTAACCCACTGTTGGTAACCCACTGATTAGTAGATGATGCTTTACATTCTACTACTGTGGCCAACCACTTGTATTAATTAATTTGTGGATATTTGTTCAGATAATAAACTCAGGAAGACTGACCTACACCTTATTTCTTGGGTCAATGGAGCTTCATTGCAAGAACAAAAGTCTGAAGAAGTGGATCCTGCAGCTGATAGAGGTGATTTATTGAACTATTTTCCTGATTATATGTAAGATCTGAAACAGGATTATCTAAAACAGAGGACTTTTGGTCAATATCTATAATACAAAATGGAGATTTTTTTTTAGCTTAGGGTACCTGTGCGGTTTACTGTGTTGTCATTATAACTAACCCCGCTTTACAGTTCCTTGTTGACTATGTGACAGCTACATTCAGGAAAAGAGATTCAAAGGATGCACTTTCAGCCAACAATCTTTATCTAGAGAATATATCTCAAATGTATGGACAAATGTCTGGAGAAAATATTTTAGGATAAAATTATGTATTTTTCATAGGGTTTAATATTCATAAGAATATTCCACTCTGACCATCATTTTTATTAACAAATTTATCAATCTAACAGATTGCCTTGAGCTTAATATAGTCATGCAGGAACATTTTCTATGATCTATGGTCTTGTTCTGCCATAGACAGCATTGTTCATCTTTCAGTTTTAACTTAAATAGGGATTTTCAGTTCCTATGTGCAATATTGCTGACCACACATTTTAGTTCTTGCTACTTTTTATGCTTAGATTTTGTTTAGCTTGACTATTTTCTTAATGTCAGGAAAATAGAAAAATTAGCCCATGGAGCCTACTGCATATTGCTTTCAGCAAATGAATGTATTGCAGAAACCAGTAGCACAACACTTCATATCTCTGTTGCAAAAACTTATTGCTGTTTTTCCTTCTTTGAAGCTAAGCAACACATTACACAAGTCAAAAACATCATCAATAACAAGTTGAGAAAAGTTGTCTTTTCCTCAAAGTGACTGTAAAAAAAGTTCTTCGTTTTCAAAGCTGGGTTATGACAGCATTGATGAAGATTAAGCAGCGTGAGTGGAGGAAGCTATTATTTTCAAGTCTCCAAACCCATCTTTCCTGCTCTTCTGCTCTTCGTGAGACACATTTCTTCATGTTTCTTCAAACTCTTTACTTCATTTCTGGTGAGATTCCTGTGAAATTCATAATTACATACTGTAATAGGAATAACACCATATATCTATGTATAGGGGAATTATGCTGTAGAATAAATAGCCTTGTGTGCTGAAAAGTTACAAAATAAGACAAAAGTAGTGTATAGTTCTATTCACAATGGCTTCATCATAGCTACCATTTGAAAGGAATCTTTCAACATGACTGACCCTTTAAGTAAGAGCATTTATGAGATGCTATATAAGAAATGCATCAGCACTTGGAATGCTTGCTAAATACAACATTTCATATGAGAATTTGTGGTACCACGGCATCTGCTGATATGTTTCCATGCAGCATCTAGTTGACAGTCCTACTTAAAGGGCTTGGCCCCCAGAATCATTTTAAAGGATCCAACATGAAGAGGAAGGACTGATCCATTTTGCAATGCATCTTAATGGATCTCATTAATTTCTGATTTCTCAAGTTAATATCAGGTCTGCAGCTTTTTTTACTGGGTTTAGAGCACAGGAGATCCAGCTATTGTGTTACGAGCCATAATTGAACGAAAATGCCAATGTAAGCAGCCTAACATCTATGAAGTTCAAATTAATATTTTTATACAGACTTATTAGGCTCTGTTTGCTTCTACATTGTGGATTTATGTTACAAGGAAAGCAACAATGCTCTGCTAAAAACATTGCATGACTTCAGCAGTACCCAAGAGACCCCCCACTATCTTATAATGGGGTCCGTTGGATTCTGCCAAAGTGTCTGTCATTTTGATGGAAAAAACAGTGCTATCTGCAATGCTATTTTTCCAGCCAAATATGACAGAACATGCAGATCTGATTTCTTTATGATATATTAGACATATTTAGGTACAAGTTGCTTAGAAAGTTTTAAAAGAAAATTAAAACTGTATAAACCGTTCTGCACTGACTAGCTGATGGGGGAAAAAAGAATATCACCATTGTTTTTTGAGATTTATTTTTATGACATTCAGCATGTGGTATAAATTTTATTTTAGCTTTATTCTATGAGTCATTACAATTATCGTGACACCAAAATTATATAGATTTTATAACATTTTTGTAAAATATAAACACTTTTATAAAAAGACATTTTGTGCGCCAGCACATTACAAGACTAGAGCAGTTTTCTTTTTCCATCAACAGAGCTCTGCATGATGACAAGTGTTTTGCTGGATGACTTGTAGGTATTTTTAGTAGAATTTTGAGGTATAAATGACTAGATAGATTTCTTTTCATTCCTGTTTTGGGTAAACAAGATAAGCATAAAACAGCTATTTTGGCATTTTCTTTTTAAGAAAACCTGTCACCTCGAAAATCTAAGTTTCAACCTACCGCCATATCGTTAAGTGGTATAACACAAACAGAAAAGACATGTTTGTATATAAAACTTAAGTGTTTTTGCATTTGCAGGACATCTTACTTTGAATGGTGTGTGTCAGTTATGCAAGTGCACTGATAGAACTATAGCTACAACTGTTTGAAGTAGAATAAACTCAGTTCATCCAAAACTGTGCAATTGTAGAGGACTTAAGGATCACACATACTACTATATAGGTGATTCAAATATTGTCTGTCCGCTGTCTCTAACATTATGTCCTCTCTCTACCTAAAACTGAACCTCTCAAAAACGGACCTTCTTCTGTTTCTGCCCTCTACTAACTGACCTCATCCTGACATCTCCATCTCAGTGTGTGGCACCACCATAACTCCCAGACAGCATGCCCGCTGCCTTGGGGTCATATTCGACTCAGATCTCTCATTTACCCACTACATCCAATCTCTGGCCTGAACATGTCAGCTGCACCTGAAGAACATCACAAGAATCCGCCCTTTTCTCACTGTGGACACGCTAAAAACGCTCACTGTTGCCCTCATCCACTCTCAGCTCAATATTGCAACTCGTTGCTGATTAGAGATGAGCGAACGTACTCGTCCGAGCTTGATATTTGTGCGAATATTAGGGTGTTCGGGATGCTCGTTACTCGTAACGAGTACCACGTGGTGTTTCGGTTACTTTCAGTTTCCTCTCTGAGACGTTAGCGCGCTTTTCTGGCCAATTGAAAGACAGGGAAGGCATTACAACTTCCCCCTGTGACGTTCAAGCCCTATACCACCCCCCTGCTGTGAGTGGCTGGGGAGATCTGATGTCACCCGAGTATAAAAATCGGCCCCTCCCGCGGCTCGGCTCAGATGCCTTGTGAGTTAGCTGAGGGACAGTGGTATCGTGCTGGAGCTGCTGTAGGGAGAGCGTTAGGAGTTAGTGTAGGCTTCAAGAACCCCAACGGTCCTTCTCAGGGCCACATCTAATAGTGTGCAGTACTGTGTTAGCACTGTATTTTTTTTTTTTTTTCAAAATTGGATCTGCAGAGCATTGCGCCCTGCAATAGGGACAGAAGTGGTGGTTAGGCAGGGAGAGTGTTAGGAGTTAGTGTAGGCTTCAAGAACCTCAACGGTCCTTTCTAGGGCCACATCTATCCGTGTGCAGTACTGTCCAGGCTGCTGTTAGCAGTGTTGCATATTTTTTTTTTTTCCTCAAAACCGGCTGTGCAGACCATTGCACCCGGCATTAATACTACAGGGATAGAATTGTGTAGGCAGGGCCAGAAGACATACATTATTCATTGAATAGACGCAGTGTGGCTTGTCCTTTGAAAAACAAGGGAAAAAATTCTATTTCGCCTGCCTCTGACAGTCCTCAGGGCTCTGGGTACGTGTGTGCTGCGTGCAGAACGTTAAAAAAAATCAGACACAGCCAGCTACGTTTTACTGCAGGCTTGCGCCAATTTTTTTCCTGCATGGGAAATCCCTGATCTGCTGGAGCGAATAACTTTGCATCACTGCAGTTCTCTGACACATTTGCAGGGCCACAACACAGTTATTAAACTTAGTAGTATTCATTGAATACACGCAGTGTGGCTTGTCCTTTGAAAAACAAGGGAAAAAATTCTATTTTGGCTGCAGGCTTGCGCCAATTTCTTTCCTGCATGGGAAATCCCTGATCTGCTGGAGCGAATAACTTTGCATCACTGCAGTTCTCTGACACATTTGCAGGGCCACAACACAGTTATTAAACTTAGTAGTATTCATTGAATACACGCAGTGTGGCTTGTCCTTTGAAAAACAAGGGAAAAAATTCTATTTTGGCTGCAGGCTTGCGCCACTTTCTTTCCTGCCTGGGAAATCAAATCACTGGTAATACACCATGCTGAGGGGTAGGGGTAGGCCTATAGGACGTGGACGCGGGAGAGGACGCGGAGGCCCAAGTCAGGGTGTGGGCACAGGCCGAGCCAGTGTGGTGGCCAGGGGTAGAGGCAGGGCCAGACCGAATAATCCACCAACTGTTTCCCAAAGCGCCCCCTCGCGCCATGCCACCCTGCAGAGGCCGAGGTGCTCTAAGGTCTGGCAGTTTTTCACAGAGACGCCTGTCGACCGACGAACAGTGGTGTGCAACCTTTGTCGCGCCAAGATCAGCTGGGGAGGCACCACCAACAGCATGCGCAGGCATATGATGGCCAAGCACCCCACAAGGTGGGACGATGCCCGTTCACCGCCTCCGGTTTGC
Organism: Eleutherodactylus coqui; assembly: GCF_035609145.1. Classification (NCBI taxonomy): domain Eukaryota; kingdom Metazoa; phylum Chordata; class Amphibia; order Anura; family Eleutherodactylidae; genus Eleutherodactylus; species Eleutherodactylus coqui. Next base: position 232,277,319 of record NC_089838.1, read on the forward strand.
ACCACTGCCTCTCCCCCTGTGCCCCAACCTGTCACTGAGATCCAACCCCCCTCTGAGGACACAGGCACTACCGTCTCCTGGCCTGCACCCACACCCTCACCTCCGCTGTCCTCGGCCCCATCCAGCAATGTCTCTCAGGGTAGCGTCCAGACGTCGCTAGCGCCACAGTTTGAGCGCAAGCGCAAGTACGACGCCACGCACCCGCACGCTCAAGCGTTAAATGTGCACATTGCAAAATTGATCAGCCTAGAGATGCTGCCGTATAGGCTTGTGGAAACGGAGGCTTTCAAAAGCATGATGGCGGCGGCTGCCCCGCGCTACTCGGTTCCCAGTCGCCACTACTTTTCCCGATGTGCCGTCCCAGGCCTGCACGACCACGTCTCCCGCAACATTGTACGCGCCCTCACCAACGCGGTTACTGCCAAGGTCCACTTAACAACAGACACGTGGAGAAGCACAGGCGGGCAGGGCCACTATATCTCCCTGACGGCACATTGGGTGAATTTAGTGGAGGCTGGGACAGAGTCACAGCCTGGGACCGCTCACGTCCTACCCAACCCCAGAATTGCGGGCCACAGCTCGGTGGTGGTATCTGCGGCGGTGTATGCTTCCTCCACTAAAGCACCTTCCTCCTCCTCCTCCTCCAACGCAACCTCTGTCTCGCAATCAAGATGTGTCAGCAGCACGTCGTCAGCAGTCGGTGTCACGCGGCGTGGCAGCACAGCGGTGGGCAAGCGTCAGCAGACCGTGCTGAAACTACTCAGCTTAGGAGAGAAGAGGCACACGGCCCACGAACTGCTGCAGGGTCTGACAGAGCAGACCGACCGCTGGCTTGCGCCGCTGAGCCTCCAACCGGGCATGGTCGTGTGTAACAACGGCCGTAAGCTGGTGGCGGCTCTGCAGCTCGGCAGCCTCACGCACGTGCCATGCCTGGCCCATGTCTTTAATTTGGTGGTTCAGCGCTTTCTGAAAAGCTACCCCCACTTGTCATACCTGCTCGGAAAGGTGCGCCAGCTCTGCGCACATTTCCGCAAATCCCACACGCACGCTGCCACCCTGCGGACACTGCAACATCGGTTTAATCTGCCAGTGCACCGACTGCTGTGCGACGTGCCCACACAGTGGAACTCTACGCTCCACATGTTGGCCAGACTCTATGAGCAGCGTAGAGCTATAGTGGAATACCAACTCCAACTTGCGCGGCGCAGTGTGAGTCAGCCTCCTCAATTATTTACAGAAGAGTGGCCCTGGTTGGCAGCCATCTGCCAGGTCCTTGGAAAATTTGAGGAGTCTACCCAGGTGGTGAGCGGCGATGCTGCAATCATTAGCGTCACCATTCCTCTGCTATGCATCTTGAGAAGTTCCCTGCAAAGCATAAAGGCAGACGCTTTGCGCTCGGAAACAGAGCCAGGGGAAGACAGTATGTCGCTGGATAGTCAGAGCACCCTCCTGTCTATATCTCAGCGCGTTCAGGAGGAGGAGGAGGAGCATGAGGAGGATGAGGAGGAGGGGGAAGAGACAGCTTGGCCCACTGCTGAGGGTACCCATGCTGCTTGCCTGTCATCCTTTCAGCGTGTATGGCCTGAGGAGGAGGAAGAGGAGGAGGAGGAGGAGGAGGATCCTGAAAGTGATCTTCCTAGTGAAGACAGCCATGTGTTGCGTACAGGTACCCTGGCACACATGGCTGACTTCATGTTAGGATGCCTTTCTCGTGACCCTCGCGTTACACGCATTCTGGCCACTACGGATTACTGGGTGTACACACTGCTCGACCCACGGTATAAGGAGAGCCTTTGCACTCTCATTCCCGAAGAGGAAAGGGGTTCGAGAATGATGCTATACCACAGGGCGCTGGTGGACAAACTGATGGTAAACTTCCCATCCGACAGCGCTAGTGGCAGAAGGCGCAGTTCCGAGGGCCAGGTAGCAGGGGAGGCGCAGAGATCATGCAGCATGTACAGCGCAGGCAGGGGAACATTCTCCAAGGCCTTTGCCAGCTTTATGGCTCCCCAGCAAGACTGTGTCACCGCTCCCCAGTCAAGGCTGAGTCTGCGGGAGCACTGTAAAAGGATGGTGAGGGAGTACGTAGCCGATCGCACAACCGTCCTCCGTGACGCCTCTGCCACCTACAACTACTGGGTATCGAAGCTGGACACGTGGCCTGAACTCGCGCTGTATGCCCTGGAGGTGCTTGCTTGTCCTGCGGCTAGCGTCTTGTCAGAGAGTGTGTTTCGTGTGGCTGGGGGAATCATCACGGATAAGCGTACCCACCTGTCAACCGACAGTGCCAACAGGCTTACACTCATCAAGATGAACAAAGCCTGGATTTCCCCAGACTTCTCTTCTGCACCAGCGGACAGCAGCGATACCTAAGCAATACGTATTATGCACCCGCGGATGGAAGCTACGTTCTCTCTCACCATCCAAAACGGGGACATTTCTGCTTCATCAATCTGTGTCTAATATTCCTCCTCCTCCTCCTGCTCCTCCTCCTGAAACCTCACGTAATCACGCTGAACGGGCAATTTTCTTAGGGCCACCAGGCTCACTCATCTAATTTTTCTAAACAATTTTTATATGTTTCAATGCTTTTAAAAGCGTTGAAACTTTAACTTGAACCAATTTTTAGTTAAACTGGGCTGCCTCCAGGCCTAGTTACCACTTAAGCCACATTAACCAAAGCAATTAATGGGTTTCACCTGCCATCTTGGTTGGGCATGGCCAATTTTTACTGAGGTACATTAGTACTGTTGGTACACCAATGTTTTGGGGCCCTCACCTACAGTGTAATCATAGCAATTTGTATGTTCTTCGCCTGCACTCATGGTACAGAAGTGTGTGTGGGGTTCGCCTACACTTTAGCTACATAAATGTAACTTAGGCCTTGGCTATACTGCAGCTACTGAAATGGAACTAAGACTATGCTCCTCCTATACTGCTGCTTCGGAATTGTTCCTGGGGCCTGTGTAGGCTGCTACTATTACTGAAATGGAACTAAGACTGTGCTCCCCCTATAATGCTGCTAGTGATATGTTAGTGGGGCCTGTCGCTAATGCTACGGCTGAAATGTTACTAATTCTGGGCTCTGCCTATACCGCTGCTAATGGTATGTCTCTGGGGTGTGGAAACAGAGGCTTCCCAAAGACATGATGGCGGCGAGGCCATTTCCCACCAACGCTGTTACTGTTAAGGGTGCATATAACCACGGACACGTGGAGAGGACACGTAGTGCCTCTAAAACATCCCCCGCCACGGCCCACTTAATCCTGGCCACATTCCGAAAACCAACAAAATAAAACCGTGCTACTTGGTCCGCAGTCACCACCACATTACCACCATCGCGGTTACTGTTAAGGTACATATTACCAGTCTGACTGGGGCATGCAGTGTTGGCCGGAGCCCACCTGCATTAAGCATGACATTACTACCTCAGCTGTGTTGGGCAATGCAATGGGATATTTCTATGTACCGCCGGTGGCTTCCTGGCACCCACCCATGCTGTGGGTCCACAGGGAATTATAAATGCATCTGTTTCCACTTGTAAAGAACCCCAGTCTGACTGGGGCATGCAGTGTGGGCCGAAGCCCACCTGCATTAAGCACGACATTACTACCTCAGCTGTGTTGGACAATGCAATGGGATATATTTATGTACCGCCGGTGGGTTCCAGGGAGCCACCCATGCTGTGGTTGCACAGGGAGTTGTAACTACATGTGTCCACTTCTAAAGAACCCCAGTCTGACTGGGGCATGCAGTGTGGGCCGAAGCCCACCTGCATTAAGCACGACATTACTACCTCAGCTGTGTTGGGCAATGCAATGGGATATTTTTGTGTATCGCCGGTGGGTTCCAGGGAGCCACCCATGCTGTCGGTCGACAGGGACTTCACAATAGGGAGTTGTACCTGCCTGTGTCTATGAATTAAAAAGCCCGGTCTGACTGGGGCATGCAGAGACACCTTGACAGAATGAATAGTGTGTGGCACATAGGTTCCCCATTGCTATGCCCACGTGTGCAGCTCCTGATGGCAGTGGCACAGGATTCTATTTCTCATTGCTTCTGTACAGCATTGTGGGCTATCGCCCCGCCCCTTTTAAAGAGGGTCGCTGCCTAGCCGTGCCAACCTCTGCAGTGTGTGCCTGCAGTTCCTCCTCATGGCAGACGCACTTCTAAATAGACATGAGGGTGGTGTGGCATGAGGGCAGCTGAAGGCTGCGCAGGGACACTTTGGTGTGCGCTGTGGGGGGAGGGGGGGCGGTTGGGCAGCATGTAACCCAGGAGAAGTGGCAGTGGAGTGTCATGCAGGCAGTGATTGTGCTTTGTTGGAGGTAGTGTGGTGCTTAGCAAAGGTATGCCATGCTAATGAGGGCTTTTCAGAAGTAAAAGTTTTTGGGAGGGGGGGGCACTCTTGCCGCTATTGTGGCTTAATAGTGGGACCTGTGAACTTGAAATGCAGCCCAACATGTAGCCCCTCGCCTGCCCTATCCGTTGCTGTGTCATTCCCATCACTTTCTTGAATTGCCCAGATTTTCACACAAGGAAACCTTAGCGAGCATCGGCGAAATACAAAAATGCTCGGGTCGCCCATTGACTTCAATGGGGTTCGTTACTCGAAACGAACCCTCGAGCATCGCGAAAAGTTCGTCCCGAGTAACGAGCACCCGAGCATTTTGGTGCTCGCTCATCTCTATTGCTGATCAGTCTTCCCTGTGCCAGACTTTCCCCTCTTTAATCCATCCTGAATGCGGCAGCCAGGCGCAGATTCCTGTCCAGCCGCTACTCAGATGCCTCTGCCCTGTGTTAGTCACTGCACTGGCTGCCTGTCAAATACAGAATACAATTTAAATTCACTATCCTCATCCACAAAGCGCTCCACAGCACCGCGCCTCCCTACATTGCCTCCCTCATCTCTATTCACCACCTCCGACTCTGCTAAAAAAAATTAGACTAAGTGCCCTGTTAATTTGAACCTCTCATTTCCATCTCCAAGACTACTCCAGAGCAGCACTAGTCCTTTGAAATGTGCTACTAAAAGCTATCCGAGCAATCACTGACACACTAAACTTCAGGCGTGCTCTAAAAATGCACCTCTTCAGGGACGCATACTGGATCATCTAAACCAAACCCCTCTGTACTCTGCCTGATAACATGCTCACTGTCCTACCGACTGCAAATCCTGCTAGCTACAATCAACCAGCACCTGCAGTCATACCAATGCAGCCACTATACGGCCCAATTTGACTATTGTCTATGTGTGTAGCACCCCTCACTCTCCATCTCGCTATACCGTGCACATTTCCAGCCCCTTTATCTTCTGTATCACCCCACTGCTTGTAGTATGTAAGCTCTTTGGAGCAGGACCCTCACCCCTACTGTTTCCATCAATAGATTACTTCATGTAACCGTGCTCTTGTTTTATTTCCCCCGTCTTGTAAGCACTGTGGAATATGTTGGCGATATATAAATAAAGATTATTATTGCAATATTGCAATGCATCTCCCAAACAACATCACCAAATACCACTGGGTGATTTTAGTTTGCTTTTCGGTTCTGACCTTTTGGGGATTCCTGTGAGATGGGAACTTTGGGCAATCACCCGATTTGCCACCCCCGGAAACTAGTCCATAAAGAGGTATTCTAGAGACTAATCAACATTTAAATTTTTTTAATATTTCCATTTGTTGCCATTATTCAAAATATCCATCTAAATAGTCAAACTGAACTGCTGTACCTTTTTTTGCTGACCTGTGCAAACACTGATTTTCAGCCAACTTTAGATTCCCATATTGTTATTTAAAATGACCTCTGGGAAGTGCAAAAACTACATCTCCCACAATGCTCCACAGCCAGTTGCTGACAAGTGCGCATTCATGACAAAGTGTGTTGTCATTACAGAATTTGAGTATGCACCACCAGTAACGCAGCTGAGCATACAGGTCATAACCAATGGATACTAATGTAGGACTAAGCAAGTTCTATTACCACAAGCAAAGAAATATCTTTGCAGCTTTGTAAAACAAGTTATAACATTATATTGCAATATTACATGTTATCACCTTATGAAGCATATAACATGCACTTTGAATCTCTGGAATACTCCTTTAATAACCATAATTAGGTGTAATGGAAAAAACTCAATTTGGTGTACTTGGAAAACTCTTAAAAAGTACGGACATTGTCCATGTTACGTTCAAAGACATAGCGCATTTAGATATGCATTTTAAGCTGAATTAAACATATACATTACTAGGTGAATCTTGGCTAATAGGTTTTGGATGAGTGACTGTTAGAGATGAGCGAGCACCCAAATGCTCGGGTCCGCGTTATTCGAGTCGAGCTTTTCGGAAAATTCGAGAGCTCTACTCAAGTAGTGAACCCCATTGACTACAATAGGAGACTCGAGCATTTTTGTATGTGGGACGCCGGGTGCCGAGCTTTTTTTTTTCTTGGTTTCTCTCTCTCTCTCTCCCTCTCCCTCTCTCTCTCTCTCTCTCTCTCTCTCTCTCTCTCTCTCTCTCTCTCTCTCTCTCCCTCTCCCTCTCTCCCTCTCCCTCTCTCCCTCTCTCTCTCCCCCTCTCTCTCTCCATTTTATGTTTATTTATGACTTTTTTTTTATAACACAAGACTAGAAAGCAGATGAAGCAACTGAGCAAAGCAGAAACTAAAGCTAAATTCATTATAGCCATTTGTATGTATGCATACCATTCTTATTGATGGCCACCACAGAGATAAACCACTGGAAATACAGTAATGCACAGCTATTGTGTTCAACTTGATGTATATAGTGAGCATTGTGAGATGTTTAAAAACACAATTCATTTTGTCTTAAATTCTAATTAGAATAACTATATCAATTTCTTCATCCAAGAGATTGATAGTGTGGTCTATTTAATTAATTAAAATGAATCAATTATCTTCTGGTGAAAATTAAAATTATTAATCTTTGCCCAGCTGTCTGATTTTCATCAACAAGAGGACTGCTGTGTAATTCTTGTTCAGCTGAGAAAGAAAATGAAAATGACTGAGGATATTCCAACTTCCAGCATTTACTGAGCATTTAAATTAAAGACGCACTATGCTTTTTTTTCTTTTTGCAAAATCCATCACTAAAATACTAACTTTGACTTTGGACAATCTAGTTCAGTAGCTTGCCCCCTCCAGACTGTGTATTTTGCACTTTTCTTCTGGCCTCCGGGTTATATAACCAGTACTCTGACCATACTCTGTGTCCTGCAGTTAATTGGCAAGATTTATGACAACTATCATAAAGATAATCAGTCATTCTTGCCCATACCAACTAATCACAGTGCAGATTTAATTTCATATTCTACTCTTGAAAATGAACATCATTGGTTGTTATGGGCAAGAAAGGCAGTTTTTGTTTATGATGCTTGTTATAAATCTCCTTAACTGCAGGACACAGAGTGTTGTCAGAGTGCTGGTCATGTGACTTGGAGGCTGATAGAAAAGTGCAGAGTACACAGCCTTGAGGGATGAGCTACAGAACCAGATTCATTACAACAGAGGTCAGTTCTCACAAAAAAAAACTGGATTTCTACTTTTAGTACAAGTCAATGCATAATATGTAAAGTCAGTTTTTTTTTTTCTATGAGATGTATATATTCCATATGTAGTATATGTGTAGGTGCAGCCAAAATATGATAGCAGTTTGTGAAATCACTATGGATGAAACATCATCTCTGCAGCCTGCATAGCTATGCCTAATTTAATAATTGAGTATACTGAAGTTTTTAGTAAACATTTTCAACCTCCTGGAAGTGATTTTAGGAGAAGGTAACTTATTTAAATTGGTGATCTCATGAAAAAGTTTATATGTACAGTCCCAAAGGCTGTTAACCACCATTTTAAATTACTTTGTACTGTTGCCATCAAAAATATAACTTTTCTATCTTTGGAATACAGAAGATAAAAAGCTAGGACTAAGGCACAGGGCCAGAGAATAAGACAATGATGAACAACAAAAGACTTAATTTTTATACAGCCAGTGATGCATTATATAAACAACTGGAAACCAACACTAATAAACAAATAGAAACTAACTAATGAACAAATAACATAACCTCATTGATTCAGTTATCACAAAGTCTCTTATGGCCCTATTACTCACAACAATTATTGCTAAAAATGTGCTCAAAAGCCATCTTTTGAGCGATAATCGTTGTGTATAAATGTGCCCATCATGCACTTACCGTGCGCTTTTCGTCCATCGCTAAGTTCAGCTCAGCTTAGAATCCATCAGAACTGATAAGAGGGACCGAAAGCTGAGTTCTCCATGGGCAGCGCTGATAACATTCTTTCAGTAGCTGTCCCTCTGGAGAACAATTGTGTTGTATTTAGAGAACAGACCACCCGCTGTTCTCTATATACATGCAAATAAAGTTAGTTAGCTACTAATGGGCTGATTAACCAAATACTAGCTACTGCAAAATGATCCCTTAAAGCTGTCATTTTCTGATAAATTTTAAGCAATCATCTGTGTGTGTAAATACACCTTTACATAGGGGTTGAAATGTGTAACTTAACGCATATAGGACCAAGCACAGTAAATTTACGGCACTTCGTCCTAGGCTTTAAGCCCAGCCATATGTAAAATTATGGTGGGGATTAAAAGCCTCCCGCTTCTGCAATCAATCAGAAGTAGGATGGGTTGTTAGCTGAAGTCACAGCTGATAACTTGAAGTAGGAGAGAGAAGAGGATTTTAACCCTTTCAGCCTCCTCCTGTATTTAGTACGCAGTGCTCAATGAGCGTAATGTACTAAAAAAGTGAAAGTAGAATTCTTTCTTTCACGTTAGTTGGCAGTCAGTGACCGCTGGGTGACCTATGGCACAGAAGAGCTACAGGGTCCAATCGGACTCTGATCAGCTCTGTCAGTGGCTCTGTACAGGGAATGTTTTTCCCTGTAAGGCCTCAGTCACACGGGCGATTTTTCGCGCGATTTGCGCATGCGCATGCGATCGCTGATTTTATAGAACCATTGCTTTGCAATGGTATCGGACACATGAGCGCTTTTTATGCGCTTGTCCGATCAATTATAGAACAGAAATCGCAGATTGCGCCTATCTGCGATCTGCGATTCCTGGTCTTCTCTATATGCGCTTAATGGGGCCGGCGGCAGCAGCGCCGACCCCATTGAGAACATATACAACACAAATCATTCTTCTCTGCCACAGCTGTAACAGCTGTGGCAGAGAAGAATGATGTTTGCCCATTGAATTCAATGGAGCCGGCAATACAGCTGGCTCCATTAAAAGCAATGGGCTGCCGGCGATCGCAGGATGAATTTTCGGGATGGGCTTAAAAAGATAAGCCCTTCCCTGAAAATCATCCAAAAATGTGTAAAAAGTAAAAAAAAATATATACTCACCTTGTCCCCGCAGACGGAGTTCAGCCGCGACCGGGCGGCAGTTCTCCTGAACTGCTCTGAGTAGTATTCAGCAGCTGGGGATTTAAAATCCCCGCCCGCTGAATGGGCTGCCTCTGATTGGCAATGGATGATTCAGCTACAGTGGAAAAAAGTCAAATAAAAAAACCCCCAAAAAACATGTGAACCCAGAGGTCTTATATGACGTCATGGGGAACGTAGATAGTTAAAAACATAATTGCATACATACCGTATATACCGGCGTATAAGACGACTTTTGAACCCCGAAAAATATGCTCTGCAGTCGGGGGTCGTCTTATGCGCCGGTAATACCAAAAAAAAAGTGTAAAAAAAAAAATCATTACTCACCTCCCCCGGCGTTCTTTCGCGCTCCGGCAGGATGTCGCTCGCTCCTCGTCCCCGGTGCAGCATTGCTTTCTGAATGCGGGGATTGAAATCCCCGCCTCCAGAAAGCTAATACACACGCCGTCAGCCAGTTACAGAATGGCTGTGATTGGCTGAAGGCGCACGTGGCTTCAGCCAATCACACTATTCAATGACATCATTGAATGGATGTGATTGGCTGAAGCCACGTGCGCCTTCAGCCAATCACAGCCATTCAATGATGTCATTGAATAGTGTGATTGGCTGAAGCCACGTGCGCCTTCAGCCAATCACAGCCATTCAATGCTGTCATTGAATGGCTGTAACTGGCTGACGGCGTGTGTATTAGCTTTCTGGAGGCAGGGATTCCAAGCCCCGCATTCAGAAAGCAATGCTGCGCCGGGGACAAGGAGCGAGCGACATCCTGCCGGAGCGCGACAGAACGCCGGGGGAGGTGAGTAATGATTTTTTTTTTCTCCATTGTAATACCGGCATATAAGGTGAAAGTTGGGGGGTCGTCTTATATGCCCCGTCGCCTTATACACCGGTATATACGGTAAGTAAAACAAAATTACAGAATACAACAACAATATATACATAAGAAAGAAAATAACTCAAAGCCGATGCCAATCAAAACCGTCGCCGTATGCACCCTCTAAACCAAAACCATACATACTATAAATCAAAACATCTGAAACAAATAAAGGAACCTGTTCCCATACTTTATTTTAGTGTAAATATACAGATTTTTTTTAAAAAACTACTACATGTTACCCACAATAAAACTAAAAAACAGAGAAAAAAGTCAGTGAAAAAGATATTTAAAAAATAGGCTTATATGTCATGGGGGAAAAAAACGTAGCAAAAATAACTCTGGTAGCTGAAGAAAAAAAAATTGGGCAGTTAAACCGCAACATGGGTAAAATCCTTAAACAGTGTCTGGTCCTTAGGGTGGGTTCACACTAGCGTGTTTTTGTACGTGCATACGTACGCACAAAAACACGCTTGTATTTGCAACATTGCATTCCCTATGGTGTGTTCACATGTCCGTGCTTTACAGGTGCATGCCTGCAAAGATAGGACATGCATGCACCTTTGGGAATGCACGCATTGTTTTCAATGGTGCCGCGGCTGCTGCCGGCGGCTCCATTGAAAACAATGCTCTGCCGGCTCCCTGCATTCTTTTTCAGGGAAGGGTTTACATATAAGCCCTTCCCTGAAAAAGAAACATTTTAGTGTGAAAACAAAAAAAACAAAAACAAAAAAAAACGTATATAGCATTAAAGGGGTTGTCCCGCGCCGAAACGTTTTTTTTTTTTTCAATAGCCCCCCCGTTCGGCGCGAGACAAACCCGATGCATGTGTTGAAAAAAAAAAACGGATATTACTTACCCGAATCCCCGCGCTCCGGTGACTTCTTACTTACCTTGCGAAGATGGCCGCCGGGATCTTCACCCTCGGTGGACCGCAGGGCTTCTGTGCGGTCCATTGCCAATTCCAGCCTCCTGATTGGCTGGAATCGGCACACGTGACGGGGCGGAGCTACGAGGAGCAGCTCTCCAGCACGAGCAGCCCCATTCAACACGGAGAAGACCGGACTGCACAAGCGCGTCTAATCGGGCAATTAGACGCTGAAAATTAGACGGCACCATGGAGACGAGGACGCTAGCAACGGAACAGGTAAGTGAATAACTTCTGTATGGCTCATAATTAATGCACAATGTACATTACAAAGTGCATTAATATGGCCATACAGAAGTGTATACCCCAACTTTGTTTCGCGGGACAACCCCTTTAAGTATATATACTACTAATAAATCTATAACTAATGTAACTCATAGTAAAACATAGGTAAAATGGAGTGGGTTCAGACGTGAGTAACCAATTTAACTCTTTTGCAAAATCTGACATCAATTAGCACTGGATTACATGGGGTTAGTATGGAGTATGTTCAGGAGCCGAAAGTAAAGCCAAAAGAAGTACATTAAAAATAGAAAGAATTGTGTCATTGTTATCATACTAATCAACAGAATAAAGCTAATCTTATTGTTACCATACCATGAACACTGTAAAAACTAAACTTCCCCAAAAATGGTGCATTTCACTCCCCTTTTATTTTTGCTTTATGTTTTTGAATGCATTATATGGTACACTAAATAGTATCATTAAAAAAACACAATGTCCCCCCCCAAAAAAAAACAAGCCCTCATATGGCTATGTCTCCAGAAAAAAAGTAATGGCTGTTGGAAGGCAAGAATGAAAAAGCAAAATTGAAAAAGCAAAAAATCATATATTACTTTGTAATATACATTGTGCATTGTAAATTAGGCAAACAGAAGTTATTCACTTACATTTTGGATTGCCCCCCCCCCTGTGTTGCTCCTCGGTTGCCATGGGTTCCAACAAGTCTCTTGTCCTCTTCTTGTCGGACGACGGAGACACGCTTCTCCAGCACAGCTCTGCGCATGTGCAGAAGAACTTCAGTCGCTGGGAAGCTCAGTTCTGCCTGCAGGGGAGGCGTGGCTGCTGGCTCTTCATCTCCAAGGTAAGAATGAGTGGAGGGGCGGGCTCTCGTGGGGGGGGGGGGTGGAGGGAGGAGGATGGATGGATGTGTGCAAGGGGGGGGGTGCAGTGATGTGTGCGTGTGTGTGTGTTCGTGGTGTCTGGAGACCCGGCTGTCAGAAGTCCCGGGGAAGGGGGGGGGGGGGGTGGAGAGGGAGAGATGGATGGATGGATGTGTGCAAGGGGGGGGTGGGGGTGCAGTGATGTGTGTGTGTGTGTGTGCAGGGACCCGACAGAAGTCGGGGGGGGGGTCATTGTGAGGGGGGGGTCGCTGTGGGAGGGGCACTATGAGGGCATGTGTGTGGGGGGAAATGTTTTTACTTTACTTTAGCAGGGTGGGGGGGAAGTAGGTAGCCTTGCAGTGGGGGGCTGCAGGAGAGTTCTCTCTCGGCTCTCCCCAGCCCCTCTCCATTCACTATACACTTATAGTATGCAGCAGGGGGCGGGGCCTGGGTGGGGAGAGACTGTAGAGGAGTTCAATAGAGGTGGGCGTGTCGTGGGCAGGGCTAGGACGTGAGCTGAGGGAGGCCATGAAATCCTGCCTTTTCATGTCTCTTACTACCATTGGGAGCGCGCACACAGAAGAGGGAGAGCGCAGAGCATTGTGGGAAGGCAGCACAGAGGCGCCATCTTTGAAAGTTGCAGTGAACATCAGATTCTAAGGTAAGAAACTGACATTCCAGCTGATCTGCCTGCCGGTTTGAGCCCCTGTATGCTGTGTGTTACTATCCTTACTGAAAGGGAAGCAGCAGCATTATAAAAATTTTTACCCTGTGTGGCCGGACAACCCCTTTAAGAGAATGGATAGATTGCAGTTCCAAGAAACATTTTCAAGCTTTGGGATATTAGACTGGAAAAATGATAATCTTTTTTCTTGACCTGACCAAGCCTCTCATTTGAGTGAATTTATACATTAGTCTAGATAATTTCCATAGGTCATGTTACTATTCAATAATGGCATGAGCTAATTGAGTAAAAACGGTTGTCATATTTTCCATGTGAGTTATTATAGTTGATATGTGACATTACATGCTGTGCAGGTAAACTAAGAGTGAAGGGCCAAATTATAAAGGTATTAAGTATTTCATTTAGCATTACCTTTTCAATATTTTTTCTGTTTCCTTCTCAGGATTCCTTAGACTATATAAGTTTTTATATGAAACATTTGAGGAGGGCAGACTGTGCTACTGTAGTATGAAATTAGACAGGGGAGACCAGGATCTCTCTCCAGGAAGTGGGTAAGTTTATTTGTGTATACACAGACCCAGAGGGAATTCAGTTCCAAAGCTCTGAGTGTCTGTAAGGCCTTAGTCACACGGGCGTAAATACGCGTGTATATACACGCGTAAAAAAAACGCGTGACCATGTCCATTGCCACCAATATGTTCTATCTTTAGTAGGTGCGTTTTTACTCGCGTATATACGCGCGTATTTATGTCCGTGGGTTTTTACGTGCGTATATACGCGCGTATTTACGCCCGTGTGACTAAGGCCTTACACAGGAATTCATACAGCTTTATACCAAGTAGGCTGGCTTATTCACAGCTTCATGGCTATTCGTTAAAATCTACTTTCACTTTTAACAAAGAACAGGAAGAGAAAATCTACTTTTACTTGTAACAAAAGAACAAGGGGGTGGAGGGAAATGTAACTTGGGGTTTTCTCAGCATCAAATTAAAATAGTGTCTGTTAAGTTAATAAGGTAAAAGTTGGCATGCAGTAGCTACATGCAATGTGTGTAGAAACATTTAGAAATAGTAGAAAAGTCTATAATATACTTTATCTTTCCGGCTGATAACAGAAAGCAATAGCAGTTGTTACAATATTACTTTTTCTAAGTCCCGTACCACACTATAATTATATGTCCATTCCTCTTCACTGCTGATAAGAGCAGAAAATTTACCTGGAGTGAATTACAGCCTTCTGTAATAGTATCTGTCACGTTCGACCTGAGCGTGAGATGCACCACACCCAGTAAGGTTGTGTTCACACAGGAAACAGATTGCTGAATGTAGCAAAATATCATATAATCTAAGGAAAAGAAGGGAGGGACAACCTCACTCTGACTACTATGACAGGAAAGTGAGGTTATGACCTTGATAAAGGCGGTCCCATGTCTTGGCCACCAACTCTAGCAACTAAAACAAGGAAAACACTAATGAACAAACAAAATCACCAATTAGCTTTAAAGCAGAACTCTTCCACCTTGAACATGTCCACTCTCCACAAAGACTGAGAAAATAATCAGCAACAACCAGACCCAGAAGCAGATTTAAATAATGACCGAGGCAATGAAATTGGACAGACAGAGTTCCACAAACACCAGGGTAAAATCCACATACGAAGCAAGAGAACAAGATCAGTGGTAGGGAAAACAGTGAAGGACTACGGACAAACGACCAAAGTAACACCTAAACAAATAACAAACCACAAAAATATAACCATCAACCAGTCGGACAGACTGGAACAGCCAGTCCGTCTACGCGTTGAGACCACTGTGCCACAGCCCAATCGCGGTCAACAGACTGTGACAGTAGCTTTCTCTACTCTGTTCTTCTCCATCTTTCCCCGGCATCGTCATATATCCCTCTGTAATAGCTCAGTGAAAAGGTAGTGAATGTACATTGACAACATGGGTGCAGGCTAGGGGAGGAGTTGGTCACTTACTGTAGTTCTAACTGAGAATTTGCTAAGATTTCAGTCTTTTAGCCTACAGTGCCTTGGAAAAAAATGCAAGCATAGGAAGCAAGCAATCAGAAATTTGTAATGGAAAACCAATTACAAAAAGTCTTACTTTTAAAAAATGCAGTAATTAAAAAAAGAGTGTACACAGCCTTCAAGTTTATTTCTCACATCTCATACAAGAGTACTATGCTGCAGAGTAACTAGGGATTAGCAGTGTCTATTGCTTTTCTTCCTGCCTCCAAAGGTATCTTTACATGGGCTAATGGTCACCTGAATAATCACTTAAATGAACGATATCAATTGACTGTCTGCCCATGTATATATGGCCAGCTCATTGAAATGGAAGGACTGCTGGGCGAATTCTCACTTAATTTATGAATGACTGCCTGTTTAGGTGGGCCAAAGCAATACCCGACCCACTCTACCTCCATTCTCTTTAAACACAGGAGTGATAGCCACTGGTGTGGCTGTCAGGAGCTTATGTGCCTGACAGTCATACCATGTAAAGGTACCTTAAAGGGGTTGTCTGTGTTAAGGGAAATCCCCGTCAATCGGTCCTCTATGGTTAAAAATTGTATGAATGTAAAACATCACCAGTTACCCACCTCTCCCTGCTTCCATGTTTGTCCTCTAAAGCCAGCTATGGTCTTCCTGTGATGTCACTTGGCTGAACTCATCTACAAACAAGCTGCAGCAGCCAATGACAGGATTCAGCAATCATGGCAGAGCGCTGTCATTGGCCGGTATAGCAGGTGTGCAGGACATTACAGCTGCTTATAAACAGACAGCGGAGAACGGAGCCAGTGCTGGAGGATGTATGGGGGAGCGGGGAGAGCTAAGTAACTGCTTAATTGTTATTTTATACAATAGAGGGCCAGGTGACAGGGGTTTCTTTTGACTCGGACAACTCCTTAAAGGCATACTGAATTATCCATATAATATACAAAGCTCACTATGTCTTAACAATGACAAGGAAATTTGTACAATAAATAAAATAGATTTTTGATTTAAAATACTCTAAAGGGCATTTAATAGTCGTAAAAATTATTACAAATTGCTCTAAGCAATAATAGTTTTCCTGATTTAAAAGTGTCTCCTTCTTAGACGATCTAGACAGGAAGTATATTATATATATAAATCATTCTAAGACTATTTCATGACAGTCAAAACGTTAAGATATAATATTTAATGAAAGCAGATCTGTCACCTACTGTAAAAATGTTACCCTGTGTAAGTGCAGCATATTGTAGGGGTAGGTCCATTCTCCTATTAACTTAAATGGCATATAACAATATTGTGCCATCTGGCTAAAAGGAACTACTGTAGTAAAGAATACAGCAGACATTTAGTCATACATGGCTACACTGCAGCCTACCAGTGAATACCGAGGAGGACTGAAAATATGCTTTCCGTATGAATACATAGCAACATAGTTTGCGAGGCTGAGAAAAGACATATGGCTAACCAGTTCAGTCTATTATCCTGCAGTGTTGTTCCAGAGGAAGACAAAACAAAACCACGAGACAGAACCACTTTTTCTTATTTTAGGCAAATCTGGCAGTGAGTATAAATCCTGGGATCAACAACCCCTCTGAAGTAATCAGTGACTATAACATGTAATATTCTTACACTCAAGAAAGGCGTCCAAACTTCTCTTGATCACTTTCAAGTTTGCAATCACCACGTCCTCAGGCAGAGAGTTCAACAGTCTCACTGCTCTTACAGTAAAGAACCCCCTTCTGTGTTAGTGTAAAAACCTTCTTTCCTCTATACATAGAGAGCGCCCCCTTGTTACAGTCACAGTCCTGGGTATAAATAGATGATGGGAGAGATCTTTGTATTGACTCCTGACGTATTTATATAAATTTGTTAGCTTCCCCCTCAGGTCATATTTTTCTCAGCAGAGGATCGCAGAGTTTTTCCCATTGTTTTTAGTGGTGGAATTTTTTGCATCACACCACATGCACCTAGCACACAGTGCGATGCTGCCGCTGGCCCCATTGAGAACATTGGGTGATACAATGGGAGAGCACACCCAAAAACAGGGCATGATTTTTTTGTGATGCAGCAAAAAAAAAATGCTCATATGCTTGACCCCATTCAAAAGAACTTTTTCAAAAAAAAAATTTCTTTTAAACATATATAACTAAGATTTTATAAGTCATTGCTATAACATGTAGTTTAGCTATCAGTAATATAAAAAAAGAACATAGTGTAAGTTTAGAAAGATGTAGCTACGTCTTGTCTGACATTTTAAATAATTCATACATTCAGGTAATGTATCACTAAATATATGTTTTCTATGAAGAAAATTCTATACTGCTTCCTTTACAGAATAAAGAGATTCATGATGTAAAGCAACCTTTTAATGTCAAGGAAATCATTACGTTATCACCTGGTATTATTGTTAATTGTCTGTTTTAGGCTTAATCTTTAAATTCTATTACTCGGAATATGCAGTGATTGTTACAATGGCATTTTTCTGCTTATGTCTTCTACTTTCCACTTACATTTCAGAGTGCAAAATCCTTTAGATAGACCAAAGAGATTCACAAGCCATTCATTACTGTTCAAATGAATAATATACATGTATTCAATGCTTACAGTATTCACAAGTTAGTCACTGCTTGAAAATTGGCAACATCAAAAATAATAACTTTCTAAATTTGATGTCACACATGGGAGGACACGCATAAAGCAGTTTTTCAAAGTTAAAAAAAAATACAAACACAAGTGCGGCTTTGTGCTTTTGTTTAAAAAAAAGGGGGCATGTCTTGCTGGGAAGAAGTTGGTGTAAATTTTGCTAGAAATGTACACCAGGTCAGACCTGGCATATATATATATAGGCGCAAGGAGATGCCAAGATGTGCCTAATACATGAAGAGTAGGGTGGCCAAAAAACTCAACTTTCAACTACAAAGCAAGGCACCCTCTAATTTCTATCCTTCTAACAAACCTTTATTTGGGGTAGTTTCAGGTTCTTATGTCGACAACAAGGTTCTGCTCGAAGAACATGAATTTCAGACTTTTTACTAATGATGAAGAAGAAAAAGCACTGTTGCTTCAAGTCATGGAAGCAAATCGCAAGGCTGTTTCCACACAGATTTCCAAGAAGTCTGCTGTCCAGGCCTTAGGGCTCAGTCACATGGGCGCCAATCCGCCTGTGTTCCTGCACCCGTGTGACAGATTGGCGGCCGTGTGACTGAGCCCTAAGACGGTCGCACTGCAGGTGCGGACGACTCTCCGCAACGCCAGAAGAAAGAACACATGGCCGGCAATGGAGCCAGTCATGTGTTCTTTCTTCCAGCGGTGCGGAGAGTTGTCCGCACCTGCAGTGCGGCCGTCTTATGGTGCAGGAATACGGGCGGATCGGCGCCCGTGTGACTGAGCCCTTAAGCACTGACTGACAAGTACTTGTGTCATAATTTTGACTATTTTCATATATTTGGGGTATTTTTGTAGGAACAGCACAAATATGTAGATTGTCAGAACAAATGCCATTGTCACTACTTAATGTTCTAAAGTATAGTGGTTGTTTTGCAAAAGTGAATTAATATTAATGCTGTAGCTTGTGTAATTGGAAATATTGCGCATAAGCGCCATTTCTCATAAAATACATCAGTTTACCCTAAGGAGCTTATCTTTTGTTTTTAGTTTATCGCATACGCATTACAGAGTATTTTATAAGTATTTACAGATATTGATATCAAGTAACCTGCACTTGCATAGGATGTTATGGGATGTTGAAAATCAAAGTACAAGTAGAAACTGTAATAATAAAAAAGATATAATAATAAAACAAACGAATGTGATAAATAGTATTCTGCACAGATTAGCCATGACAACCAAATGGACGTCTCAATGTCTACCGTGTTATGCACATTATTCACATGTGACTCTTTTGGTCTTCTGGAGTTTTCATTCTATTGAAAAGTTCTTGCACTTAAAATCCTTCAGCTCCGTCTATTATACGGTTTAAAGATGTTGAGCAGAGTTGTTATTTGTGATCACATTATGCTTTATAGAAAAGTGTAGCTTATATACAAGTATATTACATTTCATGTATTCAGCCATTTCAGCTAGATCAGCAGTGCATTGTTCACTAAGAATGACAGGTAATTCAGTTTCTTTCATTATATAACAGGCATTCCCTTTATTTTGTTAGATCCTTTTGTACTTGAATGATTTTCTATCCATTATTCTTTTGTAGGAGATTATTCCTGGTCACAGAGCAATGTTTTGCCATTAGTGCTGAACCCCATCTTTAACTGGCTGAATTTTGCCACTAGCATTGCAGCTAATATAGGAAATTGAGAACTTTCCCTTGTGTTTTATCATTCAATAGCATTGTCTGGTAAAATGGCTTTATTGTTCTGCCTGACTATAAGTAAAGCTGTACATCATCCATGAATCGTATTTGGAAAGAAGGAGTCTGGAGGCAGAGTTTTTGTTTGTTTTTCATTGTTAAAATGTTGTTTCATGAGCAGATAGCTATAATAGTGCCGGTTGTGCTGTTATACATCACTTGTCATCAGAGTTTTGTGCTGCTAACCATTCCCTTTGTGATACATTGTATATTTGCATAGTTATTCTAGTTTGCTTTCCGTTTTGTCTTCCTTCAACAAACCTTTCCCGGGATTTAGAATTTGCAAATTGTTAGAATTTGCATATAAATGGATTTAGTCCTTGTTTTGAGTAGTTATGTTAATATCCAAAATATTGTCATGTTTTGATGTGCACTAGGGAAAAGCTGGGTCATATACTTAAAGAAAATTGCTGTATTTAATAAGTGACTCAGATGTCTAGCGCAGTAAGCAGCAGTCTTATTCACTAGACTGGGTAGAGGAAATGTTTGGCTCTACAAATAGTGCTAACTTACAATGTTTCATGTGGGGTTATGATACTACTGAAAGTGAATTTCCTCCCTTGAATACAATTTGGTTTGTCCAGATAGTTTCAAATTTCTGTGCTAATTAATGTCATTTTATGGGTCTGAGCTCTGTTTTTTTAATACATAGCTCCAATATTTATGCATTAGGCCTGCATCACTTGAACGTAGGCATATTTGCAGAATGAATGATACTTTTTTGCGTGTGCATCAGCGTATAGTTTCCTGTTTTTTTTCCGCATGCAAGTATGTGCATTTGTGTGTGCCGAAAAGAAAGCATCAATGCTCCCAACAATTGAAATGGCTAATTAATCTGATTAACCCCTTCAGTGGCACGGACGGAAATTTTCCGGGGCAAGCTGCACTGCGCATAGTGACATATAATCAATATGGGAAGATTTCCAGGCTATGTTTCACCATGGGGGTATTAGAGGAGAGGCGGCGGCTGCGCCGAGTGGAAGAGAGTCGGCGACAGGAGAAAGTCGTTGGTGGCAGCAGGAGACCCGGCACCAGGAGACCCAGGCACAGCTGCGGCAGCTGGAGGAGAAGACCCGGCGTCAGCAGCTGCAGCAGGAGGAGATACGCCGTTGGCACCAGTGGATGCGGGGCCAGGAGGTGATGTGGGGTTCGCGGTGATCAGTTGAATGCCCCCAGTCCTAATCTTGGCAGCCCTGGCAAAAAGCTGATTTTACTAGGAGAAGCCATAGCCAGCCTGACCTTTCTGCAAGCAAAAAGTAGCACTAAAGAATGGCAGAAGATCGGGCAGGATGGGAGCTGCTCTTACTTAGTAGCTCTCTGTTCTGCAACATAGAGGGGGTACCCTGGTCTGTGACATTCATATGCTTTTTAGGGCAGGGATTGCATCTTGGCAGAGCCCCTTTAACCCCTTTAGTGACACATCTGGAAATTTCCGGGATTAGCTGCACTGCGCAAAGTGACATAGCCCGGAAGATTTCCGGGCTATGTTTCAGCATGGGGGTATTAGAGGAGAGGGGGAAGCTGTGGCGAGTAGAAGAGAGGCAGCAGCAGCAGAAAGGCAGCGGCAGCAGGAGGAGAAGACCCGGCGGCAGCATGAGGAGAGATGCTGTCATGACCAGCTGCAGCGGTGCCAGGAGGAGAGACGCCGTCAGCACCAGTGGTGGCAGGGCCAGGGGGAGAGGCAGCAGCAGGAGACAGCAGGGAGACCTGGCGGCAGCGGCAGACCAGGAGATCCGGCAGCAGCAGAAGACCCTGTGGCAGAGGCAGACCAGGAGACCCGGCAGCAGCAGAAGACCCAGCAGCAATCGTAGACCAGGAGACCCGGCGGCAGTGGGAGAGCCACAGGTTGTAGCAGCAGCGTCTGTATGGATTTTTGCCTGGGCTGGTGGGTTACGGTTAGGCTGGGTTCCCACAGGACGTATTCCTGGCGGAAATCTTGCAGTTTTGCCACAGCAAAAAAACGTGAGATTTCCACCAGGAAAGCGCAGCTTCAAAACCCGCGGGTTTTAGAGCGGCTTCGCCGCATGTTTATTTGTTGCAGCCAGCTCTCCCATAAAGGAGAGGGTGGCGTCAGCAGGAAAAAAAAAGAATGGACATGCTGCGTCCTGGGAATCCACGCCGCAGTGCCGGGTTTGGCATGATGGATTTGCTGCCCTGTGTAAGCGAGATTTTTGACAGCGGCTGCAGCCAGATTTGGCACAGGGAAATTCCATGGCAAATTCGCCCCGTGTGAAACCAGCCCAAGGCTGGGTTCACACGGGATGGATTTGCTGTGGAATTCTTGCAGATAGGCCGCACCGAAAATCCGCGAGAATACCGCTGGAAATACCTCAGCTCCAGGTTTTGGAGCAGCCCAGCCATCTGCATTTCCGCTGCGGCCATTTCTCCCCATAGAGAGCAGAGGGGCCACTGTTGAAAAAAAAAAAGAATTGACATGCTGAGTATTTAATTTCCGCACCACACGGCCGTTTCTGCACTGTTTGTCCACAACGAATTGACCGTAGCTAATCTCGGGATTAGGAGCCGCGTGCGGAATTTCCATGCGGACAATCAGCACAGAAATTCCACAGCAAATCCGTACCGTGTGAACCCAGCCTAATACCCACTACATGACTGTGCAGAACAAAATGGCATAAGCTGTGGCATTGTGTTCTGCACACACACCGCCTGCACAGTCCCACAGAGAACCAGGGCAGGACTTTAAAAAAATATAACCGATCTGCCGTCAACTTCCTGCTTCTTCTTCCCTGCACCACTTACACGTTGCCATGGAGACCATTGGCTTGTCAGAAGCAGGTCAATGGTCCCGTGGCACGGAGAGCTGGTGATCAGCTGTCAGATGATAGCCGGGCACCAGCTCTTAAAGCGGAGAACGGAGAAAACCTTTGATCTCTGCTGTTTAACCCTTTACATGCCACGGTCTGTGCGACCACAGCATGTAAAGAGCTGACAGAGGGAGAGGGCTCCTTCTGTCACCATCGGACAGCTCTCTCAGACTCTGTGTGGCTTCCCACAAGCATGTTTTTGCACGTACATAGGTGTACATAGGTGTGAAACCACCCTAATATATTATTTAGATTTTTCAGAGAATGCAGTGAAAAATACAAATAAAAAACATGCCAGAATTACAGATTTTGTTAATCTTGCCCCTAGAAAAATCGAACAAAGAGTGATCAAAGTTTTTTTTATGTTCCCAAAAATTGGATAAATGAAGACTAGAGTTCATCCCGCAAAAGACAAGGCCTTCTAGAGCTCTGGTAATGGGAAAATAAAATTAATACGGCTCTTGGAATGTGGCAACACAAAAGCAAACCTTTAAGAAAAAAAAAATGTTTTAAATTTACGAAAATAGCAAAACATAAAAAAACTGTATAAACTTGGTATTGCCGGAATTGTGCTGACTCAGAGAATAATGTTATCACATTATTTATTCTGCACGCTGAACGCCGTAAAAATGAAATCCAAAAAACAAGCCCTCATATGGCTATGTCAATAGAAAAATGAAAAACTTATGGCTCTTGGAACGCAACTGCAAAATTAGTTGAAATTAAATGATTGGCCCATTTAAAATCCTGCCCTGGTAGGTCTGACAGGGTGGTAAAAAACCCGCCACTGAAGGGGTTAATCCAAGATGCGTTCTCTTTTCTGTGCAACTACTCAATGTTTCACACATTTCCTAGCATGTTGCGCTCGCTTTTGTGCATCCCCATTGACTTCTATGGGGGATGTTGGTGTGCAAATGTACAGGAAAATAAGCGCATATGAACGAATCCATTGAAATCAATGGGTTCTGTTCACTGTGTGTTGCTCAAGCAAATCTTCCGTGCACAAATACGCATGCAAATATGCAAATGTGAGTCCGGATTTAGGAGCTTACTGCATAGTGTTGCTGTATACCTAAGTAGGAACTATAGGTTCTTCTGACGTGTCTGTATTAGTAAACACTTGTATTTCACACTTTATATTCCACAAGAAATAATACATACCCCAGGGGAATATTAACACCCAGTTATCAATTTCTTCATAAATCTCTAGGAAGGCATTGGGAATATAAGTATTTACTACAGCAGACATAGCCGGGGAGCTGAAAGGTTCTGTTTAATTATAATAAGCAATATACTGCAAGCACCCACGCTCCCTCTTGTAGTGGCTACAGGCAGCCAACATGTTACTTTTCCACTGACGTAGGCATATGAGGGCATGTTTTTTGGGAAGACGAGTTGTGCTTTTTTTTATATGATTTTGTAGAACATATAATGTATAGAATACGTTTTTACCATTTTCGGAGAGTGCAATGAAAAAAAAGTAGCAGTGATTCTTCTATTTTTTTTTATTTCCCTTTGTATTGTCAGTAGAAATTACGTTTTGATTGTATTCTATAGGTCATGCCATTAGTAAATGTATACAGTTTTTTATGATCTAATATTTTTGCATAATAAAACACTTTTTTGTAAATATTTTTTTTGTGTTGCCGAATTCCTGGATATATTAATTTTTTATTTTCCTTTGATAGAACTGTATGAGGCATTCTTTTTGAAGGATGAGTTGTAGTTTAGTTGGTACTATTTTGGAGACATGTGACTTGATGATCAACCTTTACCCCTTTTTGGAGGGGGCTGGAACAAAATATTTAAATGTTGGCATTATTTCTGATGTCTTTTACAGTATTCACTGTATGGGGAAGTAACATGTTCATTTTATCATATATCAGCTATATCCTCCTTATCCCACTGCTTGTAAAAACTTAACATGGAGAAAACTGAACTCATCATCTTTAGTCCACCTCACTGTACACTCCCATGAGACCCATCAATCATTATCAATGTCTCTATAGTCTCACCAGTTCCACAAGTCTGCTGTCTCGGTATTACACTAGACTTTGTCCTTTCCTTCAAAATACACATACAAGCCTTCTCCACCTCCCACTCAAAAACATTTCTCAGTTACAATTTTTCTTCAACCTCAAGTCGACAAAACCACCTCCTACCTTCCCCTTCCCCTGTATTCTCTAAGCCCTTGCGGGCTGCATCATCTCTCCCTCTGTATCAATTTGCTAGTCATTTAGTGGTTGCTTACCATTGCTGTAGATTTATATATGCAATGCGTTTATGTAGTAGTATATGTAGTTTATATGTAATGTAGTCTAACCACCATTCTTCATTTGTTAGTTCAAACCGAAGCAGAAGCTCATCAAAACCCCTAAAACTTACGTATAACACTATCTAAAAGCCATAAAAGCCCTGTAAAACACTCTGAGAGTTTTATACAGGTGTAATGGCCCGGAGTAGGTGATACAAAGGATATTATATATAATTATATTTTTAGGTATTTTTGTAACTTTGAATTTGTATTTAGAATATTAGGACTTTGGTGATTAGAGAACCCCAGTGGGTAGAGATGAGCGAGCATACCCGTCTGAGCTTGATGCTCGTTCGAGTATTAGGGTGCTCGAGATGCTCGTTACTCGAGACGAGCACCACGCGGTACTCGTCTCGATTAAACGATCACTGACCATTGAATTCAATGGAGCCGGCAATACAGGCGGCTCCATTGAAAGCAATGGGCTGCCGGCGATCTCAGGATGAATTTTCGGGAAGGGCTTAAAAATATAAGCCCTTACCTAAAATTCATCCAGAAATGTATAAAAAGTAAAAAAAAAATATATACTCACCTTGTCCCGGCAGAACGATGTTAGCCCATTGAATTCAATAGAG
Organism: Eleutherodactylus coqui; assembly: GCF_035609145.1. NCBI lineage: Eukaryota > Metazoa > Chordata > Amphibia > Anura > Eleutherodactylidae > Eleutherodactylus > Eleutherodactylus coqui. The sequence continues at coordinate 232,302,413 of NC_089838.1, forward strand.
CCGGCAATACAGCCGGCTCCATTGAAAGCAATGGGCTGCCGGCGATCACACAATGAATTTTTGGGAAGGGCTTAAATATATAAGCCCTTCCCTGCAATTCATCCAGAAATGTGTAAAAATAAAAAATATATATATACTCACCTGGTCCCGGCAGACGGAGTTCAGCCACGGCCAGCTGGCTGTTCTCCTGAACTGCTCTCTGTAGTATTCAGCAGCCGGGGATTTAAAATCCCCGCCTGCTGAATGAGCTGCCTCTGATTGGTCACAGCCTGACCAATCAGAGGCAGCTCTCACTCACACCCATTCATGAATTCATGAATGGGTGAGTGAGTGCTGCCTCTGATTGGCTCAGCGCAGCTCTCAGCTGAATGACAGCTGAGCTGAGCCAATCAGTGGCAGCACTCACTCACCCATTCATGAATTCATGAATGGGTGTGAGTGAGAGCTGCCTCTGATTGGTCAGGCTGTGACCAATCAGAGGCAGCTCATTCAGCAGGAAGGGATTTTAAATCCCCGGCTGCTGAATACTACAGAGAGCAGTTCAGGAGAACTGCCATCTGGCCGCAGCTGAACTCCGTCTGCCGGGACCAGGTGAGTATATATATTTTTTTAATTTTTACACATTTCTGGATGAATTGCAGGGAAGGGCTTATATATTTAAAGGGGTTGTCTCACGCCAAAACGTTTTTTTTTTTTAATTCAATAGGCCCCCCGTTCGGCGCGAGACAAACCCGATGCATGTGTTAAAAAAAAAAAAACCGGGTAGTACTTACCCGAATCCCCGCGCTGCGGCGACTTCTTCCTTCTTCTTACTTACCTTAGTAAGATGGCCGCCGGGATCTTCACTGTGAGGTCCATTGCCGATTCCAGCCTCCTGATTGGCTGGAATCGGCACACGTGACGGGGCGGAGCTACGAGGAGCAGCTCTCCGGCACGAGCGGCCCCATTCAGAAGGGAGAAGACCGCACAGCGCAAGCGCGTCTAAAATCGCCAGAAGAGGCGATTTTAGACGAATCCATGGAGACGAGGACGCCAGCAACAGAACAGGTAAGTGAATAACTTCTGTATGGCTCATAATTAATGCACGATGTATATTACAAAGTGCATTAATATGGCCATACAGAAGTGCACAACCCCACATGCTTTCATGAGACAACCCCTTTAAGCCCTTCCCGAAAATTCATTGTGCAATCGCCGGCAGCCCATTGCTTTCAATGGAGCCGGCTGTATTGCGGGCTCCATTGAATTCAGTGGGCTAACATCGTTCTGCCGGGACAAGGTGAGTATATTTTTTTTTAACTTTTTACACATTTTAGGATAATTTTCAGGTAAGGGCTTATATTTTTAAGCCCTTCCCGAGAATTCATCCCGCGCTCGCTGGCAGCCCATTGCTTTCAATGGAGCCGGCTGTATTGCCGGCTCCATTGAATTCAATGGGCTAACATTGTTCTGCTCTGCCACAGCTGTTACAGCTGTGGCAGAGGAGAACGATCGTTATGCTGACAGTGCGGGGGGGGGGGGGGGGGGTCTCACTCTTGCCACTATTGTGGCTTAATAGTGAGACCTCGGAGCCTGAAATGCAGCCCTGCATGTTGCTCCTCGCCTGCACTATCCATTTCTGTGTTTTTTACATGACTTTGGTGATTTGCTAAGATTTTCACAAATGAAAACCTTAGTGGAGCACCAGTCATACACAAAAATGCTCAAGTCGCCCATTGACTTCAATGGGGTTCGTTACTGTAAACGAACTCTCGAGCATCACTGAAAGTTCGACTCGAGTAACGAGCTCTCGAGCATTTTGGTGCTCGCTCATCTCTACCAGTGGGGAAATGAAATGATTAACTACAGTTTAACCTGACTAGTAAGTTGATTAGGGGAAATCTGCCCAGCAGCCATCCCTTTCCCGATTGTCTGTCAGCTGCCCTGGTTGTCCTATTGGCTATTCTGCCTGATGGCAACTGTTGTGGGATTGGCTGAGCAACAGTGGAGTGACTGTGAGAGAAGGCCAGTGATTGGAGGAGAGAATAGAGAAAGTCTCGCATGGGAAGGCAGTTAGGAGTTGTTGTTCAGTTAGTTAGAGTCAGTTAAACAGCTGGGGTCAGTTGGAGTTAGTTGGAGTAAGAGAAAGAAAGAAGAAAGAGCAGGAGGAAGATAAATGAATGAGCAATGCTGTGAGAAGGAAAGATGTAGTTTAGTACCAGAAAGTATTATAATAGAAACAAAGATATAGAAAGGAGATTGTATTAAGAAAATAAAGATAAAAGAAAAGAATTATATATACAAAGAGAGATATAGAAAGAAGATCACAGAAGAAAGATATAGAAACAGATTATACTAGAGAAAACTAATTTAATAAGAGAAAGAGGGAATTCTCCATTCATCAAACTCCACAGAGGATATCTATATGAAAGTGAATCTACATGTTAACCGCCTAAAGAAATCTGCAAATAAAAGTGAGTTTTATTGTTTCATTCGTTACCCGGACTCCTGGAGCTCCTTCTCACCTAAGACCACTTGCACCGCATCACGTACTACACCACCTTCCAGGGGAAGGGACTACAACTCCCAACAAACCAACCCTATAAACGTTGTTCATGGCAAGACCATGGTGAGAGTTTGACTATACCCAGCTGCCTCACACTCCGGCCTTGATATGTCTGTCCCAGACGGTTTAGTGATAGTATATAAACCAGGTACCCAGCTTTCCCATTCATGTGAAGGCTTTTTAGCCTAAAGAGAGGTGTCTATAGAGCCATTAAGGCTTGCATTTTTATGCGGTTAGTACAAAAAACCATTCTGCATTTGTTTGCAGATATTAAGTGTGTATGAGTGCCTAAGCACATGTTTGATGCTATGGACAGACGTCACAACAAAATTACCATCATCATCATTACTCAACTCTTAGTAATTGTGCCAAACTTTTCGAGGGTGACGTTATTTTTGGGGAAGCATGGGTGATAGCCACCGTGACCATGCCTCACCTAATTACCACTCGCATCACCTGCACCCACACAACATTTGGTGCGCTGCATAGGACTTTTATAGCTCTAAAGATAGTATTATATACCAGTGTTTAGGACTACTCTTTAGTGAACTGAACCAGTAGAAGCATGCTTCAGATAGAACTTTGCTAAAAGCTCAGTTTAGTTTCATGTTGAACTGAACTTTTATCAAAGTTTAACCCCAAACAAATTTCCACTGGTTCAGTTTGCCCAGTGCTAATTAGGACTAGTTGACCAATGGCCTAATCAAAGGCCACTTAGACTCAAACTATGATAGAGCGTGTGCTGTGATTGGAGAAGCTAGGAAACATATCTACTGGTGATTGCATCAGTGAATTAATTCTACAAGAACAGTATCTGTACTTACTATCCTCCTACAAGTGGATTATGGTACAAGTGGGCACTAGAGATGAGCGAGCATACTCGTCCGAGCTTGATACTCGTTCGAGTATTAGCGTGTTCGAGATGCTCGTTACTCGTGACGAGTACCATGCGATGTTCGGGTTACTTTCATTTTCTTCCCTGAGAAATTTGCGCGCTTTTCTGGCCAATAGAAAGACAGGGAAGGCATTACAACTTCCCCCTGCAACGTTCAAGCCCTATACCACCCCCCTGCAGTGAGTGGCTGGCGAGATTAGGTGTCACCCGAGCATTAAAATCTGCCCCTCCCGCGACTCGCCACAGATGCATTCTGACATAGTTCAGGGAAAGTGTTGTTGATGCCGGAGCTGCTATAGGGAGAGTGTTAGGAGTGATTTTAGGTTTCAAGAACCCCAACGGTCCTTCTTAGGCCATAGAAATTGCAGATCGCACCTATGTGCGATCTGCGATTTCTGTTCTCTTCTCTATATGCGCTCAATGGGGCCGGCGGCAGCAGCGCCGACCCCATTGAGAACATATAGAAGACAAATCATTCTTCTCTGCCACAGCTGTAACAGCTGTGGCAGAGAAGAACGATGTTTGCCCATTGAATTCAATGGAGCCAGCAATACAGCAGGTTCCACTGAAAGCAATGGGCTGCCGGCGATCGCGGGATGAATTGTCGGGAAGGGCTTAAATATATAAGCCCTTCCCTGCAATTCATCCAGAAATGTGTTACAATAAAAATATATACCGGCGTATAAGGGTGTATAAGGCGACGGGGCATATAAGACGACCCCCCCAACTGTCACCTTATACGCCGGTAATACAGCGGAGCAAAGAATAAAATTGATTACTCACTTCACCGGGCGTTCTGCGGTGCTCCTGCAGGCTGTCGCTCCCTCCTGGTCCCCGGCAGAGCATTGCTTTCTGGACGCAGTGGTTGAAATCCCCGCCTCCAGAAACACACGTGCCTTCAGCCAATCACAGCCATTCAATGACATCATTGTCATTGGCTGTGATTGGCTGAAGGCATGTGTATTTCTGGAGGCGGGGATTTAAAGCCCTTCGTAGAGAAAGCAATGCTCTGCCGGGGACCAGGAGGGAGCGACAGCCTGCAGGAGCACGGCAGAATGCCCGGTGAAGTGAGTAATGATTTTTATTCTTTGCTCCGCTGTATTCCCGGCGTATAAGGTGACAGTTGGGGGGTCGTCTTATACGCCCCGTCGCCTTATACGCCGGTATATATTTTTATTGTAACACATTTCTGGATGAATTGCAGGGAAGGGCTTATATATTTAAGCCCTTCCCGACAATTCATCCCGCGATCGCCGGCAGCCCATTGCTTTCAGTGGAACCTGCGGTATTGCTGGCTCCATTGAATTCAATGGGCAAACATCGTTCTTCTCTGCCACAGCTGTTACAGCTATGGCAGAGGAGAACGATCTTTATGCTGACAGTGCGGGGGGGGGCACTCTTGCCGCTATTGTGGCTTAGTAGTGGGACCTGGGAACTTGAGATGCAGCCCAACATGTAGCCCCTCGCCTGCCCTATCTGTTGCTGTATCGTTCCCATCACTTTCTTGAATTGCCCCAATTTTCACAAACGAAAACCTTAGCGAGCATCGGCGATATACAAAAATGCTCGGGTCGCCCATTGACTTCAATGGGGTTCGTTACTCGAAACGAACCCTCGAGCATCGCGAAAAGTTCATCCCGAGTAACGAGCACCCGAGCATTTTGGTGCTCGCTCATCTCTAGTGGGCACCCAAGGTTAAAAAAAAAGTGTAAATAGCAAATTTGCTGTACAGTTGAAGTATGTGTTTTTGACACAAGTTGAAATAATAGTGTACTCTAAAAGAGGAGGTATCAATGTTTTTGGACTGTTACTTAATCTTGTATTTGGGACTGCTTTCTGCCAAACACTAGTGTGAATGGCATGCAAGCTATTTGAATGCAGAAATAACTAGTCAGGGTGAATCCAGAAATGGGTAGTGCCTTACCTGTCACAGAGAACCTCAGTGGCAACATGTCATAGTATACAAGAGACTGGTTCAACACCATGAACAACACCTAGACGGGGTATTCTGTGGTAAGTAACCTCATTTAAACCCATAGAGACATGCAGAAGCGTAATTAGGAACCCTTGGGCCCCGATGCAAAATCTGCAACAGGGACCCCTATCTACCATGTGCCGTTTATAATACTGGTGTCCTGGCATGTAACATAGGGGGCCTTTGGGCCCCCTAAGGCTCCTGGGCCCAGTAGAAAGTGCTACCTCTGCACCCCTTATAGTTACACCCCTGGAGCCATGGAATGTTCAAGCAAGAGCCATCTTGGCTGTGAGCTGACCTTAATCTCAGCAAGAGACTGCTTACAATTTCTGCAAACTTTTTATTTACCATGTATGAGAGAAACCATCAGGCCATTGTATCTCTGCTATAAACCGTAACCATTTCTCTTGCACACTTTTAAAGGTACAGTAACCATAAAAATGTCAAAAAATAAATATTTCATATTTATACCAAAGGGATTCTGTGACATTCTAGCAGGGCATACCATCTCTTTCAAGATTATGCATATGGCAGACCTGGGAGCCATGGCAACACATTCACACGCTGTGACCATGTTTTAGTGCGCCAATGTGTATACAGGGAAATATATTTCCTCTGTAAGGGTGGCTTCACACGAGCGTGTGTGTGTGCCGTACATAGGTGCACACAAAAGTGCGCACCCACATACGTGCACAAACACACGTGAATGCAGGTCCATGCCTATTGCCTTCAATGGGGCTGCCGCTGACTGCCCCATGGCAAGCAATGGGCTGCCGGCAACCCCAGCAGTGATTTCTGGGGAAGGGCTTTAAATATAAGTATAAAAAAAACAACAACAAAAAAAAAGAAATTATATATATGCATATATATATATTCACCTCTCCGCCGCGGCCATGTAAATATTCCCCATGGGGAATTCCCTTGTCACTAAACACAGTGATAAGTGCTGAGAGGACTCCCCATGGAAAGTAAAGAATCCCCTGCCACAGCTGTCACAGCTATGATAGCTGTTGCAGATTGTGAGGGTATATATATATATATATATATATATATTGCCATATGTGTTTTTTATGCTTTTATACCTATATGCAAGTTTTATTCAATTCCAAATGAAAAAAACTTATATGTCGCCTTACATCAGATATTCCAAGAGGCTTTGCAAGGCTGAGAGAGATGTTCTAGAAATTCAGAGAAAACCACCGAACCAGACATGAAGGACGCGTGTACTTGGCCGTTTTCCCAGAAACAAGATATCAAGATGTTCAAATGTACATAATTTTGACTGTCTTAGGCCGGAAATCCGGACTTCCCATATATGGAGAATGCTTGGCCGTTTTCTTAGAATTGAGTGGGTGATTCTTTGCACTGGAGTTAATTGAATACGTGATTTTCTGTACGTAAGCCAGAGGCGCCAGTATCAAGATAATGACTGTTATATGATTTTCACTGTCTCAGTCCGCAAATCCGGACTTCCCATATATGGTTATGAGCCCATCACCCCCTTGGGGATGGGACAAAGGGTATAAGATCTCTTGTAATCTGTAATAAAGCACGTCGACGTCGGCAGCCGCAGCCATGTCCCGTATGAGGAATGATACCAGATCCCTGTGTGGTGTCTCTTCTTACCGCCGGCAACGGGGCAAGTGGGGTGGGCCCGATTGGTGCTGTACTTAGAATTTTAACCCTGATAAGATGATTTCTTCATCCCTGTCACAGCTGTGGCAGAGGATCGCAATGTTCTTCCATTTCTTTCAATGGGACTGGTACTTCTGCAGTCCCATTGAAAGCAATGTGCTGCTGGCAAGCCCTGCAGGGATTTTCAGGGAAGGGCTTTAAATATAAGCCCTTTCCTGAAAATCATCCCTAGAATGTGTTTTTAAAAAAAATGATACTCACTCTAGTTACTCACGCTAGCGTCTAGCCTGTCTTCTTCAAGCACTGCTTTGAAGCTCTTTCAGCAGACGGGGATTTAAAATCCCCGTCTGGTGAAAGGGCTGTATCTGCTTGTTTGAGTGCTTAGCCAATCACCGGCAGCTCTCAGCCATTCATTGAATGACAGCTGAGTGCTCCCTGTGATTGGTCACAGCACTCAGCCAATCACAGGCAGTGTTTGGCCATTCATTGAATTATGAGCGCTCAGCCAATCAGATGCAGCCCTTTTCCCCGCCTGCTGAAAGAGCTTCAGAGGAGTACAGAGAGAAGACAGGCTAGAAGCAGCTGAGGAGAGGTGAGTATAATTTTTTTTTATTTTTAACACATTCTAGCGATGATTTTTCAGGGAAGGGCTTATATTTAAAGCCCTTCCCCGAAACTCTTTGCAGGTCCCATTAAAGACCATTGATGTACGGTCTGCTGAACTTTTTTAATGGGGCTTTGTTCTGTTGGTGCTTCGATTTAAACTGATGGGTTACATATACATAGATATATATAAATAAAACTTTATATTCATGCTGCTACATGTGATTACATCAGGTAGGCCTTTAGGAGGGCTAAAATGCTGTGATCTTTTTGTTTTTGAGATTAATTTATATTCTCAAACTTTCTATTCATCCAAAATACTTTGTGATAGAAATGCATTGGGAGGACAGGGCTATATTAGGGATACAAGAGTGAGGTTTCTGTATAGGGCTGCACTTGTTAGGACAATTGCCCTATGCGCCAGCAGTGATCTGAAGGGTGTTATTAGAGAAAGTTTCTTCCCGCACAGACTTTTACAACTGTGAATAGAGCCTTTTGCTGCTTTTTTTTTTTGCATCATTTGCCTTTTAAACCTATTATAATAAAAGTTATGTTTTAAATCTTGTATTTTTCTAGTGACTGTTATATTACAGCTTTATAATGTGTAGAGTAAGGTGGATACTATACTTTTCCTACCATACTGGCTTATACTACATAATGGTTATCTACACAAATTACAGCTTTTCTGAAATGTCACCTGAAATGACAATTGCCCTTGAAGTACTAATTTGCAATGAGTCTAACTTTAGTGAAAGAATTACACAGATAAGACAATTCATTCTCTTTTTCACCTTCTCTAAAGGTACAAATATAGCAATCACTAACATGACTGGCACATCATGATAACTCGATTCACAGCATTGTAGTGCATTATGGTTAAGTTATGATTAGAGATGAGCGAACGTTCTCGCCGAGCTTGATACTCGTTCGAGTATAAGCGTGTTCGAGATGCTCGTTACTAGAGGCGAGTACCACGCGATGTTCGAGTTACTTTCACTTTCATCTCTGAGACGTTAGCGCGCTTTTCTGGCCAATGGAAAGACAGGGAAGGCATTACAACTTCCCCCTGCGACGTTCAAGCCCTATACCACCCCCCTGCAGTGAGTTGCTGGCGAGATCAGGTGTCACCCGAGTATATAAATCGGCCCCTCCCGCGGCTCGCCACAGATGCATTCTGACATAGTTCAGGGAAAGTGCTGCTGGTGCCGGAGCTGCTGTAGGGAGAGCGTTAGGAGTGATTTTAGGCTTCAAGAACCCCAACGGTCCTTCTTAGGGCCACATCTGACCGTGTGCAGTACTGTTTAGGCTGCTTTTAGCAGTGATGCACAATTTTTTTTTTTTGTATATCGGCCGTGCAGAGCATTGCGTCCGCAGTCTGCAGTCATTGTACAGAGTATAGGGGCAGTACTGGTGAGGCAGGGAAAGAGATATTCAGGCTATATACGCAGTGAGCTTTTTCCAAAAAATTGATCGCCGTCATCCCGCCAGAGGGAAACAGTATACACAATATTATACGCTGCCTACAGTATCTATCTGCTGGGGGTTGTAGTCCTAATTAATACGCAGCTAAGCGTTACAGCAGGCTTGCGCAAAATTGTTTCCTGCATCTGCTGTCTCTGTTACATCAGCGCTGTCATCGCGCCAGAGAGAAACAGTATACATAATATTATACGCTGCCAACGGTATCTATCTGCTGGGGGTTGTAGTCCTAATTAATACGCAGCTAAGCGTTACAGCAGGCTTGCGCAAAATTGTTTCCTGGATCTGCTGTCTCTGTTACATCAGCGCTGTCATCCCGCCAGAGGGAAACAGTATACATAATATTATACGCTGCCTACAGTATCTATCTGCTGGGGGTTGTAGTCGTAATTAATACACAGCTAAGCGTTACAGCAGGCTTGCGCAAAATTGTTTCCTGGATCTGCTGTCTCTGTTACATCAGCGCTGTCATCCTGCCAGAGGGAAACAGTATACATGATATTATACACTGCCTACAGTATCTATCTGCTGTATCAGCTCAGCATTTTAAAAAAATAGAAGCAAAATACTTAAGGCCTACTACTGGCCTTTGGCCACTTGACTGCTTCTGCGCTGTGAATTCCACTAGCTCAGTCATACGCACCTACATCTCACTACAGGCGTGCGCAAAATTGTTTCCTGGCTCTGCTGTGCATTCCGTAAGGGAAGTCAGCCTCCAACCACAGGCCAATAAGCGGCACATTTAATTACAGCGTTCTGTTTCTGCACTACTGGTAATACAGCATGCTGAGAAGTAGGGGTAGGCCTAGAGGACGTGGACACGGGCGAGGACGCGGAGGCCCAAGTCAGGGTGTGGGCACAGGCCGAGCTCCTGATCCAGGTGTATCGCAGCCGACTGCTGTGGGATTAGGAGAGAGGCACGTTTCTGGCGTCCCCACATTCATCTCACAATTAATGGGTCCACGCGGTAGACCTTTATTAGAAAATGAGCAGTGTGAGCAGGTCCTGTCGTGGATGGCAGAAAGTGCATCCAGCAATCTATTGACCACCCAGAGTTCTGCGCCATCCACTGCTGCAACTCTGAATCCTCTGGCTGCTGCTCCTCCTTCCTCCCAGCCTCCTCACTCCATTACAATGACACATTCTGAGGAGCAGGCAGACTCCCAGGAACTGTTCCCGGACCCTGCCCAGAATGGCCAGCAATGGTTCCTCTCCCACCGGAGGAGTTTGTCTTGACCGATGCCCAACCTTTGGAAAGTTCCCGGGGTCCGGGGGATGAGGCTGGGGACTTCCGGCAACTGTCTCAAGAGCTTTCAGTGGGTGAGGAGGACGATGACGATGAGACACAGTTGTCTATCACTCAGGTAGTAGTAATTGGAGTAAGTCCGAGGGAGGAGCGCACAGAGGATTCGGAGGAAGAGCAGCAGGACGATGAGGTGACTGACCCCACCTGGTGTGCTACGCCTACTAAGGACAGGTCTTCAGAGGGGGAGGCAAGTGCAGCAGCAGGGCAGGTTGGAAGAGGCAGTGCGGTGGCCAGGGGTAGAGGCATGGCCAGACCGAATAATCCACCAACTGTTTCCCAAAGCGCCCCCTCGCGCCATGCCACCCTGCAGAGGCCGAGGTGCTCAAAGGTCTGGCAGTTTTTCACTGAGAGTGCAGACGACCGACGAACAGTGGTGTGCAACCTTTGTCACGCCAAGATCAGCCGGGGAGCCACCACCAGCAGCCTCACCACCACCAGCATGCGCAGACATATGATGGCCAAGCACCCCACAAGGTGGGACGAAGGCCGTTCGCCGCCTCCGGTTTGCACCGCTGCCTCTCCCCCTGTGCCCCAACCTGCCATTGAGATCCAACCCCCCTCTCAGGACACAGGCACTACCGTCTCCTGGCCTGCACCCACACCCTCACCTTCGCTGTGCTCGGCCCCATCCACCAATGTCTCTCAGCGCATTGTCCAGCAGTCGCTAGCGCAAGTGTTGGAGCGCAAGTGCAAGTACGCCACCACGCACCCGCACGCTCAAGCGTTAAACGTGCACATAGCCAAATTTATCACCCTGGAGATGCTGCCGTATAGGGTTGTGGAAACGGAGGCTTTCAAAGGTATGATGGTGCGGCGGCCCCGCGCTACTCAGTTCCCAGTCGCCACTACTTTTCCCGATGTGCCGTCCCAGCCCTGCACGACCACGTCTCCCGCAACATTGTACGCGCCCTCACCAACTCGGTTACTGCCAAGGTCACTTAACAACGGACACGTGGACAAGCACAGGCGGGCAGGGCCACTATAACTCCCTGACGGCACATTGGGTGAATTTAGTGGAGGCTGGGACAGAGTCAGAGCCTGGGACCGCTCACGTCCTACCCACCCCCAGAATTGCGGGCCCCAGCTCGGTGGTGGTATCTGCGGCGGTGTATGCTTCCTCCACTAAACCACCCTCCTCCTCCTACGCAACCTCTGTCTCGCAATCAAGATGTGTTAGCAGCAGCACGTCGCCAGCAGTTGGTGTCGCGCGGCGTGGCAGCACAGCGGTGGGCAAGCGTCAGCAGGCCGTGCTGAAACTACTCAGCTTAGGAGAGAAGAGGCACACGGCCCACGAACTGCTGCAGGGTCTGACAGAGCAGACCGACCGCTGGCTTGCGCCGCTGAGCCTCCAACCGGGCATGGTCGTGTGTGACAACGGCCGTAACCTGGTGGCAGCTCTGCAGCTCCGCAGCCTCACGCACGTGCCATGCCTGGCCCACGTCTTTAATTTGGTGGTTCAGCGCTTTCTGAAAAGCTACCCACGCTTGTCAGACCTGCTCGGAAAGGTGCGCCGGCTCTGCGCACATTTCCGCAAGTCCCACACGGACGCTGCCACCCTGCGCACCCTGCAACATCGGTTTCATCTGCCAGTGCACCGACTGCTGTGCGACGTGCCCACACGGTGGAACTCTACGCTCCACATGTTGGCCAGGCTCTATGAGCAGCGTAGAGCTATAGTGGAATACCAACTCCAACATGGGCGGCGCAGTGGGAGTCAGCCTCCTCAATTCTTTACAGAAGAGTGGGCCTGGTTGGCAGACATCTGCCAGGTCCTTCGAAACTTTGAGGAGTCTACCCAGATGGTGAGCGGCGATGCTGCAATCATTAGCGTCACCATTCCTCTGCTATGCCTCTTGAGAAGTTCCCTGCAAAGCATAAAGGCAGACGCTTTGCGCTCAGAAACAGAGGCGGGGGAAGACAGTATGTCGCTGGATAGTCAGAGCACCCTCATGTCTATATCTCAGCGTGTTAAGGAGGAGGAGGAGGAGCATGAGGAGGATGAGGAGGAGGGGGAAGAGACAGCTTGGCCCACTGCTGAGGGTACCCATGCTGCTTGCCTGTCATCCTTTCAGCGTGTATGGCCTGAGGAGAAGGAGGAGGAGGAGGAGGATCCTGAAAGTGATCTTCCTAGTGAGGACAGCCATGTGTTGCGTACAGGTACCCTGGCACACATGGCTGACTTCATGTTAGGATGCCTTTCTCGTGACCCTCGCGTTACACGCATTCTGGCCACTACGGATTACTGGGTGTAAACACTGCTCGACCCACGGTATAAGGAGAACCTTTCCACTCTCATACCTGAAGAGGAAAGGGGTTTGAGAGTGATGCTATACCACAGGACCCTGGCGGACAAACTGATGGTAAACTTCCCATCCGACAGCGCTAGTGGCCGAAGGCACAGTTCCGAGGGCCAGGTAGCAGGGGAGGCGCAGAGATCAGGCAGCATGTACAGCACAGGCAGGGGAACACTCTCTAAGGCCTTTGACAGCTTTCTGGCTCCCCAGCAAGACTGTGTCAACGCTCCCCAGTCAAGGCTGAGTCGGCGGGAGCACTGTAAAAGGATGGTGAGGGAGTACGTAGCCGATCGCACGACCGTCCTCCGTGACGCCTCTGCCCCCTACAACTACTGGGTGTTGAAGCTGGACACGTGGCCTGAACTCGCACTGTATGCCCTGGAGGTGCTTGCTTGTCCTGCGGCTAGCGTCTTTTCAGAGAGGGTGTTTAGTGCGGCTGGGGGAATCATCACAGATAAGCGTACCCGCCTGTCAACCGACAGTGCCGACAGGCTTACACTCATCAAGATGAACAAAGCCTGGATTTCCCCAGACTTCTCTTCTCCACCAGCGGACAGCAGCAATACCTAAACAATACGTAGGCTGCACCCGCGGATGGAAGCATTGTTCTCTATCACCATCAAAAACGTGGACCTTTTAGCTTCATCAATCTGTGTATAATATTCATCCTCCTCCTCCTGCTCCTCCTCCTGAAACCTGACGTAATCACGCCGAACGGGCAATTTTTCTTAGGCCCACAAGGCTCAGTCATATAATTTTTCTAAACAATTTTTATACGTTTCAATGCTCATTAAAGCGTTGAAACTTGCACCTGAACCAATTTTTATTTTAACTGGGCTGCCTCCAGGCCTAGTTACAAATTAAGCCACATTAACCAAAGCGATTAATGGGTTTCACCTGCCCTCTTGGTTGGGCATGGGCAATTTTTCTGACGTACATTAGTACTGTTGGTACACCAATTTTTTGGGGCCCTCGCCTACAGTGTAATCCAATTAATTTTTTGCCCACCTGCATTAAAGCTGATGTTACATCAGCTGTGCTGGGCACTGCAATGGGATATATTTATGTACCGCCAGTGGGTTCCAGGGAGCCACCCATGCTGTGGGTCCACAGGGAGTTGTAACTGCATGTGTCTACTTCTAAAGAACCCCAGTGTGACTGGGGCATGCAGTGTGGGCCGAAGCCCACCTGCATTAAACATGACATTACCTCAGCTGTGATGGGCAATGCAATGGGATATATTTATGTACCGCCGGTGGCTTCCTGGCACCCACCCATGCTGTCGGTCCACATGGAGTTGTAACTGCATGTGTCCACTTCTAAAGAACCCTAGTCTGACTGGGGCATGCAGTGTGGCCCGAAGCCCACCTGCATTAACCCCTTAACGACCAGCCCATAGTGTTTTTACCTCCTACCGAAGTGGGCTTTATTCTCTGAGGACGTAAAAACATGCTTCCTGCAGAGACTAATGCCCCTCGGGCTCTGGACGTGTCAGCTCCATGCTGTCGGTGTCCGCAGGTAGCTGACAGCATGGAGCTGTCATCCCGGGCTGTTTGGACACCCCCCCGGCATTGCGATCGGCGCTATGCAATGGATAGCGCCGATCGCAAAAAAAGTAAATAAAAGTACACAAAAGTTAAAGATTCAGCTGCTCTGATGGATCGGATCCATCGGAGCAGCTGAAATTACTCACCCAGGTCCGGCATGCTGCTCCCCGGTCTCCTGCCGCTCCGGGGCCCGAAGCCGGTCTTCTGCGCATGCGCGCCAGGCGGCATTACGTCAGCCGCATGCGCAGTAGGCCCGACGGCGCGGGAGATTTAAAATCTCCTGGCTCCCAGCTCCTGTAGGTAGTCGGGAGGCAGGAGATGTCAGCGGGGACTGCGGTGAGCGGTCCCCGGTACCGCGATCGCCGTTATCCAATGGTTAGCGGCGATCGCGAAAAAGTTTTAAAAAAGTCAGTTTCACCTCCCCTCATGGATCCGATCCATGAGGGGAGGTGAAAATACTCAACCCCAGTCCTCAGCGGTGTCCCGATGTCCTGGGACCCGAATCCCTGTCTGCGCATGCGCGCCCGATGATTGACATCGGGCGCGTGCACAGACGGGCTCGAGCCCCGGGAAATTTAAAATCCCTCTGCTCCTGGCTGCCATGTGTAGCTAGGAGCAGAGAGATTATACCGGGGACATGATCACTGTCATCCGATGGATGACAGTGATCATGTAAAGTGAAAAAAAAGTGTAAAAAAGTAAAAAAAAAAAAGTAAAAAAAAGGTTTTAAAAGTTTAAAAAGCGTACGTTTCATCTCTCCTCATGGATCATATCCGTGAGGGAGGATGAAAGTATGTACCTAAGGCCCCCAGATTTATCCGCGGACCTTACCACAGCTTCTGCACACGCGCCCGTCGCCAAAATGGCGGGCGCATGCGCAAAAGCTGTGGATTGCCAGGATAATTTAAATTCTCCCTGCTCCTGGCTACAAAACGTAGCCAAGAGCATGGAGATTTCACGGGGGGCCGCGGTGAGCCGTTCCTGGTCACGTGTTCGCCATTATCCAATAATGGCGATCACGTAAAAGTAAAAAAAAAAATTTGAAGTTTCATCTCCCCTCACTGATGCGATCGGTGAGAGGAGATGAAACTTTTTACCGGAGGCCTGCGTATTTGAACCCCGACGCGATCTTCCTCCGTGGACCTTCCCGAATTCTGCACATGCGATTGCCAGCAAAAATCCGGACACAGGCGCAGGAGTCGGGGAGCCCAGGAAATTTAAAATCTCCTTGCTCCCAGCGACCAACGGTCGCTGAGAGCCTGGAGCAGTGACGGGTGGCCTCGTTGAGCGGTCCCCGGTCACGTGATAAAAAGGTAGCGATCTACCTTAGGCCGGTCTCACATGACTGGATAGGAATTACGGATTCTGCATGCGTCTGAATACGCAGATCAATCGCATTGGATTACACAATTCCGCTCACATTAGCAGGTCGGAATTGTGTAATCTACTAGCAGAAAAGAGAACGCAGCAGGTTCTATTTTACCGCGGATATCGGCAACATAGAGCCCATTGTGCTCCATGGTCGTGGATATACCCGCTGCCCATACGCAACTACATTATATACGGGCTGCGGGTACCCGCGTCATCGCTAAGCGATGGTGCGGGAAATACAAACAAAGGTGTACTGTGCATGACCGCCTGTGTGAGTAGGCAGTTATGCGCAGTACATTACGCAGCCGTACGCAGGGTCACAGCCGGGCTCACAGATGGGATCCGCTCTGGGCCTCCGCAAGCGGATTCCGCCTGCACCCGCGTGAGCCCGGCGTTATTCAGGCCGCCACCCGTAATACGCAATTTACAAGAAGCCCCGGGAACGCTCGCCTTCCTGCAGTTCCAGGAGCACCTTGTTGAGTGCCTTCTGTGTGAAAACCGCCGCACCTCATCAAGCTTACGGAGACTCACAGTGCGCCACTTTTTACACCCATACCCGCTACTGAGGTCACGAAATACCCCCAAAAAGCATGAAAGGAGGGGGGGATACCCGGTTTTATTGCCCCATGGGCCCATTCCAACCAGCCTCCGTAATTACCCCTGTCTTCGGAAATACTACACAGTTCACATTTTTACTTTTATCTAAGATTTGCGAACGCCAAAAAGGGCGCGGAGGGGGGGGGGGAATTTTTAGGGAGTCAATCTTTATTCTGTACAAATAAGCAATGGGGCCTGGAATTTATTCAGTTGTGCCCTAAAATCCAACAGGTGTTCCGTCCTTTATAGGCCTTGCCATGCGTCCTGTAAGTAGATTAGGGCCACAATGGGTATGTTTCTGAACTCGGGACAAACGGGGGTATCCATTTTTGGGTGAAGGTCTTCATTCCTATGTGCACTGTACAAAAAAACTGTTTTTAAATTGAAAAAATTGCCAAAAAAATTGAAAATCGTAACTTTTTCCTTCTGCTTTGCTTAAATTCATTCAAATACTGTGGGGTCAAAATACGCAGTACACACCTAGATGAATTCGTTAAGGGGTCTAGTTTTCAAAATGGGGTCATTTGAGGGGGTTCTTTATAGTTTTGGCCGCTCAATGGCTCTATAAGTGGGCAATGGGGCCTGAAATTTATTCAGCGGTACCCTGAAATCTAACGGGTATTCCTTTCATTGTAGGCCTAGCCATGGGTCCTGTAAGTCTATTAGGGCCACAATGGGTATGTTTCTGAACACGGGACAAACAGGGGTATCCATTTTGGGGTGAAAGCCTTCATTTATATGTGTGCTGTGCAAAAAAAAACTGTTTTTAAATTGACACAATAGCCCAAAAAATGAAAATCCTATTTTTTTCCTTTTGCTTTGCTTGAATTTATTCAAAAAATGTGGGGTCAAAATATGCAGTACATCCCTAGATAAATTCGTTAAGGGGTCTAGTTTTCAAAATGGGGTCATTTGTGGGGGTTCTATATGGTTTTGGGCGCTTAAGAACTCTACAAGTGGGCAATGGGGCCTAAAAGGACTTCAAGCAAAATCTATGTTCTGAAAGCCACCGATTACTCCTTTTATTTTGGGCCCCGTTGTGCATGCGGACATAAGATTAGGGCCACAATGGGTATATTTCTGAAAACAGCACAAACAGGGGTATCCATTTTGGGGTGTAAGTCTTCCTTCATATGTGTGCTGTACAAAAAAAGCTGTTTTTAAAATGACAGAATTGCCAAAAAAACAAAAATCCAAATTTTTTCCTTTTGCTTTGCTTGAATTTATTCAAAAACTGTGGGGTCAAAATACGCAGTACACCCCTAGATAAATTCGTTAAGGAGTTTAGTTTTCAAAATGGGGTCATTTGTGGGGGTTCTCTATGGTTTTGGGCGCTCAAGAACTCTACAAGTGGGCAATGGGGCCTAAAAGGACTTCAAGCAAAATTTGTGTTCCGAAAGCCACCGGTCGCTCCTTTCATTTTGGGCTCCGTTGTGTATCCAGACACAAGATTAGGGCCACAATGGGTATGTCTCTGGACAAACAGGGGTATCCATTTTTGGGTGCAAGTCTTCCTTTATATGTGTGCTGTACAAAAAAAGTTGTTTTTAAAATGACAGAATTGCCGAAAAAACGAAAATCACAATTTTTTCCTTTTGCTGGGTTTGAATTCATTCAAAAACTGTGGGGTCAAAATATGCAGTACACCCCTAGATAAATTCCTTAAGGGGTCTAGTTTTCAAAATGGGGTCATTTGTGGGGGTTTTCTATGGTTTTGGGCGCTCAAGAACTCTACATGTGTGCTATGGGGCCTAAAAGGACTTCAAGCAAAATTTTTGTTTTGAAAGACACTGACTACTCCTTTCATTTTGGGCCCCGTTGTGGACTCAGATATAACAATAGGGCCACAATGGGTATATTTATGAACACGGGAGAAATAGGGGTATCCATTTTGGGGTGTAAATCCTGATTTTCATGTAAACTATAGGAAAAAAATATGTCTTTAAAATGACAGATTTGCAAAAATATGAAATTTTACTTTTTCTCCTCTAAATTGAATTAATTCCTGAAAAAAAAACTGTGGGATCAAAATACTCATGACACCCCTCAGTGAATACACTAAGGGGTGTAGTTTTTAAAATGGGGTCATTTGTGGGGGTATCTATTATTCTGACACTCATGAGCCTTTCCAATCTCGGCTTGGTATAGGAAAACAAAGTGTTCCTCAAAATGCTAAAAAGTAATGTTAAATTTGTACGTCTCCTAAATGGTTAAAAAAAAACGAAAGTTTTTCCAATGTGCGCCCAAAATAAGGTAAACGGGTGGAAATATAAATCTTAGCAAAAATTTCTATATTATGTTTGCACATATTTAAAATATTGCAGTTGGAAATGTGAAAAAATGACGATTTTTTCAAAATTTTCCCAATTTTGGCGCTTTTAATAAATAAACACAATTTCTATCGGTCTATTTTTTCCGCCTAAATGAAGCACAACATGTGGCGAAAAAACAATGTCAGAATCGCTTGGATATGCAAAACCTTTCTGGTGTTTTTCCATGTTAAAGTGACACATGTCAGATTTGCAAAATTTGGCCTGGTCATTAAGGCGCAAACAGGCTTGGTCACTAAGGGGTTAAACATGACATTACCTCAGCTGTGATGGGCAATGCAATGGGATATATTTATGTACCGCCGGTGGCTTCCTGGCACCCACCCATGCTGTGGGTCCACAGGAAGTTGTAACTGCATGTGTCCACTTCTAAAGAACCCCAGTCTGACTGGGGCATGCAGTGTGGCCCGAAGCCCACCTGCATTAAACATGACATTACCTCAGCTGTGATGGGCAATGCAATGGGATATATTTATGCACCGCCGGTGGCTTCCTGGCACCCACCCATGCTGTCGGTCCACACGGAGTTGTAACTGCATGTGTCCACTTCTAAAGAACCCCAGTCTGACTGGGACATGCAGTGCGGGTCGAAGCCCACCTGCATTTAACATGACATTACCTCAGCTGTGATGGGCAATGCAATGGGATATATTTATGTACCGCCGGTGGGTTCCAGGGAGCCACCCATGCTGTGGGTGCACACGGAATTCCCACTGCGGAGTTGTACCTGCCTGTGACTATTTATAAAAAACCGCGGTCTGACTGGGGCATGCAGACACCTTGACAGAATGAATAGTGTGTGGCACATAGGTTCCCCATTGCTATGTCCACGTGTGCAGCTCCTGATGGCGGTGGCACAGGATTATATTTCTCATTGCTTCTGTACAGCATTGTGGGCTATTGCCCCGCCCCTTTTAAAGAGGGTCGCTGCCTAGCCGTGCCAACCCTCTGCAGTGTGTGCCTGCGGTTCCTCCTCATGGCAGACGCACTTATAAATAGACATGAGGGTGGTGTGGCATGAGGGCAGCTGAAGGCTGCGCAGGGACACTTTGGTGTGCGCTGTGGACACTGCGTCGTGCGGGGGGGGGGGGTTGGCAGCATGTAACACAGGAGAAGTGGCAGCGGAGTGTCATGCAGGCAGTGATTGTGCTTTGTTGGAGGTAGTGTGGTGCTTAGCTAAGGTATGCATTGCTAATGAGGGCTTTTCAGAATTAAGAATTGTTGGGAGGGGGGGGGCCACTCTTGCCGCTATTGTGGCTTAATAGTGGGACCTGGGAACTTGACATGCAGCCCAACATGTAGCCCCTCGCCTGCCCTATCCATTGCTGTGTCGTTCCCATCACTTTCTTGAATTGCCCCGATTTTCACAAATGGAAACCTTAGCGAGCATCGGCGATATACAAAAATGCTCGAGTCGCCCATTGACTTCAATGGGGTTCGTTATTCGAAATGAACCCTCGAGCATCGCGATAATTTCGTCCCGAGTAACGAGCACCCGAGCATTTTGGTGCTCGCTCATCTCTAATAGGAACCCATTGGTTCTTTTAGAAATGTGCATTATGCGCGCCAAAAATCCGGCTTATCTGAATGAGGACTTATTATGATTGAGTTGATTTTCTTCATATTAGTTTAGTTTCAGTATATTCTGAACGTATTCATGCGCCCATAATACAGGCGTGTGTCCTGGCCTGACCGTGGGGTTTACTGATCTGAACTGTCACTGTCATAGAATTCAGGTCAGTAAACCTCGTGGTCAAGCTGGAACACACGTTAGTATTGTGGACGCAGAAATGCGTTGGTAATATGTTTGTGTGAAACTACCCTAAAACTTCTTTTCATTTATTTATATTTATTCTTGCATGAAAATTTCTAAAATATTTTCCCATGGGGTTCTTAAAGTTATGTTAAAGTTATGGAGTAGTTTTAAAAAGGTTGAAAGCTTTGCTATAAAAAGGAGGATTTTACTGCTTGAATGCTATGTTCTTTTATATAAAGAAGACAAAGCTAAAATGCTGCTAGGCTTATCCATTAAATTTTGTCTTTTATCTGTAATAATAAGTAGTGTTTGCCTTAGCTGTGTAAGCTTAGTCATGCATGCACTAGAAGACTGGATTGAAATCTGCAGGCTACATGTCCTTTGAGTTTATGAATAACTAACACTGTCTGGAGATCAGGGATTTTTACATACACGCCACTCTCAAAACTTGAAAGTATTCTAAGAAAACTGCGGGGATGTGATTGGTATCATTTAAAACTTGAAATTTGTCTAGTTAGTCTGAGGATAGGTACTTGATTGACTCCAATTCTTTTTTACTCCAAAGTAGATTTTTTTTCCCTTTCCGTGCCACCTAAGGTAAAATCTGCAGATGTGTCAGAGAATGTGTGTCATGCCGGGTACTATCTGCTGTCTTTTTTTCTTAAATATAAAAGGGGTTTTACTCTTAATAAATAGGGCAAAACTAAAAGTACTCTAGACCTGCAAATATATGCAAATACAGTCTCAGTGCATTTCAGAGATATGGAAATATGTAAGCAGCATACTGATGCCTGTTCTATTATTAGTAGGGGGTCTCAGGTCACAGACCCCTACTGCTTTCATCGCTTGATATTGCTCCATTAATATATTTTGTAGTGAACATATGCTTTATATTCACACTATGAGGTATAAGATTATACAGAAAAAAAGTACCCTTGAGGGCTTTGACAGACAAACGCATGCACAAATACACTGCTGCAGAGCGTATTGGCACATGAACCAGTTCAAATTTGTATTTTTATTTTGCAGTTCAAACTCCGCCATATTAAGTGCAGTAAAAAAAATAATCACAGAAAATGGCCGTTACTTACTGATTAAGGAGTGCATATAGATGCATCCTCTCACCATGCAGGTAGCTAACTACCAAATGAGGGAGCAAATTACACCTGTGCAGGACACCGATGAGACAGCCACTCACACTGCCTCTTGATAATGAGGGGAGTGGATGCTTGGTGTACTCTCCCACACATAGTGGATACAAAGTGCCAGACCATTCTGTTATATGTAGTTCACCATGCAGGCCAGCAACCAGTGTGAGTGGCTGTCTCATCGGTGTCCTGCACAGGTGTAATTCGCTCCCTCATTTGGTAGTCAGCTATCTGCATGGTGAGAGGATGCATCTATATGCACTCCTTACTCAGTAAGTAATGGCCGTTTTCTGTGATTGTTTTTAATTTCTTTTATATTTCCCCTTCAGTGATGCAGTAAAAAAAATAAGCCGAAAGATAGGGCAACACCTATCTTTTCTCATGCGTAGGAATATGATGGGAGAAGCACGGACGTGAAAACGAAACCATTGCGATCTATGACTTCACTTCAACACTTTTTTGTGGGTGTGATTTTCAAGCCTGAAAAATGTTCCACAAACACGGTCGTCTGTTTAACCCCTTAGTGGAAGGAGAATCCAGAATCTCTAGCCTCCCCATTTCCTAAGAATGATTGCCTCAGTATATCTAGAAGTTACCTGACAATGTAATTCTGTCTTATAAGCGATTTATGGCACATTTTATTCTCCTGGCATCAAAGCTCGGCATGATGCCAGGAGAACAACAACTGACCTTTGTGGCCTCTGATTGGCTTCAGTGGTCAAGTGGTAGCCATTCATCAAAGTAGCCCCAGAGGACCACGGGAACTGCAGCACTGGATAGAGACAGGGGAATATAGCTGCTTTTAATGTCTTAGTACAATTGCAGCCATTTTTTAAAAAATTGTCAGCATGCAGGTAATCGCTTTAATGATGCAAAGAGTTGGGTGAAAATTGGTGGTTAGGTTAGATGTGAGATTTTGCATGCACACTTGTAGGATAATTATAGGGATGGGGGAGTTAAAGCAACCCTCAAGTTTCGGGACAAAATTGTGTCCTGGGACCTGAGGAGAAGAGGGGTTTATTACCTGCAGTTGTTCTTTTCTGCTGCCTCTCTGATTCTGTTTTCAGCCTTCCACGATGGCCAATGCACTTTTCAGACCACCTAATCCCCACAGTACACTGGTAGTTTAAAACTATCAATGAACTATAACTGCCATCTAATTGGCCAGAGCTGGTCATGTGATCAGTACAGTGGGCATGTAAGGTAGTTAGTAGAGATGAGCGAGCATACTCGTCCGAGCTTGATGCTCGTTCGAGTATTAGGGTGCTCGAGATGCTCGTTACTCGAGACGAGATGAACAACTGCAAGTAATAGACCACTTTTCCAGGACAAAATTTTGTCAGGAACTCTGAGGGTTGTTTAAACTTCTGTTTCCAAACAGTTTTTAAATGTTATCATTCTACATGCAGCCTGCTAATATGACTTATGACTAGAGATGAGCGAACGTGTTCTTCCGAGCTTGATATTCGTGCGAATATTAGGGTGTTCGGGATGTTCGTTATTCGTAACGAACACCATGCGGTGTTCTGGTTATTTTCACTTCCTTCCCTGAGACGTTAGCGCGCTTTTCTGGCCAATTGAAAGACAGGGAAGGCATTACAACTTCCCCCTGTGACGTTCAAGCCCTATACCACCCCCCTGCTGTGAGTGGCTGGGAAGATCAGGTGTCACCCGAACATAAAAGTCGGCCCCTCCCGCGGTTCGCCTCAGATGCGGTGTGAGTTAGATGAGGGACAGTGCTGTTTGTACCGGAGCTGCTGTAGGGAAAGAATTGGTAGTTAGTGTAGGCTTCAAGACCCCCCAAAGGTCCTTATTAGGGCCACTGATAGCTGTGTGTTGGCTGCTGTTAGCAGTGGCAAATTTTTTTTTCTCAAAATCGCCTCTGCAGACCGTTGCACCTGGCATTAGGGACAGAAGTGCTGCATAGGCAGGGAGAGTGTTAGGAGTGAGTGTAGCCTTCAAGAACCTCAACGGTCCTTTCTAGGGCCATATTTATCCGTGTGCAGTACTGTCCAGGCTGCTGTTAGCTGTGCTGCATTTTTTTTTGCTTCTCAAAATCGCCTCTGCAGACCATTGCACCCTCCATTGATACTGCAGGGAAAGAATTGTATAGGCAGGGCGACAACACAGTTGTTATTCATTGAATATACGCAGTGCTGCCTTTTGGTGCCAAAAAACTGAAAACAAATCTATTTGTCCAGCCTCTGTCCGTCCTAAGGGCTGTGGACACGTGTGAGCTGCGTGAACAACATTGCTAAATCAGACGCACCCAGCTACGCTTTACTGCTGGCTTCGCCATTTGCTTTCCTTAATTGGGAAAAAAATACCTGCTCTCCAAGAGTTATAATAACTCTGCTACCCTCACGTTCTGTGACACATAAGCAGGGACACAGCACAGTTATTAAACTTCTCATGTTCATTGAATATACGCAGTGCTGCCTTTTGGTGGAAAAAAACTGAAAACAAATCTATTTGTTCAGCCTCTGTCCGTCCTAAGGGCGGTGGAGACGTGTGAGCTGCGTGAACAACATTGCTAAATCAGACGCACCCAGCTACGCTTTACTGCTGGCTTCGCCATTTGCTTTCCTTAATTGGGAAAAAAATACCTGCTCTCCAAGAGTTATAATAACTCTGCTACCCTCACGTTCTGTGACACATAAGCAGGGACACAGCACAGTTATTAAACTTCTCATGTTCATTGAATATACGCAGTGCTGCCTTTTGGTGGAAAAAAACTGAAAACAAATCTATTTGTTCAGCCTCTGTCCGTCCTAAGGGCGGTGGAGACGTGTGAGCTGCGTGAACAACATTGCTAAATCAGACGCACCCAGCTACGCTTTACTGCTGGCTTCGCCATTTGCTTTCCTTAATTGGGAAAAAAATACCTGCTCTCCAAGAGTTATAATAACTCTGCTACCCTCACGTTCTGTGACACATAAGCAGGGACACAGCACAGTTATTAAACTTCTCATGTTCATTGAATATACGCAGTGCTGCCTTTTGGTGGAAAAAAAACTGAAAACAAATCTATTTGTCCAGCCTCTGTCCGTCCTAAGGGCGGTGGAGACGTGTGAGCTGCGTGAACAACATTGCTAAATCATACGCACCCAGCTACGCTTTACTGCTGGCTTCGCCATTTGCTTTCCTTAATTGGGAAAAAAAATACCTGCTCTGCCAGAGTTATAATAACTCTGCTACCCTCACGTTCTGTGACACATTAGCAGGGACACAGCACAGTTATTAAACTTAGATTATTCATTCACTAGAGGCAGTGGGGCCTTTCGTTTTCCAAAAAGGGAAAAAATTATATTTGGCCTGCAGTCTTGCGCCAATTTATTTCCTGCCTGTGAAATCAAATCACTGGTAATACAGCATGCTGAGGGGTAGGGGTAGGCCTAGAGGACGTGGACGCGGCCGAGGACGCGGAGGGCCAAGTCAGGGTGTGGGCACAGGCCGAGCTCCTGATCCCGGTGTGTCGCAGCCGACTGCTGCGCGATTAGGAGAGAGGCACGTTTCTGGCGTCCCCACATTCATCGCCCAATTAATGGGTCCACGCGGGAGACGGTTATTAGAAAATGAGCAGTGTGAGCAGGTCCTGTCCTGGATGGCAGAAAGTGCTTCGAGCAACCTATCGTCAACACGCAGTTCTGCGCCGTCCACTGCTGCAAATCCGAATCCTCTGTCTGCTGCTCCTCCTTCCTCCCAGCCTCCTCACTCCACTACAATGACACCTGCTCAGGAGCGGGAACACTCCCAGGAACTGTTCTCGGGCCCCTGCTTAGATTGGGCAGCAGCGGTTCCTCTCCCACCAGAGGAGTTTATCGTCACTGATGCCCAACCATTCGAAAGTTCCCGGGGTCCGGGGGAAGAGGCTGGGGACTTCCGCCAACTGTCTCAACAACTTTCTGTGGGTGAGGAGGACGATGACGATCAGACACAGTTGTCTTGCAGTGAGGTAGTAGTAAGGGCAGTAAGTCCGAGGGAGCAGCGCACAGAGGATTCGGAGGAAGAGCAGCAGGACGATGAGGTGACTGACCCCACCTGGTGTGCAACGCTTACTCAGGAGGACAGGTCTTCAGAGGGGGAGTCAAGGGCATCAGCAGGGCAGGTTGCAAGAGGCAGTGCGGTGGCCAGGGGTAGAGGCAGGGCCAGACCGAATAATCCACCAAGTGTTTCCCAAAGCGCCCCCTCACGCCATGCCACCCTGCAGAGGCCGAGGTGCTCTAAGGTCTGGCAGTTTTTCACAGAGACGCCTGACGACCGACGAACAGTGGTGTGCAACCTTTGTTGCGCAAAGCTCAGCCGGGGAGCCAACACCAACAGCCTCACCACCACCACCATGCGCAGACATATGATGGCCAAGCACCCCACAAGGTGGGACGAAGGCCGTTCACCGCCTCCGGTTTGCACCCCTGCCTCTCCCCCTGTGCCCCAACCTGCCACTGAGATGCAACCCCCCTCTCAGGACACAGGCACTACCGCCTCATGGCCTGCACCCACACCCTCATCTCCGCTGTCCTCGGCCCCATCCAGCAGTGTAGTTCAGCGCACCGTTCAGCCGTCGCTTGCGCAAGTGTTCGAGCGCAAGCGCAAGTACGCCGCCACGCACCCGCACGCTCAAACGTTAACCGTCCGCATAGCAAAATTCATCAGCCTTGAGATGCTGCCGTATAGGGTTGTGGAAACTGAGTCCTTCAAAAGTATCATGGAGGCGGCGGCCCCGCGCTACTCAGTTCCCAGTCGCCACTACTTTTCCCGATGTGCCGTCCCAGCCCTGCACGACCACGTCTCCCGCAACATTGTGCGCGCCCTCACCAACGCGGTTACTGCCACGGTCCACTTATCTACGGACAAGTGGACAAGCACAGGCGGGCAGGGCCACTACATCTCCCTGACGGCACATTGGGTGAATTTAGTGGAGGCTGGGACAGAGTCAGAGCCCGGGACCGCTCACGTCCTACCCACCCCCAGAATTGCGGGCCCCAGCTCGGTGCTGGTATCTGCGGAGGTGTATGCTTCCTCCACTAAAGCACCCTCCTCCTCCTCCTCCTCCTCTGTCTCGCAATCAAGATGTGTTAGCAGCAGCATGTCGCCAGCAGTCGGTGTCGCGCGGTGTGGCAGCACAGCGGTGGGCAAGCGTCAGCAGGCCGTGCTAAAACTACTCAGCTTAGGCGATAAGAGGCACACGGCCCACGAACTGCTGCAGGGTCTGACACAGCAGACCGACCGCTGGCTTGCGCCGCTGAGCCTCCAACCGGGCATGGTCGTGTGTGACAATGGCCGTAACCTGGTGGCGGCTCTGCAGCTCGGCAGCCTCACGCACGTGCCATGCCTGGCCCACGTCTTTAATTTGGTGGTTCAGCGGTTTCTGAAAAGCTACCCACGCTTGTCAGACCTGCTCGTAAAGGCGCGCCGGCTCTGCGCACATTTCCGCAAGTCCCACACGGACGCTGCCACCCTGCGCACCCTGCAACATCACTTTAAGCTGCCAGTGCACCGACTGCTGTGCGACGTGCCCACACGGTGGAACTCTACGCTCCACATGTTGGCCAGGCTCTATGAACAACGTAGAGCTATAGTCGAATACCAACTCCAACATGGGCGGCGCAGTGGGAGTCAGCCTCCTCAATTCCTTTCAGAAGAGTGGGCCTGGTTGGCAGACATCTGCCATGTCCTTGGTCATTTTGAGGAGTCTACCCAGGTGGTGAGCGGCGATGCTACAATCATTAGCGTCACCATTCCTCTGCTATGCATCTTGAGAAATTCCCTGCAAACCATAAAGGCAGCTGCTTTGCGCTCGGAAACGGGGGCGGGCGAAGACAGTATGCCGCTGGATAGTCAGGGCACCCTCCTGTCTATTTCTCAGCGCGTACAGGAGGAGGAGGAGGAGCATGAGGAGGATGAGGAGGAGGGGGAAGAGACAGCTTGGCCCGCTGCTGACGGTACACCGGCTGATTGCCTGTCATCCTTTCAGCGTGTATGGCCTGAGGAGGAGGAGGAGGAGGAGGAGGAGGAGGAGGAGGATCCTGATAGTGATCTTCCTAGTGAAGACAGCCATGTGTTGCGTACAGGTACCCTGGCACACATGGCTGACTTCATGTTAGGATGCCTTTCTCGTGACCCTCGCGTTGCACGCATTCTGGCCACGACGGATTACTGGGTGTACACACTGCTCGATCCACGGTATAAGGAGAACCTGCCCACTCTGATTCCCGAAGAGGAAAGGGGTTCGAGAGTGTTGCTATACCACAGGACCCTTGCGGACAAGCTGATGGTAAAATTCCCAGCCGACAGCGCTAGTGGCAGAAGGCGCAGTACCGAGGGCAAGGTAGCAGGGGATGTGCGTAGATCGAGCAGCATGTACATCCCAGGCAGTGCAACAGTCTTTAAGGGCCTGGCCAGCTTTATGGCTCCCCACCAAGACTGTGTCACCGCTCCCCAGTCACGGCTGAGTCGGCGGGAACACTGTAAAAGGATGGTGAGGGAGTACGTAGCGGATCGCACGACCATCCTTGGTGACGCCTCTGCCCCCTACAACTACTGGGTGTCGAAGCTGGACATGTGGCCTGAACTAGCGCTGTATGCCCTGGAGGTGCTTGCTTGTCCTGCGGCTAGCGTCTTGTCGGAGAGGGTGTTTAGTGCGGCTGGGGGAATCATCACAGATAAGCGTAGCCGCTTGTCAACCGACAGTGCCGACAGGCTAACACTCATCAAGATGAACAAAGGCTGGATTTCCCCAGACTTCTGTTCTCCACCAGCGGACAGCAGCGATACGTAAGCAATACGTAGGCTGCACCCGCGGATGGAAGCTACGTTCTCTCTCACCATCCAAAACGGGGACATTTCTGCTTCATCAATCTGTGTCTAATATTCCTCCTCCTCCTCCTGCTCCTCCTCCTGAAACCTCACGTAATCACGCTGAACGGGCAATTTTTCTTAGGGCCACAAGGCTCACTCAAATAATTTTTCAGAACAATTTTTATAAGTTTCAATGCGCTTAAAAGCATTGGAACTTTTACTTGAACCAATTTTTCGTTACACTGGGCTGCCTCCAGGCCTAGTTACCACTTAAGCCACATTAACCAAAGCGATTAATGGGTTTCACCTGCCCTCTTGGCTGGCCATGGCCAATTTTTGGGATGTACATTAGTACTGTTGATACAGCAATTTTTGTGGGCCCTCGCCTACAGTGTAATCAAATTAATTTTTAGCCCACCTGCATTACAGCTGACGTTACCTCAGCTGTGTTGGGCAATGCAATGGGATATTTTTATGTACCGCCGGTGGGTTCCAGGGAGCCACCCATGCTGTAGGTGCACACTGAGTTTTTAATACATCTGTACACTTCTAAAGAACCCGTCTGACTGGGGCATGCAGTGTGGGCCGAAGCCCACCTGTATTACGCACGACATTACTACCTCAGCTGTGTTGGGCAATGCAATGGGATATTTCTATGTACCGCCGGTGGCTTCCTGGCACCCACCCAGGCAGTGGGTCCACAGGGAGTTTAACCTACATGTGTCCACTTGTAAAGAACCCCAGTCTGACTGGGGCATGCAGTGTGGGCCGAAACCCACCTGCATTAACCCTTTCCAGTCCACTGTGTGACCTGTGAAGACATTAGGGTTTAAGGCTGTACAGCTCCGTTGTTGGTAGACGTCCGTCGGGGTTCTCTTACTGTATATTGCCAGCCTCTCTGCTGTCGGAGCCTATCCTACGTGTCAGCTCATGCAGTACTGGCTTTAGCCAGCATATAGCGCCGTTGTATAACAGCAGAAAAAGAGTAAGCCCCCTAGGAAAACCATATACAAATTGGATTGGAAAGGGTTAAGCACAACATTACTACCTCAGCTGTGTTGGGCAATGCAATGGGATATTTCTATGTACCGCCGGTGGCTTCCTGGCACCCACCCATGCTGTAGGTGCACACGGAGTTTTTACTACATCTGTACACTTATAAAGAACCCCAGTCTGACTGGGGCATGCAGTGTGGGCCGAAGCCCACCTGCATTAAGCACGACATTACTACCTCAGCTGTGTTGGGCAATGCAATGGGATATTTCTGTGTACCGCCGGTGGGTTCCAGGGAGCCACCCATGCTGTGGGTCGACAGGGACTTCACAATAGGGAGTTGTACCTGCCTGTGTCTATGAATTAAAAAGCCCGGTCTGACTGGGGCATGCAGACACCTTGACAGAATGAATAGTGTGTGGCACATAGGTTCCCCATTGCTATGCCCACGTGTGCAGCTCCTGATGGCGGTGGCACAGGATTCTATTTCTCATTGCTTCTATACAGCATTGTGGGCTATCGCTCCGCCACTTTTAAAGAGGGTCGCTGCCTAGCCGTGCCAACCTCTGCAGTGTGTGCCTGCGGTCCCTCGTCATGGCAGACGCAATTCTAAATAGACATGAGCGTGGTGTGGCATGAGGGCAGCTGAAGGCTGCCCAGGGACACTTTGGTGTGCGCTGTGGGGGGGGGGGGGCGGTTGGGCAGCATGTAACCCAGGAGAAGTGGCAGTGGAGTGTCATCCAGGCAGTGATTGTGCTTTGTTGTAGCTAGTGTGGTGCTTAGCAAAGGTATGCCATGCTAATGAGGGCTTTTCAGAAGTAAAAGTTGTTGGGAGGGGGGGGGGGGGGACCCACTCTTGCCGGTATTGTGGCTTAATAGTGGGACCTGTGAACTTGAGATGCAGCCCAACATGTAGCCCCTCGCCTGCCCTATCCATTGCTGTGTCGTTCCCATCACTTTGTTGAATTGCCCAGATTTTCACACATGAAAACCTTAGCGAGCATCGGCGAAATACAAAAATGCTCTGGTCGCCCATTGACTTCAATGGGGTTCGTTGTTCGAAACGAACCCTCGAGCATCGCGGGAAGTTCGTTCCGAATAACGAACACCCGAACATTTTGGTGTTCGCTCATCTCTACTTATGACTAGTATTACTGCTACCACTGCTGCTACTATTGCTACAACTACTGTTGCTACTTTTTTAATATGACTACTAAATATGAATATGTTCAAACTATACACTTCTTGCATTTATTATGTGTTTTAGATTTAGGCCATTGACTATTTTTAATTATTTATTTGTATCACATATTTATATATTTGTTTTTCTAGATTCACTTCCTTATTGGAACTGTACACAACTAATAACAAACACGACCTTTTAAACCAATACAACAGTGTAGTATTTTATGGCTCAATACTCAGCAGCATGTAAATATTTTATCAACTGTTGCTTATTACACAGACCTAAAGCTACCATATTTACAGCGTTAAGCAAGGTATCGGCCATTATGTTGATTAAACATACTACATAAAGGCTCAATCAGATCTATCGTTCTATGCAAAACTCGCTTTTTATGGTGCAAAGGGGAAAACTCATATGCAAATACATATCACTAATGTTATTGCTGGCAATAATGATGTAACGCCTTTGAACTCGATTTCATTTGCAATTTATAATTAATGCACAGATGATTTGTTATTAGAAATGTGATTACTCCTCGAAGACTAACTGATCTTTGAAGTGGAAATCCCTAGTGACATATATTTAAACTTCTGTCATTTTTAAAAACATACCAAAAGTGAAATGCGTGTAACAAACTAAAGTACATAGAATCAAGAGAGCTATAAATTACAATTGGTTAGTGCAGCAGCTATTACTAACCGTAATTAATTATGACTGATTTATAAAGGGATTTTAATTGAATTTTAGATTTAAGTTTACTGTATAGTAACATTAAAAGACTTACTTTAAACCACATTACTGTCTTTTTCCATGTTATTATTTTATTGTGTTTTTGAATAGTGCAGACATATTTTCCTCACTTGGTAGCTTAGATTTAGTTTATGTAATGCTGTTCAGGGGTGCGCTGAGTGGTGTACATAGCATAGGGGTCACTTGGTCGATTTATTGTAGTACCTGAGGCCGGTGTTGATTCTATTCAGCCAAACTACATGTGCATCACTAACTTCAGTGACTCCTCCGTATACCTAAGCTCCTTCCTTACTTCCAGGTAGGGTCATCTTCAGCTCTGGGTGCAGGCAACATCAAAATATCATGTGGACACTGAGGGATCTACTCTTGGTCTGAATATATTTTGGGATCTGGTGTAGAGTCTGAATTAAAGAGTACCAATCAGCTGTATCAGCTCTCCAAACATTTTAGTAACTCTTGGTATACTTCATAAAAATAACAATGTTGGAACATCTTCTCTTACAAGTCTGAGTTGTGCTGTTTCTCTGTTGTTCCTTCTGGAATGTTAGGAATAAATTGACAACTGGATGTTACCAGTTGGGAGCAGCCGACAAACTAATATTGTCAAATCAGTGCCAGAGTGTGTAGGGCACACCTCATTGACAAAAGTAAATTTAATGCCCAGTTGTTAATTTTGTCATAAAAATTCTGGAGGAACAAGGAGCAATACAACATTATGTTATGAGTTATGAGAAAGAACTCTCCACCATTTTTATATGAAGAGGAAAACAAGTATTTGCAAAACCAGACATGTAAGAAGCAGTGACAGGTCCTCTTTAAATTTGTGGTGTGGGAGCCTGAATTAATTTTGTGGTCTGGATAAATGTAAGAGTCCTATCTGGAGTCTGAATTAATTTTAAGTTCTAGTCCAGGGGGCTGGATAATTTAAAGGTGTCAAATGTTAGTTTAATGGTCTGGAATTTTGACAAAAAAGCAGTGGAAATTAGTCAAATTAGAAGAGAAAAATGGCAGAACTCCCAAAGCAGTCTTCAAATTTGTGATATCACTGTCTGATCATGGACAGTGTGTGTGCAAATATAATGAAGAGAAGGAGTTTCCTCAATGTACCACACGGTGGCTTTGATTTCAGTCAGTGAGGGAATAGAAAGGTAGACCCCCGGACTCAGTGCCCCCTCTCCTATGAGTGCATAGCTTCAGAGAAATTCAATTAAAATTATTAAAATTGCACGGAAAAATGTTTTGAATTTCACATATGGGTTCATAATGAATATCTTCAGACTAATAAACATAGATGTTAATTTGACATTTAACACGTTATTATAACTTGAATGGACACTATCAGCACTTTCGAGCCCCCTAAAGTAAGTTATAGGGCTCAAAGATGAAAGTATGGGTGGTCTGTAGAGGTATCTTTCATACTCCCCAAGTACCCTGTTCCAGTGCTGTGTGCCCACCAAGTTTGCAGATGGCAGCAGTATGACTCTTTCTGTGTGGGCATCTCCCATAGAGATGAATGGGTTGATGAATTACAGGGATTTTCTGTGCTAGAAAGCTCCAGCGATCAGCTGTAATATGTATTTTGGGGGACCTAACAATAGGTGTTTAACTTCTCTACAGCATCACTTGAGGAGAAATGAAGCATTGTGCAGTTCCCATAGAAATCTATGTGCTGTCAATGTAGGTTTAAAATAGAGCTCTATTAACTCTCAGTTTTTAGATGAAGTTTGGTTTTCTAAATCAAACACTCCCTTTAATGTATACCATTTTTATTATACAGCTCATTGGGCCATATTTTATGTGCTATTGAAGCTTTAGTTAAAACATTGGAGGGAAGTACTGCAAACACCACAAGACCTAGATGAGTTTTTCACTGTGAAATTCATTTATAAGATGGCTATGGTGTCTTAAACAGATGAAATGCTCTGTAATACACTCTAATCTAACAAAGGCTGAATAGAATATTCACAATTTTAATTGCAGCTAGCTGCTTAACAAAAGGTGATTTCACAAATGGCTGCCAGGCGGGGAATCGAGCTGCCTGCTAATTGTTTTAGTCATGATGCTGCAGAATAAAAAATCATTTAAAGTGACTTATCAATGCCTTATAAAGAACAATTTAACCTATGGTGGATATGAAAATAACTGGTTTTCAATTTATTCATTAAGTCAATTTATTTCCATCTAAAGTGACTACATTTCTGAACTCTCTGTAACAACACTTGCCTAATATCTGGGCTCTGCATTAACAAAGTAGTAATTAATACACAAAGCTGTTTTATATTTATAAAAAACAAGGAGGTGTTTTTACACTTGTTTTGCAAATAGGAAATGGTGCAATGCCACTGCAGCGCCACCTATTGTAAGGCAATGAACGAAGAAGATGCTGGGCCTGAGTGGTGCTAGTCAGGGGTGTATCTAAAGGCTCATGGGCCCGAGTGCAAAAGTTTAACTTGGGGCCCCTGAACTTCTCTTAACCCCTTAATGCAGAGGCGTAACTTGAAGCTCCTGGGCCCCAATGCAAAACCTGTAATAGGGCCCCCAGCTATAATGCTTTATTCATAGTAATGGGCTCCCTATATGGAGAAGAGAGGCCTTATGGGCCCCTTAAGGCTCCTGGGCCAGGGTGCAACTGCATTCCCTGCATCCCCTATAGTTACGCAGCGGTGCTAGTCTTAATAACTGCCCATGGAGATAAGGCAAAGACATGATTCAACATTTGCCATCCACACTAGATGGAAGAAGTCTACTGCTGGAACCCTGAGTTGGACTGTGCATATACCATGGTGTTTACTGCAGTTTTGTATATATGCAATGTTTTTATCTGGCTTTGTGAGTATGACTATTAATTTTATTTTAAAGTAAGCACTTTACTATCTAGTAAGAATGCCAATTGTTAAGTCATGTCTTGTCGACTGATTACTCACCATCCTCAGATCAAGGTTTGAGAATTATCGGTCAAGTGGATTATATCTGCCACTCAACATGCATATTTGAAGTGTTTTCTACAGGTGTTAAAGAAGGAGAGATCCTTGGATTTGCTGAGTCCTTGATAAAATTTTTCATTCAGCAGTGAGGAACATTGTATCTATAAAAATGAACTTGGCATGGGCTGAAAACAGACGTAAAAATGAAAGAACAAAAAAAATTGGAGTGGAATTATTGTGTTTATTCACCAGTTCCTCCCCAAAACGAGGTAAAAGTTATATAGTACATGATATGTGCCTCAAAAATAGTGCCTTTGAAAAATGAAATTCACCCCACAGAAAACAAACTCTCATACAGATACGTTGATGGAAAAAAAAGGTGATGGCTTTTGAATGCACAGCTAACCCTGCATTACCCAACTGAGCCGCTGCACTACGGACAGAGCTGTCTGCCTTCAGCTCTATCTGCTGATAGGCGAGGATCCTGAGTGGTGAATCTTGTTAATCAACTATTGATGACCTATCCTGAGGATAGAAACACAACTGTTGTGTAGAACAACCGCATGAAAATGCAAGGTTCTTAGCGCAAATTCTGATCAAAATATGTGGGTCCATCTGCCACAGCTGAGTTCTTCACTCTAAGGGCTCAGTCAGACGGGCGTTTTTTTCGCGCGATTTGCGCATGCGCATGCGTCCGGCGATTTTATAAAACCATTGCTTTGCAATGGTATCGGACACATGAGCGCTTTTTATGCGCTCGTCCGATAAATTATAGAACAGAAATCGCAGATCGCACCTATCTGCGATCTGTGATTCCTGTTCTCTTCTCTATATGCGCTCAATGGGGCCGGCGGCAGCAGCGCCGACCCCATTGAGAACATATAGTAGACAAATCATTCTCCTCTGCCACAGCTGTAACAGCTGTGGCAGAGAAGAGTGATGTTTGCCCATTGAATTCAATGGAGCCGGCAATACAGCCGCCTCCATTGAAAGCAATGGGCTGCCGGCGATCGCACGATGAATTTTCGGGAAGGGCTTAAAAATATAAGCCCTTCCCAGAAATTCATCCAGAAATGCGTAAAAACAAAAAAAATATATATACTCACCTGGTCCCGGTAGACGGAGTTCAGCGCGGCCGGCAGTTCTCCTGAACTGCTGTGAGTAGTATTCAGCAGCCGGGGATTTAAAATCCCCACCTGCTGAATGAGCTGCCTCTGATTGGTCACAGCCTCACCAATCAGAGGCAGCTCTCACTTACCCATTCATGAATTCATGAATGGGTGAGTTTGTGCTGCCTCTGATTGGCTCAGCGCAGGGACCAATCAGGGGCATCTCTCAGCTGAATGACAGCTGAGAGCTGTCCCTGATTGGTCCCTGCGCTGATCCAAACAGGGGCAGCTCTCAGCTGAATGACAGCTGAGAGCTGCCCCTGATTGGTCCCTGCGCTGAGCCAATCAGAGGCAGCACTCACTCACCCATTCATGAATTCATGAATGGGTAAGTGAGAGCTGCCTCTGATTGGTGAGGCTGTGACCAATCAGAGGCAGCTCATTCAGCAGGAGAACTGCCAGCCGGTCGCGCTGAACTCCGTCTGCCGGGACCAGGTGAGTATATATATATTTTTTTGTTTTTACACATTTCTGGATGAATTTCCGGAAGGGCTTATATTTTTAAGCCCTTCCCAAAAATTCATTGTGAGATCACCCGCAGCCCATTGCTTTCAATGGAGCCGGCTGTATTGCCGGCTCCATTGGATTCAATGCACTGGACAGCTCCGGCCCATTTCTATTGAGCTAGGAGCAGTTTTTTCGGGCGATTTTTCGGCCCCGGTCATGCAATTTGCGGATGCACATCCGTCATGCGATCCGCAAATCGCGGGAAAAAACGCTCGTGTGACCGAGGCCTAAAAGACATCTCTCTTGGGGGCCAAAGGCCTCCAAATAGAATTGGGAAAAGTAGGATATCTGGCTATATACTCTGATTAAGACACCTGGGTCATATGGGTGAATGGAGTGCAAGATAAAGGTGAAAGTGAAACAATGTTTGCCTGGATGTGGCAGATGGGCTCACATTCTGATCAAAATATGAACCAAGAACCTTGCATTTTTTGCAGTTAGTATGAACAACATTTATGTAATTTTATTCAAATATTAAATGTATATGAGTGCTGAAGCATGTGTTTCTGTTACATTATTTGTTGTAACTATGACATATGTGCACCTTCACATTAAGGGCTCAGTCAGGCATGTGTTTTTGTACACGCATTTAGGTGCAGGAAACACATTTGCAAAATGCATTTATCATATGTGCGTGACCGAAGCAGCAGACACATTTTTAAATTCACACTTGTTGTGCGGTCACAGGATGGCAAAATTCACACATAAAAGTGCGGTCCTATTGCTTTCCCCTGCTTCGACTGTGACAGCTGCAGCAGGGGATTCCTTGGATGTGAAACGTTGCAGCCAAAAGCAAAAGTACATGGTAGGGCAGAGTCACAGGCAGCATTTATTCATGCTGGTCCAAGGATAAGTCAGCTCCCGCGTGGATTTACTCAAACATGGCATTGGCTCCTTTGACTTCTGAGTGTCTAAATTGGACAAGTAGCTGGAGCTTTCGCAACATTATTAGGGTCCAGTCAGACGGGCATTTTTATGTGCGCAAAAACACATGCATAAAAGAAAATTTGCCTGACCAAAGTGACCTCTCAGGGTTTATGCGAACATAACGTGCACTGCTCGCTATCCCCTGCTGTGGCTGTGACAGCTGCAGCAGGAGATTCCTTTGATGTGAAACCCCTGGATGCTATCACATTCAGGGGTTTCACCTTTGGTCAAATGGGCTGGCAGTAGCAGTGGCAGCCCCATTGACATACAAATAAGATCGCGATCCTTCTTAATCTCATTGTCACTGAACACAAGGGGACTCTCCAAGGAAATGAAGAAATCCTCTGCCACAGCTGTCACAGCTGTGGTAGAGGACTGCAATGCTATCCCATTGAATTCAATGGAACCGGAGCTACAGCCAGCTCCATTGAAAGCAATGGATTGCCAGCAAGCCCTGTATTGATTTTCGGGGAAGGGTTTTAAATAAAAGCACTTACCTGAAAATCATCCCTGAAATGTGTAAAAAATGTTAAAAAAGATATACTCACCTCTCTGCAGCTGCCGGGGCTCAGGCGCGTCCAAGCGGGTCTTCTCACTGCACTGCTCTGAAGTGCTTTCAGCAGGTGGGGATTAAAAATCCCTGTCTGCTGAAAGGGCTGCCTCTGATTGGCTGAGCACTGTGACTAATCAGAGGCAGCACTCAGCTATTAAATGACTTGGCTGATCTATTGAACCTGTAGAATTTGTCCGTTGAAAAGTATGACATTGCTTTTAAAACAAGTGTTATGCCTTTTATCCTGCTTGGCATCCTGCTTTTATCCTGCTTATTCTGCAAATTGTTAATAGTTCTATAACATTTCCTTGGAGAAGACTCGTACTTGGCTGCTCTGTTCAACTGGTAAAATTTATCCTTTTGAAATGTAGGACTTTGCTTTTAAAACAAGTGTTACGCCTGCTGCCTTGCTTGGTGTAATTTTTGGTAGCTCTACAGCTGTTTTTTGGAGCATAAGGAGCAGGCCTAATGTTTGGCTGTTCTGTTCTGTCCTGTGAGAGGTGAGTATATATATTTTTTTATTTTTACAACATTATATGGATGATACCTGTAGTGCTTGGAGGCATCCCATTGCTTTCAATGGGATTGCAAAAGTGCCAGTTCCATTGAAAACAATGGGAGAACATCGCGATCCTCTGCCACAGCTATCACAGCTGTGACAGGGATGAAAAAATCCTCTGCCACAGCTATCATAGCTTTGACAGCTGTGGCCGGGGATTCTTTACTTCCCATGGGGAGTCCTCTCGGCACTGATTACTGTGTTTAGTGATAAGGGGACTCACCCCGGGAATATTTACACAGAAGCGGCGGAGAGGTAAATATATATATATATTATTTTATTTTATTTTTTTTACACAAACCAGGGGTGATTTTCAGGGAAAGGCTTATATTTTAAGCCCTTCCCTGAAAATCACTGCCGGAGTTGCTGGCATCCTATTGCATTCAGCCGGGCTGCATTCACACGTGTTTTTGCACGTACGTGGACACGCGGTTTTGTGCACACGTATGTACGTATATGCATACGCTCGTGTGAATCCACCCTTATATTGGGTACACTTAAAACTGTGGGTAGTGATGATTAGCCTGATTATATGGGGTAGTGTATTCCTGAGAACTGGTGCAGTTCAATAAAAATCTTGGAAAGGGAGTGATAGGTTTGACTTATTGAAGAACTTAATCTAAGATCATTAGTAGAATGGAGAACACAGGTAGGATGGTAGACAGAAATGAGGGAAGAGATATGGGTGGTACAGCACTGTGGTGAGCTCTTGCATTAAAGGGGTTGTCCCGCGGCAGCAAGTGGGTCTATACACTTCTGTATGGCCATAATAATGCACTTTGTAATGTACATTGTGCATTAATTATGAGCCATACAGAAGTTATAAAAAGTTTTTTTACTTACCTGCTCCGTTGCTAGCGTCCTCGTTCCCATGGAGCCGACTAATTTTCGCCCTCCGATGGCCAAATTAGCCGCGCTTGCGCAGTCCGGGTCTTCTGCTGTTCTCTATGGGGCTCCGTGTAGCTCCGTGTAGCTCCGCCCCGTCACGTGCCGATTCCAGCCAATCAGGAGGCTGGAATCGGCAATGGACCGCACAGAAGAGCTGCGGTCCACGGAGGTAGAGGATCCCGGCGGCCATCTTCACCGGTAAGTATAGAAGTCACCGGAGCGCCAGGATTCAGGTAAGCGCTGTGCTGTTCTTTTTTTCAGTCCCTGCATCGGATTGTCTCGCGCCGAACGGGGGGGGGGGGGTTGAAAAAAAAAAACCCGTTTCGGCGCGGGACAACCCCTTTAAGAACTGTATTCTAAAGTGGACGGACAACCACTGCAGTGGCTGGCACAGGGTGGA
The DNA here is from genome assembly GCF_035609145.1 of Eleutherodactylus coqui. NCBI lineage: Eukaryota > Metazoa > Chordata > Amphibia > Anura > Eleutherodactylidae > Eleutherodactylus > Eleutherodactylus coqui. The sequence continues at coordinate 232,341,548 of NC_089838.1, forward strand.
GGCTTCAGTGTAGTGGTTAGACAGAAATATGAGCCTGGCTGTTGTATAATCAGGATGATTTGGAGAGGGGGTAGTTTTCTGAGGGAAAGACTGATCAGTAATGAGTTATAATAATCAAGAAAAGAAGGAATAAAAGTAACGATAACAGGTGAATTCTGGAGATGTTTTTGAAATGCAGTAGAAAAGAGCATGCAAGTCATTCAGTATAGGGAGTGACGAAAATTGCCTAGTCTGGAAGAAAAATTGACTGGGAGGCTTGAATGCAGTTATGATAACACTCTGATATCATTTTTTCTCTGTATGGATTATGGTAGTATAAGATCAAATAACTATGTGTAAATACATGAGGGGACAATACAAGGATCTCTCCCATGATCTGTTTATACCTAGGACTGCATCAGTAACAAGAGGGCATCCCCTACGTCTAGAAGAAAGCAGGTTTGATCACCAACACAGAAGGGGGTTCTTTACTGTAAGAGCAATGAGACTGTTTTACTCTCTGCCTGAGCACGTTGTGATGGCAAGATCCATAGAGAAGTTTAAGAGGGGACTAAATGTCATTCTAGAGGATATTACAGGATATAGACATTAGGTGATCAGCAGGTTTGTAGTTCTGGGTCTTACAGTCAGGTAGGAACTATCAAAGGTTGATCCAGGGATTATTCTGATTGCCATTAAGGAGTCGGAAAGTAATTTTCCCTCAAATGGGCTAATTGGCTTCTGCTCTTGGGTTTTTTGCCTTTCTCTGGATCAACTAAAGGGTGGAAATAGGCTGAACTAGATGGACATTGTCTTCATTCAGCCTAACATACTATGTTACTATGTTATGGGTATCGGTTGTTTAATGAGTAGCCCAATGATAGCAAAAATAATGTGAGAGTTGATTCACAAGTGCCAGACATATTATGGATATTTCTGCAACTGTCCCATAAACAGGGATTGTATAGAAATCCCCCCCCCCCCCCTCTGCTTCAACAACCGCATTCAGATGAATGGAACTGATTTTCAGTTGCAAAAATTTCTAAACCAATGTGTCACATGTCACTGTATCCTAAAACAGCCATCAAAAAATATTTCCTGAGGAAACACAGCCTGATTGTTGGCCCCTTTGCTGACAACTCACAACTGGCTGCTATAGGCTTTGTTTTTCATAAAAAGAAAGCAGCCGGACAGCACACACGGAGGGGTTTTTGTAATTGCTCATAAGGAATAGTCTAAATGTTCACATTAAATGCACTATTTGCAACATTTCGGGCTCAACGCCCTTTGTCAAAGCTTCATAAACAGATACATACATAAACATAAATCAAAATCTTTTTCATGAACTTCCTTGTATGGCACCTTCACACGGGCAATTTTGCACACAGTTTAGAGTCCGTAAAATCTCTTGTGGAAACCGTATCCATTAAAAACCATTGATTTCAGTGGGATCCCTCACATGGAGGGTTCTTACATCCGAAATTCAGTTGTGCAAAAAAATACACAACATGCTCTATTCTTGTACATATTTGCACACCCGAGGCCTCATGCACACTTGTCCTAAACAAATTGCACAGTGAACGATAACATCGGAAACTAATTAGGCTGGCTCACCTACTAAGACGACTGGCTCACCTACTAAGTAGGCTGCCCCCCCTGTTCAAACACGTTATGTCCCGCGCCAGTGTGAACAGGCCCAACAGCGCAAAAAGTACAGTAAAGGAGCAAGGTCACTCTCGCAAGGGGACGTGATAGCACCGCATTCAGGGGGTAATCAGGTAATGCTCTTGCAATTGTGAATACGTCATGCTCGTGTGAAGGAGCCCTTATACAATTCGTTCATATTTGATGCTAAGTAGATTCAGACTGGGATTACTCTAACGAATTGTTCAGCAGCTGTTAATTGACCCAAATAGTCATTGCCCTATTCTAAGAGAAACTGGATTTATGTTACCTATTTTACTATGTTTTCCATTTACATTCCAGACTGTGTGCCGGCAGGAATTTCACATTCAAATGGCACAACTTCCTCGTATTCGGGTACACACTACATTTTCTGGAAAATGGAGAATTCTAAAAAACTGTTACCTCTACACAAGATGATAGGCTTGGAGATTGTGTTCATTATCTGTTTTTTAGAAGCCAGATAAGAAAGATATCTCAAGCAGATATGTAGACTTTCAATGACATGCATACAAAGAATAAATTGAAGGAAGAAATACAATGACCTTGCTTTTCCTCTTCCTAGATTATACCATTTTCAAACATTTGTTATATCTTTCTCAATTTTAACTCACCTACAACTGGGATTCTAAAATTAATTTAGTTAAACAAAGCTTGTAGGATTTGAGAATCAATAATGCATTCTCATCGGACAAACAGAGGACTTTTTAAAATTGTACAGCATATCCTCTAGAATAATTAAAATGCTACCATTGCTTCTATAAATTCTAGTTGTGGTACAACAAGTGCTGGGGAGTTGCAAGCTGTCTTGCGTGCATCCAGAACTAGATTAATTATGTTCTTAGAACTGAGCTTTGGGGGGCTGAAGTCTCCTGGAGATTCCAACTATATATTTTTAAATAGCCATCTGTTCAAGAGGTGTTCTTCACGAATGTGTTTATTCTACTATCCACTCCTTATATTATATGTTTGCCTTTTTTGCTTCTTTATGTTGAAAATGAATGTCTTTGGCTTCATTAGGAAACACAGGAATGACCAATTCTGTCTGTGCGGTTATGTAATATACTTCTTAATTGGATATGCAGAAAAGGCAATGTGGTATCTTTTGCTTTTTAAAACGCACTTTTTCCCCCCAAAGTGGAAGGAAAAAGTCAGTGCATCCTATAAAGCAAACGTGCAGAAATTTGGATCGCACATCCTTCTCACACAGCTGCCGGTCAGGACCACTTACATAGCAGGGGATGAGAGACGCCCGTACTAACAGCTGATTGGGGAGAGCAGTTCCCTCTGGCATTCAGTAATCAATGGCCCTATGGGTAGCTATTCTCCTCTGTTGTGTGATAAAGATTGCAGGTACAGACTGCTGATTAGTGAGCCGGAGGGAACCGCTGCTGCCCTCCCATCCCCACTAATCAGCTGTAGGTATGGACAGCTCTCCTCCCCTTCTTATCACACAGCTGCTGCCTACATAGCACGGGAGGAGAGCCTCCCCTAGGTACAGCTGACTAGTGAGCTGGAGGGAACTGTTGCTGCTTTCCCATCCCCACAATCAGCTGTAGCTACAGATGGCTCTCCTCCCCTTCTTATTATACAGCTGCGGATTACATAGCAGGAAGGGAGGGGGAGCCATCTATAGGTACAGCTGATTGGTTTCTAGTTGTGCTGAAATGTATACACCATACCTCACCATAATGAAAGATGCCATGCAGGATCCCTGAAAAGTTGGGTGACAACTAATGGAATCATCATTACATTGTCACTCAGCTCTTCCAGGATCCTGAATGCCATCTGCAGAGTAATGCAAGGATGCATACCACATACATCGCAATAACTAGTCAAACATGGCATTCTGGGCTCCTGGAAAGCTGGGTGACAAGTAATAAGATCACCATTAAAATTACACTCAGCTGTCGCTGGATCCTGAATTGCAGGTTGACAAGTGGTATATACTTCAATCAGAGGCGGTACTACTGTTCTTTATTTCTCCTGTAATACCTCCCTCACTGCCTAGTCTGTGGGAGTTCAAAATATTGTTTTCCTATTTTCCTCCTCTAGAACCGACGTGCATCTTATTATCAGGTGTGTCTTATAAAGCAAAAAAGTTTTCAATTTAGGCTTTTTTTTCCAATATGCACTGCTAGTGTGAGGAGATTAATCAAGACTAGTGTGTGTGTAACAACATATTACAACCAATCAGATTGCAGTTTACAATTTTCAAGTAACTTTAAAAAAGGGGGCTAGAATCTAATCTGGTACATTCTAAAGGGGGGAAAAGCATAAATGAAAGTGCCCCCTACAGATTTTACATTTTGAAATATTTTAATCCATTAAGCTGCAGCCATTTGTTGGCTTTCTGTTTTTGTTTTTCTTGTCCACCACTTTCTAAGAACCATAACATTTTTGTTTTTCTATTTGCATAGCCATATGAGGGTTTGATTTGTGTGGGATGAGTTGTATTTTTTTTAATAGCACCATATAATGTACCGAAAAACTTTAAAAAATTTCCAAGTGTAGTAAAGTGAAAAAAAAAGCAACTGCACCATTATTTTGCGAGTCTTGTCTTCACAGTGCAGTAATGATATATTTACTTTATCCCACTTTATTTTGCAGGTCAGTATGAATAGGGAGCTATTTATGTAGTTTTTTTTTTTCATTTTTACTTCTTAAAAATAAATAAAAAAATTTAAAAAAAAAACTTTTTTAGACACCATTTTCAAAGGCAATAACTTTCTATCTATGGGGCTGTGTGAGGGTTTGGGGTTTATTATGGGGCAAGTTAAAGTTTCATTGGAACCATTGTGAGGCGCACAAAAATTTTGGATCTCTTTTTATTCCAATTTTTTGGGGAGATGGAGTGACCAAGAAATACAATTCTTGCATTGTATAACTTTTTTTCCTGCAATGTTCGTCTTGTGGTATAAATAGTGTGATATTTTAAAGAAGCTTTCTAGGCTCAGACTACTGATTGCCTATCAGATTCAGGCCTCGTTCACATGAGCGTTGTTTTTCGTGCGTGTGTGCGCACAAATCTGCGTGTCCAGGCACATGCCAAAACACGCGTGAACAAAGCTGCATGCCTATTGCCATCAATGGGGCCGCCGCTACTGCTGGCGGCATCATTGAAAGCAATAGGATGCTGGTACCCCCCGCAGTGATTAGAGATAATCATTCAGTGTAAGCACAAAGAAAATCACTCACTCTACGATCGTAGTTGTACATCGCTCACTTTCAGTTAGCAAAAAAAACAATCGATGGATCACTGGCTTCCCGGAGTGATTTTTCGGGAAAGGGCTTTAAATATAAGCCCTTCCCTGAAAATCATTCCTAGATGTAGTAAAAAATGAAAAAAATATATATATACTCACCTCTCCACCGCTGCCGGAGCTCAGGTGCATTTAGCCGCTTGCTCTTCGGCACTGTAATTATGTTCTTTCAGCAGGTGGGGATTTAAAATCCCCGCCTGCTGAATGGGACTGCGACTGATTGGCTGAGCACTCAGCCAATCACAGGCAGTGCTCAGGCATTCAATGAATGACAGCTGAGTGCTGCCTGTGATTGGTCACATCGCTCAGCCAATCACAGGCAGCGCCCGGCCATTCATTCATTTCAATGAATGGCTGATCGCTGCCTGTGATTGGCTGAGCACTGTGGCCAATCACCGGCAATGCTCAGCTGTCATTCAATAAATGGCTAAGCGTTGAAGGTGATTGGCTGAGTGCTCAGCCAATCAGACACAGCCCTTTCAGTAGGCGGGGATTTTAAATCCCCGCCTGCTGAAAGAACTTCATTAGAGAACTTCATCTGTAACTTCATTACAGTCACTGCAGGGGTTGCGGGCAGTCTTTTGCTTTCAATGGGGCCACTGGCAGCAGGGGCGGCCCCATTAAAAGCAATGGCAGAAGATTGCAGGGGATTCTTTACTCCCCGCAGGGAGTCCCCTTGTCACTGAACACTGACATTGCTGTCATAGTGTTCAGTGACAAGGGGACTCCCGCAGGGAATATTTACACACAATACAGACCTATAGGGCACGCATGTCCTATCTTTTGCAGGTGCGTGCGTTTGCATGCCTGTAAAACACAGACATGTGAACACATAGGAAACCAATGGTTCTAATAGATGCACAATTTTGTGCGTCCGTCTGTGGGCATGTAAACACGCTCGTGTGAACGAGGCCTCAGATTAAGGTAGAGAGTGGTTGCAGTACTAAGTAGCTGAGTTCTGTTCAGTTTTGTCTAGACAATGAAAATGGTTCCAGGATGATGCTTCACTGATGTATAAAATGAAGTTGTTTCAAACATCACATGAACACACAACATTTATTTTTATGTCTTGGTCATTTTTAATAATTAGGGATTAACCACACTAATTTAAAAGTGATCCTCTTGTTTTGGGAGAAAAGTCTGTTTTGGACTGGAGGGGCTTATATTACCGGCAGGCATTCTTCTCTACCTTATTCAAAATCTAAGCATAGTTTTAATACAATATTGCTATTTAGCATAGTTTTAATAAATTTTTCACTAGCCGGAGTCCGGATCTCAGCACGTACGGACACCGCTACGTAAACTGCGTAAGTTTTTGCGTAGCTACGTAAATGACGTAACTTTATCGTACCGTCATATTTAACTACCCGACGCTTGATCAATACGTCAGCGAGGGGGAGACTGGCGTCCCACGATGCAGGCTCCGGACTCCGTGACTACTAAATGTAAGTAATCCTATAAATAGAGATGCTTTGTTTTAATGTGTCATGCTTGAAAAAGGCACTGATATAGTGCCGAAACGCGTTGCAAGAATTTTTATTAGTCATATGTTTTTTATGTACTTATTGTACAATTAAATATATTTTCCTCATTGTGGAGACTTTTTAGTTTCCCTTTTGGTTTGCAAAAAACCCCGATTAAGAGCGCAGGAGGAATTTTTTACTGAGTTATATCTTATTCAAAATCTACCGATTCCAGGTTGTTTTGGCCATCCAAGATGGCCACCACAATTTTCTCACTACCAATTGCACACTGTGCACTGCTCACTGGTTGGCCAATGCTGATCACGTACGTAGTACTCGGTAAGCAGAGAGCAGATATACTGGATTAATTATCTAACACTACCGGGATTAAGTAGTCTAATGATTGCATACAGAACCTTTATAAGCTCAAAATAAGGCCCAGGCTGGTGGATCAGACGGATAACAGAAAACAACAACTTCAGATAATATACAACGCTTCTTCCCTGGTCTCAGGATAAAATCTTTGTTGCCACAGTACTGGGATCGCTGCATTTCTGAAAGTCCGGTACAGATTTTGTAGGTGTTTCTCCATCTTCTGGCTCTGGTGGGAGTGGTATTAAATGAGACATGCTACTCTCACCTGTGAGTAATTGTCAGGGCTATTTAGCTTGGCCTGATGCTGAACTGAAGTGCTGTTTAATCTTCAGTCTTTCTCTGACTGGGCTAGCAGCCAGAGCTTGGTCCTGGATCTCTCAGTTACCTGTTGCATCTCAGAGCTAAGTACTGCACTTCTTTGCATTTCTATTTTTGGTTTCCGGTGTTATTTTCCTGTCCCATGAAGGGTCAACTACAGACCAAGGTATATGGCCAGGTTCGACCTTATCAAAACGGCTAACCTGCGTTTAGGCAGGCCCCTTCCTATATTAGTTATATAAGGACAGTATTTCCTGTATTTTGGTTATCTGTTTTGTTTTAACACTGTTTGTTTGAATTGGTGTAAGATCCGCGAGTAACGGATCCAGCGCATCCTGATTGGACACGACAATACATGGATGTAGAGTGTCATCTGATTTCATAAAGATTGGACATAAATACTGGTAAAACGGTTTATGGCCAGCATATCTACAGTATCTTTGACTAGACAGGTCAATAGGTGAGATTATATAATATATATTGAATATGAATATAAATTCACATAGTATCCCCATTAAAACTATAATTGCCGTACCGCACATTAAATCAATTACTTTCCCAACTGCAACATTTCAGAGAAGCTATTATATCATCCTATTAACATCTGTTCTTGGTATATATCATTACAATGTGCCATTCATGAAATGGTACAAAATATGGACATCATTAAGGCTTAAGACACTTAGCACTGTTGTCTATCATACAAATGTGTCTTAATGCTTTTTATAATAAATAATAGATGAGTAACTTGTGGATTTTATACGTCTCAATTCATTGTAGTTATTGATTCCTATGTTTTATTTGTAGTTGAAGGAAGAGGACGAGATTCGTTCTGAGCACCAGGGATTGCTGGATTTCCTAAGTGTTAAGAAGCCAAATAGTTTTAATGAGTTTTATCATTCTAGAGGCCCGCCCAAGGCACTTCGTGATCCACAGTTATCAACGGTCACTCACATCACTCATGACAGCATATCCTAGAAGACAGAATGAAGCAAGATAGTGATACAAAAAGGCAAAAAGAAGCACAATTTGAAGGAAGCAAAGAACCCAAGATTGAAGGATTTTTAGAAAGAGGTCGAAAGTAGATAGACAGACTGAGATATTTAGCACTACAGGGAATGGGTGAGGTAATTTGATCATCATCTTAATCCATGAGAAGCTTCTTCTAGGTTATCAATATAATTGGTCCCTTGGACAGATAAGCGTCTTAAAGCAGGGCATCTTCAGAAAAATAAGTAACATAATATGAATTATAGACAGTGTGATGTGATATCTATGTCAGTAATGCAGTATCAATCTTGACATAAGTAACTGAAAAAAGACTCAGAAGCTTATTCTCTTGCAAGAATGTGAATACTGCTATACTAACCTCAGCAGTAAGCATACAAGTACAATATAATGAGATGGCCAGTATATATGCACCTCCTATTATACTTTTATAGTTGTTGAAGAGCCATTTTTCTGATAACTAAAGGCTATGGACACCTTTGGGGCAGTTTTTTCACTTAAATGTATTTTGGTCTGACAATCATTTCTGCAATAGGGTTTAATTTAAAATGTTGCACCATTTCTCTTCTGCAGCTTCTACATATCACTGTACATAGACACTATAGTCCAATGACCCGTTTACATGTAACGATAATCGCTCAGCATTTTAGAGATAATCATTCAGTGTAAGCACAAAGAAAATCACTCACTATGTTCGTAGTTGTTCATCGCTCACTTTCAGTTAGCAAAAAATGCAATCGATGGATCACTGGCTTCTCGCTGTATGTGAACTCTCCTCGCTCAGTGTTTTACGTAGAAGGTGAAGCACTGAGAAAGAAGCCAGCAATGATTTCAGTCTAAACACTCTGCACAAGTGCTGACAACCTGATGGTGACCAATAGGAGATCTCTTAGTGTGCTGGACTGAGGGCTTAAGGCCCATTTACACACAATGGTTATTGCTCAAAATTTGTTCAAACGATGTCTTTTGAGCCATAATAATCATTCCGTATAAATTCTAATAATGTGAGCTTTTTGGCCAAACAATGATTTTTAGTTCAACATAAAAACTATCATTCGGCTGGCTAGCTAATAGAAGGGATCACACGCTGTGATTCTCAACAGGAATGTGCTGATAACATTCTTTCCAGCTGCTGTCCAGCAGGAGAACAATGAAGCTGTATGCAGATAACAGACCACTGCTGTTATCTGCATATAGTGAAGGTAGCCTCATTTAAATGCAAATGAAGCCAATAAGCTATCAATAGGCATCAGTGCCCATTATAGCTATGCAAAATGAGTGTAAATGGGGCTTAAGTTTTCCTTTGCTCTCTTCTATCCTGTCGGTTCTTTTCAACTAATTTATAACCACAACAAAAAGTTTTTTTGTTGTGGTCATAAATTAGCTAATAAAAAGTACAGGAGAAGAAATATAATCAGCCTATTAAGATAATCAGCAAATGAAGCTAATAAGCTATCAATAGGCAAAGGAACAACATCTTCATCAGAAGATATGTCTCAAACCTCAACAACTCTTTCACAAACCAAGAAAGTACAAGAAGCACAGCAGAATAGCGCGGCGCCACAAATGTGGCCTATTTTTGGTTGATTACAATGGGCAGGGTCATTTATGACAACTTCTGGTCTTACTTGTGGTTTTTTTTGTGCGAGCAAATACACATGGGTTGCGCACACAAAAGGAGGTAAAAGTTACGGTAATAAAGCACACACAAAAAAGACTTGCTCAAGATGCAAATACACTGCACTGAAGCATGTACATTTATGCATATGTTCATGTGAAGCTGCCCTCTGAGTATTATAGAGGGCTTTAATTGCTCAGAGGCCTCTTTCACACAAATGCATAAATGGTGATGGCGTTTTTACGTTTTCATGCCCGCTACATATAAGCACCTGAAGGGCGTTTTTCTGCAATCATGGACAGCGTTTTTTAGTCCATTCACACGACTGTGAGCATCGTTTTTAGCGAAAAAATACGCCGCACCCCGGAAATCCCTCGCTCTGCCAATATAGTTGGGATGCCTTCCAGTGTCTATATAGAGGCACCCGTAAGCTTTTCGCAGCGTTGGATGCTGCAAAAAGGCCTCTACCTCCCTTCTCCTTCCCTGCGCCCATAGTCGTCTATAGGACCCACCGGCGTATATTTGCCAAAAGATAGTTCCAAAACTATGTTTTGGCTGAGCGTATATGCACCGACGCGTATATGTTTTATTTTTCACGCTGCCGGCGTATTTATGCACCGTGTATTTGCCCGTGTGAACGAGTGTATTAAAAATCAATGCCTCTCATGGGTGCGTATATACGTACGGGCGTAAAAACGCGCCGTTTATGCACTTATGTAAAAGAAGAAGCCTTAGGGTGCATTCACACGAACGTATATCGGCTCGGTTTTCACGCCGAGCCGATATACGTTGCCTCTCTCTGCAGGAGGGGGGGGGGGGGAAGGATGGAAAAGCCAGGATCAGGAACTGAGCTCCCGCCCCCTCTCTGCCTCCTCTCCGCCCCTCTGCACTTTTTGCAATGAGAGGAGGCGGGACAAATTAGCCCCACCCCCGTCCCGGCTCTTGCCATTGCAAATAGTGCAGAGGGGCGGAGAGGAGGCAGAGAGGAGGCGGGAGCTCAGTTCCTGCTCCTGGCTCTTCCATCCTCCCCCCTCTGCAGAGACAACGTATATCGGCTCAGCGAGTCGATATACGTTCGTGTGAATGCAGCCTTAGACAGTGTTATACACAGTTTTAAGGGTTTTAGTGAGCTTCTAGCTCAGTTTGAACTTAGACCACACTGAACTTTTTGCAAAAGTTTGGCAAACTATCCTAAGTGAATTAAGTGAAGGTTTGCTCATCACTATTTCGAATATTCACCATACACTGCCTAGCAATACAGCCTATCTTGAACATGGCATATGTGCACATACATTTATAAAGGTATCATTTATTTAACAGACTCGTGAATAGGCAATGGATAGTTAATGGTTTACAAATGAACAATTGCTCCTTTCATCACAGTCCCTGAAATCAACACTTGGGAACTGAAATTAGAAATGTGCTATGCATCTCTTTCAATGTTACTTCACTTTCTCTATTAAAAGCTATAGCATTCATTTAATTTTAAAGGTTTTAGCTGCGCTAATAACATTTCATTGTCTATTAAAGCTGATTGTCATGGAAAAGGGGTCACAATGAATGAGTAATGGTAAATAACACTAACACAATATGTATTTTGCTTATCGCTTGTTCTCATTATTTCTCATTCATCATTTCCTGAGAGAATTATCTATGAATTACTGAACCAATTTGCTAGTCTCTCAGGAAAAAGGAGTAAACCAGAGAATAAAAACAACTCTATAATTAAGCAGAAAAGGATGAAAAATTCCAAGGCAACCTGCAATAAAGATACTGCAATTCTATTACTGTGAATTGCAATAATGACAGATAGATAGATAGATAGATCCATTGCTTCAACGGTTGAGTGTGGAATGAGAATGCGGGCCACATGGGGGTACCTTCAACCTTCATGTGGTGAAGAATGGATGAGGAAAAGAGGCACCCTGATGACTTAGTTCCAGGACCCCTATTCTAGGAGAGAGAGAAAGAGACTGCCGTGCAGTGTTCAGAAACCCGTCCCAAAAGTGAGTGTCAGTGGAGTGTTATGTCCACCTCCGCCATGTGCGTCTAGCAGCGGAGTCATATAGATAACTTGGACTGTAGGCCTGGTGTCATCCTGTGTTTTTCCTCCCTGACCTCCGTAATTTGTCCTTCCTGCACTGGTGTGAGAATTTATTTATCCTGCAAATAAAGTCCAGTCATTGACCATTCCCAGTGACTGAAGTTGTCAAGTTACTTGTGTGTGGACTCTCCTCCTTTTTCCGTCGGACATCCTATCTAGTAAGGACTGGTGGCGTCACCCGTGACATATTACTTTAAGTACACTACACCACTTATTCAGGTAACCGCTGCCTCAGCATTGCCTAGAAGAGGCCTGGCAGTGCCTTGGGCAAGGTGGCACACGTTCCCCAGGGTAGGAGTTGGTAGTGCCACTGTGACATTCGTAACAACTACACCCACCATTTCCTTAGTGGTGTGCCTTGTGTCTCGGTCGCTGCAGATAGATAGATATGAGATAGATAGATTAGATAGCTATGAGATAGATATCCAATATATGGGTTTTTTTGGTCATTGGAGATATGTGACAGAGGATCTAAGTACTGTTTTATAGCATATAAAAATTGGGCATATTATTATTCTAAAAATAACTGTTTTAGGGATTTTTGGGATGTTTCTAGGCAGGGGTTAATATTATCCTGCAAATTAAAATGATATGTTGAAAAGTATACATCAATGAAGGAGATTGTGTATTTAGTTTCATACCGAAGTCAATATTTTTGGCAGCTTAGGACACAACTGCACGAAAAGAGAAATAAGACTTGGGTAATAATGAAATAAAGCCATTTTACAATACGTCTTGTGACTTGCACCTTGTACAGGTTTTATTTTAAATTCTTTTTTTTAACGTAAGGAACAGTTCAGGAAAGCAATGTCTCCTTAGTGCAGCAGTACCAGATATTACATCAACCTTACAGGGCCATAAACAATGGGGAAATGCTTCTGTCAATATATATTACTGTGCCAGCAATGAAAATACATGTGGCATTTAAGGGAAGTGAAAAATCATTATGTTCCTAAATTAATGGTGCATCTGTTAGGTAGTTGATGATGTTTAACAAAGCAACATTTACTGGTGTAATTGCCTCATATACTGCACAATGTGTTCTAGAAATCTTATTTTTTGCTCTCATTAGACTGCACTGATGTAATAGGTGTTCAGTAATGTATTTGTTTGGGAACGTTGCATCACATTTTTACTGAAAAGTATGATGTTAAATTGTTATCAGAATTACTGCTGTTCAGTTCCAGATACAAATTGGGAATATTTGATTCCCTTGAGATAATATCTTATGATCCACAATGCGTATGTAAGTTTATTTAATAAACGAAAGACTGGTGATATCTCACCCTACTCTGCTCCTTCTTCATACTGTTTTGACATAGCTTACTCTTGTTCTTTATATAAAGTTCATCTATTCATGATTGCATCTATTGCAAACCATGTGTGAATGAAGGCTCACGCTGTATGCAGAAGACAAGCGGGACTGCTATCTTCTGCATACAGTTGTTGTCTTCTCAGAGTGCTCAGCTGTTATACAGCTGTGCGTTCCGAGTGGAGTATGCAGAACACAGCTGGAGCCCTGTCTTCTGCATACTCCTGCTTTGTTCACGGAGCACTCAGCTGGTATACAGCTGAGCACTCTGATCAGGGTATACAGAAGACAGCTGGAGCGCTGTCTTCTGCATATTTCTGCTGTTTTCTCCAAGCGGGAAAGCACCTGAAACAATAGTATCAGTGGTATCCCACCAAGAACTCAGCGCACGGTCCTGATAAGACAACAATGAGCAAATTGTTAACAAAAACTGCACAATAGCCGTGCATTTAGACCCAATGATTCTCGCTCAAAAGACGGCTTTGAGCAAATTTTGAGCGAGAATTGTTTGGTCTAAATGGGCCTTGACTCTTAAGGCTCATTTACACGCAAAAACAATCTTTCAAACGATTGGAAGATTGACAGTTCTAGTGATTATTTTACATAAAGTACTAATAGGCACTAATGCCCATTAGTACTTTATTAGCTCCATTTCCATGTAAATGAGCCTCCAGCAGCTGCTTGCAAATCCCAGCATGTGGTCTGGACTTTGCACTCAGCTGCATTTTCTTCACCTTGGCTGTCAGCTGAATACAATGTAATCAGCTGATCCCATGCAGAACACAGCATGCGGTCTCTGCTATCTCTCTCTGGCCGAATGCTGGATTTTATGCTCACCTAAAAATCATTGTTCACCGGAGTCAAATATAAAAGCTTTTACACGCAATGATATCGCTCAAAAATCCAGCGTTTGAATAAATTTTGAGCAATAATCATTGCGTGTAAATGAGGCTTTAAGTGCTGTTTGCATCTGCACTGGAGGGTCTATTAGGAACATCAATTGCAGATACATTAGTTTTTTTACATGAAAATATTTTTAATGTCAAAGCAATGAACATTTCGGGACTATTGTAAGTGTAATAGGGGTAGTCTGGCAATGCTGGTGTCCATCATTTGATGGATCTAGTAAAGCATTGTGGCTGATGTGAAAAGAACCTTACTAAGCCTGGCTGTTGACATCTGTGTCTGCAGAAATGTATTGATCTGAATAAGAGAAACAAAGTAATTTTGTGAATATGATACCTTTAAATACCTAACAAAACAAAAGGATATAACAGAAAGCTTTCAAAACGACATAGGCTTCTTCATCAGGCAACTTCTAACTGAATAGATCTGAAGAAACATATATGCACATAAAAAAGCAAAGACATGACATTGCATAATTAATTTGCATTAAAAACAACAGAACAGGATGAGACGGGAAGTAAACACTTCATTAGTCTACTGATAATGATGTAAGAGTTTCATGGTCTCTAAATTAATGGTAGAGGAGCACTAGGCCTCTGAACTATCTCTACACCAGATCTTTCAGATAGCCCACCCTGCTATAAAACCCATGGGACGATTATGTAACAGCACAGGAGCAAGTACATGGGGACGAGCATCGTTTGCCCGACACTCATCCCGTGTAAAAGGGGCTTTTATTTAGGCCTGTGTTGAAAGTATCGAAAGATAGTCACACATTTGTACTTCCATATTCTTCTGTTACCTTAAGATTTGAAGTTGCCTTTCAATATAATAAGCTTCATGTGTTCTATGTTATCTAATTGGCTACCAAAATGCTCAGCCACAGGTAATTTGGCCTTTTTTTCTTTAATCGTCTGGCGTTGACACCTCATTCTTGCGTTTAGGTTTTTGTTCTGTTTCTCCAATTGGGCATTTAGTGAAAAGAAACAGGATGTAAAACATGTGGAATGTCTTATAGTCCTACTGCATGTTTGGGGATCCATATCCTGCCTATGGTCAGGATATGTAAGAGGGTTCTGTAATGCCTTACATAGTGTGTTTAATAGAGTTTTCTCGCAGTTTTCTTCAGTACCATTAGCTGAAGAAATCTCATGTTCTGCTTCCTCTACCTTCTGTTGCATTCCCACTTGTCAAATGGGATTAAATACAAACCTGCATACTGTACTATGTCTGACAACCTACTGCACATCTTGAAATTTCTGACAAACGGATCCCAGCCAACTTTACCTTATTACTAAATCTCAGGCTTTCAAGACAAGTTTGGACACATCTGACTGAAAGGAATGCTTAAAATTAATTTTTTAAGAATTAGTTATGATTTTTTTTTACCATTTATAGGGTTACTTCAATCTCTTAAAGTGATAGCACATTGTTAGAATATTTCAAGAGATGAGTGGGGTCTGACCTTTGGGATCCTCATTTACCCTGAGTATAAAGGGGCCACCATGAGTGCTACTGTGCACAAAAAACAATAATATGGCTAAACTAGAACTGCAGCCCATTCACTCTCATAATTAGTGAGAATTCAGAAGTTGGACCACCACAATTTGAAAAATTACTTATTACATATCCTAAGGCAGTGTTTGCCAACTCTGATCCTCAAGGCACTCCAACAGGTTATGTTTTAGGGATTTCCTCAGTATTGCACAGGTGATGTAATTCTTGTGAATGCCTCAGACATTGCCACAGGTGTTCTTACCATAGGATATCCTGAGAATATGACCTGTTGGGGTGCCTTGAGGACTGGAGTTGGGAAACACTGTCCTAAGGATATACCAACATTCGATGAGATAGGAATATCCCTTTAAAAGCTGAGCCATTTTGCTTTAACACATTCCATCACTCAAAAACTTTTGTGTTTACAGATGCAGCAAATATTAATTTGACTGGGATAATTCTCCACCACGTGTTATTTTATCTTAAGCCAATTAAAAGCTCTAGTTCTCTTATCTTAACACAACAAAATCCATTGTAAATAGAGATGAGCAAGCACCTAAATGCTCAGGTCCGCGTTATTCGAGTTGAGCTTTTCATAAAATCTGAGAGCTCTACTCGAGTAACAAACCCCATTGACTACAATGGGAGACTCAAGCATTTTTTGTATGTGGGACGCTGGGTGCTGAGCTTCTTTTTTTCTAGGTTCCCCCCTCTCTCTCTCTCTCTCTCTCTCTCTCTCTCTCCTGCCTGCCAGACAAAAAAATTGCCATTGACGCGGTAGGGAGGGGCCAAAGCAGGCAAGTCACAGCGGGGCGGAGCCAAAAACTGGGGCGAGGTCGAACTCGGCTTGATGCTCGTTCGAATAACGAGCACCATCGAGTACGCTAATACTCGAACGAGCATCAAGCACGGCAGAGTATGTTCGCTCAACTCTAATTGTAAACCAATTGAAAGGGTAAACAATCTGTCACAGAAATGTATCATAATGTGTTAAAAGTCAAATTAAACTTTATTATTAGAGATGAGCGAACACCAAAATGTTCGGGTGTTCGTTATTCGGAACGAACTTCCCGCGATGCTCGAGGGTTCGTTTCGAACAACGAACCCCATTGAAGTCAATGGGCGACCAGAGCATTTTTGTATTTCGCCGATGCTCGCTAAGGTTTTCATGTGTGAAAATCTGGGCAATTCAAGAAAGTGATGGGAATGACACAGAAACGGATAGGGCAGGCGAGGGGCTACATGTTGGGCTGCATCTCAAGTTCACAGGTCCCACTATTAAGCCACAATACCGGCAAGAGTGGCCCCCCCCCCCTCCCAACAACTTTTACTTCTGAAAAGCCCTCATTAGCAATGCATACCTTAGCTAAGCACCACACTACCTCCAACAAAGCACAATCACTGCCTGCATGACACTCCACTGACACTTCTCCTGGGTTACATGCTGCCCAACCGCACCCCCTCCCCCCCACAGCGCACACCAAAGTGTCCCTGGGCAGCCTTCAGCTGCCCTCATGCCACACCACGCTCATGTCTATTTAGAATTGCGTCTGCCATGACGAGGGACCGCAGGCACACACTGCAGAGGTTGGCACGGCTAGGCAGCAACCCTCTTTAAAAGTGGCGGAGCGATAGCCCACAATGCTGTACAGAAGCAATGAGAAATAGAATCCTGTGCCACCGCCATCAGGAGCTGCACACGTGGGCATAGCAATGGGGAACCTATGTGCCACACACTATTCATTCTGTCAAGGTGTCTGCATGCCCCAGTCAGACCGGGCTTTTTAATTCATAGACACAGGCAGGTACAACTCCCTATTGTGAAGTCCCTGTCGACCCACAGCATGGGTGGCTCCCTGGAACCCACCGGCGGTACACAGAAATATCCCATTGCATTGCCCAACACAGCTGAGGTAGTAATGCCGTGCTTAATGCAGGTGGGCTTCGGCCCACACTGCATGCCCCAGTCTGACTGGGGTTCTTTATAAGTGTACAGATGTAGTAAAAACTCCGTGTGCACCTACAGCATGGGTGGGTGCCAGGAAGCCACCGGCGGTACATAAAAATATCCCATTGCATTGCCCAACACAGCTGAGGTAGTAATGTTGTGCTTAACCCTTTCCAATCCAATTTGTATATGGTTTTCCTAGGGGGCTTACTCTTTTTCTGCCGTTATACAACGGCGCTATATGCTGGCTAAAGCCAGTACTGCATGAGCTGACACGTAGGATAGGCTCCGACAGCAGAGAGGCTGGCAATATACAGTAAGAGAACCCCGACGGACGTCTACCAACAACGGAGCTGTACAGCCTTAAACCCTAATGTCTTCACAGGTCACACAGTGGACTGGAAAGGGTTAATGCAGGTGGGTTTCGGCCCACACTGCATGCCCCAGTCAGACTGGGTTTCTTTATAAGTGGAAACAGATGCATTTATAATTCCCTGTGGACCCACAGCATGGGTGGGTGCCAGGAAGCCACCGGCGGTACATAGAAATATCCCATTGCATTGCCCAACACAGCTGAGGTAGTAATGTCGTGCGTAATACAGGTGGGCTTCGGCCCACACTGCATGCCCCAGTCTGACCGGGGTTCTTTACAAGTGGACATATGTAGGTTAAACTCCCTGTGGACCCACTGCCTGGGTGGGTGCCAGGAAGCCACCGGCGGTACATAGAAATATCCCATTGCATTGCCCAACACAGCTGAGGTAGTAATGTCGTGCGTAATACAGGTGGGCTTCGGCCCACACTGCATGCCCCAGTCAGACTGGGGTTCTTTAGAAGTGGACACATGTATTAAAAACTCCGTGTGCACCTACAGCATGGGTGGCTCCCTGGAACCCACCGGCGGTACATAAAAATATCCCATTGCATTGCCCAACACAGCTGAGGTAACGTCAGCTGTAATGCAGGTGGGCTAAAAATTAATTTGATTACACTGTAGGCGAGGGCCCACAAAAATTGCTGTATCAACAGTACTAATGTACATCCCAAAAATTGGCCATGGCCAGCCAAGAGGGCAGGTGAAACCCATTAACCGCTTTGGTTAATGTGGCTTAAGTGGTAACTAGGCCTGGAGGCAGCCCAGTGTAACGAAAAATTGGTTCAAGTTAA
This sequence comes from Eleutherodactylus coqui, assembly GCF_035609145.1. Lineage (NCBI taxonomy): Eukaryota > Metazoa > Chordata > Amphibia > Anura > Eleutherodactylidae > Eleutherodactylus > Eleutherodactylus coqui. The sequence continues at coordinate 232,360,189 of NC_089838.1, forward strand.
AGTTCCAACGCTTTTAAGCGCATTGAAACTTATAAAAATTGTTCAGAAAAATTATTTGAGTGAGCCTTGTGGCCCTAAGAAAAATTGCCCGTTCAGCGTGATTACGTGAGGTTTCAGGAGGAGGAGCAGGAGGAGGAGGAGGAATATTAGACACAGATTGATGAAGCAGAAATGTCCCCGTTTTGGATGGTGAGAGAGAACGTAGCTTCCATCCGCGGGTGCAGCCTACGTATTGCTTACGTATCGCTGCTGTCCGCTGGTGGAGAACAGAAGTCTGGCGAAATCCAGCCTTTGTTCATCTTGATGAGTGTTAGCCTGTCGGTACTGTCGGTTGACAAGCGGCTACGCTTATCTGTGATGATTCCCCCAGCCGCACTAAACACCCTCTCCGACAAGACGCTAGCCGCAGGACAAGCAAGCACCTCCAGGGCATACAGCGCGAGTTCAGGCCACGTGTCCAGCTTCGACACCCAGTAGTTGTAGGGGGCAGAGGCGTCACCAAGGATGGTCGTGCGATCCGCTACGTACTCCCTCACCATCCTTTTACAGTGCTCCCGCCGACTCAGCCGTGACTGGAGAGCGGTGACACAGTCTTGGTGGGGAGCCATAAAGCTGGCCAGGCCCTTAAAGACTGTTGCACTGCCTGGGATGTACATGCTGCTCGATCTACGCACATCCCCTGCTACCTTGCCCTCGGTACTGCGCCTTCTGCCAGTAGCGCTGTCGGCTGGGAATTTTACCATCAGCTTGTCCGCAAGGGTCCTGTGGTATAGCAACACTCTCGAACCCCTTTCCTCTTCGGGAATCAGAGTGGGCAGGTTCTCCTTATACCGTGGATCGAGCAGTGTGTACACCCAGTAATCCGTCGTGGCCAGAATGCGTGCAACGCGAGGGTCACGAGAAAGGCATCCTAACATGAAGTCAGCCATGTGTGCCAGGGTACCTGTACGCAACACATGGCTGTCTTCACTAGGAAGATCACTATCAGGATCCTCCTCCTCCTCCTCCTCCTCCTCAGGCCATACACGCTGAAAGGATGACAGGCAATCAGCCGGTGTACCGTCAGCAGCGGGCCAAGCTGTCTCTTCCCCCTCCTCCTCATCCTCCTCATGCTCCTCCTCCTCCTCCTGTACGCGCTGAGAAATAGACAGGAGGGTGCCCTGACTATCCAGCGGCATACTGTCTTCCCCCGCCCCCGTTTCCGAGCGCAAAGCAGCTGCCTTTATGGTTTGCAGGGAATTTCTCAAGATGCATAGCAGAGGAATGGTGACGCTAATGATTGTAGCATCTCCGCTCACCACCTGGGTAGACTCCTCAAAATTACCAAGGACATGGCAGATGTCTGCCAACCAGGCCCACTCTTCTGAAAGGAATTGAGGAGGCTGACTCCCACTGCGCCGCCCATGTTGGAGTTGGTATTCGACTATAGCTCTACGTTGTTCATAGAGCCTGGCCAACATGTGGAGCGTAGAGTTCCACCGTGTGGGCACGTCGCACAGCTGTCGGTGCACTGGCAGCTTAAAGTGATGTTGCAGGGTGCGCAGGGTGGCAGCGTCCGTGTGGGACTTGCGAAAATGTGCACAGAGCCGGCGCGCCTTTACGAGCAGGTCTGACAAGCGTGGGTAGCTTTTCAGAAAGCGCTGAACCACCAAATTAAAGACGTGGGCCAGGCATGGCACGTGCGTGAGGCTGCCGAGCTGCAGAGCCGCCACCAGGTTACGGCCGTTGTCACACACGACCATGCCCGGTTGGAGGCTCAGCGGCGCAAGCCAGCGGTCGGTCTGCTGTGTCAGACCCTGCAGCAGTTCGTGGGCCGTGTGCCTCTTATCGCCTAAGCTGAGTAGTTTCAGCACGGCCTGCTGACGCTTGCCCACCGCTGTGCTGCCACACCGCGCGACACCGACTGCTGGCGACATGCTGCTGCTAACACATCTTGATTGCGAGACAGAGGAGGAGGAGGAGGAGGAGGAGGAGGGTGCTTTAGTGGAGGAAGCATACACCTCCGCAGATACCACCACCGAGCTGGGGCCCGCAATTCTGGGGGTGGGTAGGACGTGAGCGGTCCCAGGCTCTGACTCTGTCCCAGCCTCCACTAAATTCACCCAATGTGCCGTCAGGGAGATGTAGTGGCCCTGCCCGCCTGTGCTTGTCCACGTGTCCGTAGTTAAGTGGACCGTGGCAGTAACCGCGTTGGTGAGGGTGCGTACAATGTTGCGGGAGACGTGGTCATGCAGGGCTGGGACGGCACATCGGGAAAAGTAGTGGCGACTGGGAACTGAGTAGCGCGGGGCCGCCGCCTCCATGATACTTTTGAAGGACTCCGTTTCCACAACCCTATACGGCAGCATCTCAAGGCTGATGAATTTTGCTATGCGGACGGTTAACGTTTGAGCGTGCGGGTGCGTGGCGGCGTACTTGCGCTTGCGCTCCAACAGTTGCGCAAGCGACGGCTGGACGGTGCGCTGAACTACTCTGCTGGATGGGGCCGAGGACAGCGGAGGTGAGGGTGTGGGTGCAGGCCAGGAGACGGTAGTGCCTGTGTCCTGAGAGGGGGGTTGCATCTCAGTGGCAGGTTGGGGCACAGGGGGAGAGGCAGGGGTGCAAACCGGAGGCGCTGAACGGCCTTCGTCCCACCTTGCGGGGTGCTTGGCCATCATATGTCTGCGCATGGTGGTGGTGGTGAGGCTGTTGGTGTTGGCTCCCCGGCTGAGCTTTGCGCGACAAAGGTTGCACACCACTGTTCGTCGGTCGTCAGGCGTCTCTGTGAAAAACTGCCAGACCTTAGAGCACCTCGGCCTCTGCAGGGTGGCATGGCGCGAGGGGGCGCTTTGGGAAACACTTGGTGGATTATTCGGTCTGGCCCTGCCTCTACCCCTGGCCACCGCACTGCCTCTTGCAACCTGCCCTGCTGATGCCCTTGACTCCCCCTCTGAAGACCTGTCCTCCTGAGTAAGCGTTGCACACCAGGTGGGGTCAGTCACCTCATCGTCCTGCTGCTCTTCCTCCGAATCCTCTGTGCGCTGCTCCCTCGGACTTACTGCCCTTACTACTACCTCACTGCAAGACAACTGTGTCTGATCGTCATCGTCCTCCTCACCCACAGAAAGTTGTTGAGACAGTTGGCGGAAGTCCCCAGCCTCTTCCCCCGGACCCCGGGAACTTTCGAATGGTTGGGCATCAGTGACGATAAACTCCTCTGGTGGGAGAGGAACCGCTGCTGCCCAATCTAAGCAGGGGCCCGAGAACAGTTCCTGGGAGTGCTCCCGCTCCTGAGCAGGTGTTATTGTAGTGGAGTGAGGAGGCTGGGAGGAAGGAGGAGCAGCAGACAGAGGATTCGGATTGGCAGCAGTGGACGGCGCAGAACTGCAGGTAGATGATAGGTTGCTCGAAGCACTTTCTGCCATCCAGGACAGGACCTGCTCACACTGCTCATTTTCTAATAACCGTCTCCCGCGTGGACCCATTAATTGGGCGATGAATGTGGGGACGCCAGAAACGTGCCTCTCTCCTAATCGCGCAGCAGTCGGCTGCGACACACCTGGATCAGGAGCTTGGCCTGTGCCCACACCCTGACTTGGCCCTCCGCGTCCTCGGCCGCGTCCACGTCCTCTAGGCCTACCCCTATCCCTCAGCATGCTGTATTACCAGTGATTTGATTTCACAGGCAGGAAATAAATTGGCGCAAGACTGCAGGCCAAATATAATTTTTTCCCTTTTTTGAAAATGAAAGGCCCCACTGCCTCTAGTGAATGAATAATCTAAGTTTAATAACTGTGCTGTTTTCCTGCTAATGTGTCACAGAACGTGAGGGTAGCAGAGTTATTAACTGTGGCAGAGCAGGTATTTTTTTTCCCAATTAAGGAAAGCAAATGGCGAAGCCAGGAGTAAAACGTAGCTGGGTGCGTATGATTTTTAAAGGTGTCACACGCAGCCGACACGTGTCCACCGCCCTTAGGACGGACAGAGGCCGGACAAATAGAATTATTTTCCGTTTTTTGGCACCAAAAGGCAGCACTGCGTATATTCTATGAACATGAGAAGTTTAATAACTGTGCTGTGTCCCTGCTAATGTGTCACAGAACGTGAGGGTAGCAGAGTTATTAACTGTGGCAGAGCAGGTATTTTTTTTCCCAATTAAGGAAAGCAAATGGCGAAGCCAGGAGTAAAACGTAGCTGGGTGCGTATGATTTTTAAAGGTGTCACACGCAGCCGACACGTGTCCACCGCCCTTAGGACGGACAGAGGCCGGACAAATAGAATTATTTTCCGTTTTTTGGCACCAAAAGGCAGCACTGCGTATATTCTATGAACATGAGAAGTTTAATAACTGTGCTGTGTCCCTGCTAATGTGTCACAGAACGTGAGGGTAGCAGAGTTATTAACTGTGGCAGAGCAGGTATTTTTTTTCCCAATTAAGGAAAGCAAATGGCGAAGCCAGGAGTAAAACGTAGCTGGGTGCGTATGATTTTTAAAGGTGTCACACGCAGCCGACACGTGTCCACCGCCCTTAGGACGGACAGAGGCCGGACAAATAGAATTATTTTCCGTTTTTTGGCACCAAAAGGCAGCACTGCGTATATTCTATGAACATGAGAAGTTTAATAACTGTGCTGTGTCCCTGCTAATGTGTCACAGAACGTGAGGGGAGCAGAGTTATTAACTGTGGCAGAGCAGGTATTTTTTTTCCCAATTAAGGAAAGCAAATGGCGAAGCCAGGAGTAAAACGTAGCTGGGTGCGTATGATTTTTAAAGGTGTCACACGCAGCCGACACGTGTCCACCGCCCTTAGGACGGACAGAGGCCGGACAAATAGAATTATTTTCCGTTTTTTGGCACCAAAAGGCAGCACTGCGTATATTCTATGAACATGAGAAGTTTAATAACTGTGCTGTGTCCCTGCTAATGTGTCACAGAACGTGAGGGTAGCAGAGTTATTAACTGTGGCAGAGCAGGTATTTTTTTTCCCAATTAAGGAAAGCAAATGGCGAAGCCAGGAGTAAAACGTAGCTGGGTGCGTATGATTTTTAAAGGTGTCACACGCAGCCGACACGTGTCCACCGCCCTTAGGACGGACAGAGGCCGGACAAATAGAATTATTTTCCGTTTTTTGGCACCAAAAGGCAGCACTGCGTATATTCTATGAACATGAGAAGTTTAATAACTGTGCTGTGTCCCTGCTAATGTGTCACAGAACGTGAGGGGAGCAGAGTTATTAACTGTGGCAGAGCAGGTATTTTTTTTCCCAATTAAGGAAAGCAAATGGCGAAGCCAGGAGTAAAACGTAGCTGGGTGCGTATGATTTTTAAAGGTGTCACACGCAGCCGACACGTGTCCACCGCCCTTAGGACGGACAGAGGCCGGACAAATAGAATTATTTTCCGTTTTTTGGCACCAAAAGGCAGCACTGCGTATATTCTATGAACATGAGAAGTTTAATAACTGTGCTGTGTCCCTGCTAATGTGTCACAGAACGTGAGGGTAGCAGAGTTATTAACTGTGGCAGAGCAGGTATTTTTTTTCCCAATTAAGGAAAGCAAATGGCGAAGCCAGGAGTAAAACGTAGCTGGGTGCGTATGATTTTTAAAGGTGTCACACGCAGCCGACACGTGTCCACCGCCCTTAGGACGGACAGAGGCCGGACAAATAGAATTATTTTCACTTGTTTTACAAGCAAAAGGCAGCACTGCGTATATTCAATGAATAATAACTGTGTTGTGGCCCTGCCTATACAATTCTTTCCCTGCAGTATCAATGGAGGGTGCAATGCTCTGCAGAAGCGATTTTGAGAAGCAAAAAAAAATGCAGCACAGCTAACAGCAGCCTGGACAGTACTGCACACGGATAAATATGGCCCTAGAAAGGACCGTTGAGGTTCTTGAAGGCTACACTCACTCCTAACACTCTCCCTGCCTATGCAGCACTTCTGTCCCTAATGCCAGGTGCAACGGTCTGCAGAGGCAATTTTGAGAAAAAAAAAATTGCCACTGCTAACAGCAGCCAACACACAGCTATCAGTGGCCCTAATAAGGACCTTTGGGGGGTCTTGAAGCCTACACTAACTACCAATTCTTTCCCTACAGCAGCTCCGGTACAAACAGCACTGTCCCTCATCTAAATCACACCGCATCTGAGGCGAACCGCGGGAGGGGCCGACTTTTATGTTCGGGTGACACCTGATCTTCCCAGCCACTCACTGCAGGGGGGTGGTATAGGGCTTGAACGTCACAGGGGGAAGTTGTAATGCCTTCCCTGTCTTTCAATTGTCCAGAAAAGCGCGCTAACGTCTCAGGGAAGGAAGTGAAAATAACCAGAACACCGCACGGTGTTCGTTACGAATAACGAACATCCCGAACACCCTAATATTCGCACGAATATCAAGCTCGGAAGAACACGTTCGCTCATCTCTATTTATTATGTCTGTATGTTTGCATAGCTGTTTGGAGTCTTGTCTTTTACCAGTTCAGTTGTAGATCTTTTATATATGATTTTTGAGTGCATCTAACTTCATATTTAATTCATATGATTTTTTTTTATAATAGGGCAATGAATGAAAAAAATGTTCTTAATAGTTTTTTATGCATTTACCTTAAATTGACATAACAGCTTTATTGTATGAATTATAAGTAAAAAGGGGGTTCTTTTAACAATACATACCATAGTTGGCAAGAACAGCTCAACTTTCATTGTTGAATGAGGAATCATTGTTATATGAAAGGCACCTCTTTCACATTAAAAAGTGCTTGCCTTATACTCTTGCAGAGATGTTTGCTGAAGTTAAGTCTTAAATTTAATCATTAAAATAATTGCTATACTACACAATCCCTTGCGAAGCTATTCAATACTCTTAGTAGGACAGGAAGCATTTACCTTGAAAACTGTGGCCTGGTAATACATTATACTTTGCATTGAAAAATGCATACATGATCCAGCTCTCAGGGTATAAAGGTAGAGTCCATATTTTTTGTAATAGTCATAAAATTTCACAGAATATCCAGATGAGTAAAACCAATGTATTTCTGATGCTCTACATGTCCTTAGTCATTTCAAATTAACCGCATGCCCTCCAATCTATTTAACCCCTTAAGGACGAAGCACTGTAAATTTACGTCGCTTGGTCCTGGGTTTTAATCCCTCTTGATCGCAGAAAAATGGCACTGGATTAAAGCCTCTCCTCCTTCCTCTGCGCCAGCAGTTAGTCACAGCTGAGAACCCGGAGGAGAAAGGAGAAGCAGTTTTTATGCACTTTTGTCTTCTCCTTTTCAGGGGAACATAGTGCTCAATGACTGCTATGAACTAAAAAGTAAAAGTGGAAGTGTTTCTTCTACTACACAAGCCAGCGGTCATGTGACCGCCAGGATTCCTTGGCACAGCAGAGCTGCAGGGCCCTAGCAGACCAAGGACAGCTCCGTTAGTGACTACTGTGACTACAGGGGAATATTTTCCTATGGATGCCCCAGCTTCATTGGAAAAGTGTGTAGAAAAAACAAAACATGTCCCCCAGAGGTCTTATATGACATCATGGGTGACATGGGTGGTAAAAACAATTGTTACAAAAATAAGTAAGAAGAAATTACAGAATAAAATAAATATACATAAAAAAGAAAATGACCCAAAACTGAAGCCAACCAAAACCATTGCCATATGCACCATGTAATCCGAAACCATACATATTATAAATCAAAACATCCGAAACAAAACGATAAATCATTTTTTTTTTTAGATTTTTACCCCAATAAAACTAAAAAACTAAAAAAAAGCCAATGAAAAAGATAATAAAATAATAGCCCTCAGGGGAAAAACGCAGCAAAAATAATTTTGGTAGCTGAAGGAAAAAAATAGGGCAGTAAAACCACCACATGGGTAAAATCCCTAAAAAGGGTCTGGTCCTTAAAGGGGTTCTATCATTACAATCTGTATTTTTTTTTTCTCCAGTAAATCTGCCCCGCTGGCACAACCTGTTGTAAATAACACATATAAAACGTTTTTTTCAGAAGTAGTACTTACCTAGGCTCCATTTTTCACCTCCATGCTCTGTTTACATCTTCAGCCCCTCACAGTGTTTCTCAACTCCAGTCCTCAGGACCCCCCAACAGGTCAGGTTTTCAGGATTTCCTCAGTATTGCACAGGTGATGTGATTATTGTCAGCGCCTCAGACATTGCCACAGGTGTTCTTACTATAGGAGATCCTGAAAACATGACCTGTTGGGGGGTCCTGAGGACTGGAGTTGAGAAACACTGTGCTAGGAGGTCATCTCCCAGCACCCCTTGCTGTGCTGACTCACAAAGCTACTTCCGCCCATCCAGTGCAGTGAATAGTCCTGCCTGCAGTCTACCAAAATCTGCTAGTGTTTCTCCCTGCCTCTATCTCTGAACACCCAGAGTTTCCCAAGGGCTTCCAGATCTTCCTTGCAATCTCACAGTAGCCACTCACTGTAGTCACTCATATATATATATATATATATATATATATATATATATATACATATATGCAGAAGCTTGCATTTCCATTGGCTAATAGAAATATATTCTGCCTGACAACAGTGTCAGGGATACATTTCTATTGGCAGAGAGTGTGCCCGTGCACGTGTAAAGTGCTCCCAGGCGAGCGAGCGCGCATCGCAGCCTCGCGCATGCGCAGTCGTGTGCCGGGCTCGCGCGTGCGCAGTCGCGCCGTTGTCTCGCGCGGCTACCTTCATTCCGCGCTTCCTCACAAGACAATGTATGCACACGTCACTAGTGACGTATGCGTACATTGACCTGAAGGAAGTGGAAGGTAGGCAGTGTACGCTTTTTGACCGGACGTAGGAAAATCGGGTGCTGGAGGTCACGTGACCGAATTGACAAGTGGCTCCAGGAGAAGATTTGGGATAAGAAGAAGAGGTAAGCAGGCTGCCTGGGGAGCAATAGGTAAGTATAAATTTTTTTGTTTTTAATGACAGAACCCCTTTAAGGTACAAAACAGCCTGGTGCTTAAGGGGTGAAAGCAACAATGACAATACAAATATGATAAAGTAATCACACGAAGAATATGCCCTTGAAAGACAAATCTGTCAATTCCAAGTCAGATGCTAGATGAAACAATATCATGCCGAATCAAGAAGCAAAAAGAGTTAAATATGACAAAACACCACATTAACATATAGAGATGCTATAAAATGAAAACCAAGAAAACACAATATAGAACAGAAAAAAAAAACTTACATGTAACATAAATAACAAATGTACATTTTCCACAGTAGACAAAGATGCATGACAGAAGGTTTGGGATGGAATATGACTGGGTAAAAAAAATTTGAATCAATGCTGAAACATCATTTCCCATCTGAGGTGGAGATTGTCCCGATACCATGTGCATAAGTTAAAAATCCAGAACGCCTGACAGGAAATGGAGTGTAAAAGTCTCCTTTCCTGACTGATGTCTTTGCTTTTTCTACACCGTAAGCTTTGAAAGAATTTACACATCCCTGATGAAATATAATAAAATGCATAGCTGCATTTGACCCATGTCGACTTTTAGAGTTGCTAACATCATTTAACTAGGTGTATGAGGACTATGCTCTGAGTAATGAACTCCGTGTACACCTCAACGATTCCTATAATTCAATTAAATCTTTGCATAATTCCAAGTAAGAAGGCATAACAGGTTGATTTATCAAGGAGAAACCCCGTTGAGCCTTACTGTTTCAATGTATTCCTTAATATGCTCGTCCATTCATTTTAATGGACTGGTGGGCATGAATCATTAGATGTCAACTTGGTGTAGGATATGATGAAGTTGTTTTCTTCCTTTGGGATCTAAGTTACATCTTCTCACAATCCTACACTAGAGAATTGATATGAATATGCCTATGCTAGTCAATAGTATACTTTACATCTACTGTAAGTCCTAGGATGCAGATGCCAACAAGAAAGCACACCCAGCACATAATATAGTATACGCTTCAAGAAATTCTTTGAAGAAAAACTTAATCTTCAAAGGTAATTATGGGAGTACTAGGGAGAAAACACAAGAAGATATAGATAATGAACTTCAATGAAACAGCAGAAAGACAGCTGTTCTTTTATTCTATCAAGAGGGAAGATTTAAAGGGGTTTTCCCAGACTTGAAAATCTCTTGAAGCATGAATATCCACTATGTTTCTTTCTGTACTATTCTTTGGTCCCACATTTCATTGTAGAATAGACAACTTAAAATGCTCTATTGCCATTCAGATCTTTTATATTTCTACCATAATGAAGACAGAGTAATAATATACAGAACACACTTGGGGGTGGTAATGCTCCAACCATAAGAATAAAGAAAATATATATAGATATCCACTTACTTAGGTGAGGGGGAGGAAGGAGACATATGCCCCCCACTGTCACCACCTAATTATTCTGGAAGGCACACATATAACCACTTATTGTCTATGAATTCTTCTGGTATGTGTATCTTCAAACACTTTAATATATCCAGAAATGCTACAAATGTGGCTACAATTGAATAGTTTCAGATGTATACAACAACCATAGGAGAAAGGTAACTTGTTTCAGGGGTCACTTACAAATTTCTCCTTTCTTCAGCTCAATCGGGTGAGGGAAAGTACACTTATTGTCGAAAAAAAAACAGGCACCTAAAAGGAGTTGTCAGAATTGAATTCAACTTTATATGTGTGATTGCAATGTTGATTTAAAAAATGTGAATACAATATCAAAGGAAAAAGATAATTCATTGAGGAAGACTGAACACTTGAAAGCAGTCTCTAGTGCTCTGTTTGGCCACCTCTAGCTTGAAAGCAATATATGATACGGGTGGGCATGGGGGCATACAGGTTCTGTATGGTATCCTGCAGTATATCAGTCCACATTTGCTGTAAGTGATCCTCTAGATCGTTCAAACACGTAGGATTTTGAAGCTGGCATCCCAGATGGTCTTATACATGTTCTACTGGCAATAAATCTGGTGACCAGGCCGCTATGGAAGTGTAGCAATGTTGTGGAGGCATCACTATGACACTCTTGCTGTGTGTGACTGAGCATTATCCTGCAGGAAAATGTCTCTTGGGAGCCCTGCCATGAGAAGCAACACAAGGCAGGATTGAGGCGCTCACCTCTGGGTCTCCAGACACAAATATGGCCATAGTTAATGCCCAAACTGAACCTGGATATATCAAGGAAGACAACCCAGATCCACTCCATAACAGTCCAGTTTTGTCATTCACGACACCACTGCAAGTGGAAGTGACAGTGGATGTCAAAGGCTGTACACGTAATGGATGCCATGAGACCAAATGTCCTTTAACTAAGCACCTGGAAAGGGATCTTACAGACACAGGGGCCTGTATTGATGGTGCCACCTTTCCCTGGATGACGGACAATGAAACAGTTTCCCCCATATTGATAATTAATACTAGACCATAAATGTTAAACATCCAGAGAACCCCCTCAAGGTGACATGAAGAGTTTATGTTTTATTTCACGCACATACTTCTTTGGGCCACCACACAATGCTAACTAGAAAATAGAGACTAGCGATTTCTTTGAAAAGTTTGGTTTGGCATAAAATAATGGTGGTGCCTTGCTTGCAGTGCTGTGGACGTAGGTTCAAATCTGCAAGGAGTCTGTATGTTCTCCCTGTGTTTGTGCAGGTTTCCTCCCACTTGCCAGTAGTATACTAAGATAAATTGTGAGCCCCAATTGGGACAGAAAATATCAAGTGATATAAAGCGCTGCAGTATATGAATGTGCTATTTAAATAAAGGTGATTGCTGTGAAACACAGGGAGAACATACAAACTCCATGGAGATGTTGTCAGATTTGAACCTAGGACCCCAGCGCAATAGTGCTAATTGCTGAGGCACAGGACGATCACCAGCACCTTTAGCAAAGTTTGACCTAAAACAGGGTTTGACTGGTTTGATTCGCTCAACACTACTAGTAAAGCAATCAACTGAAATGTTTGGTGCTTGCTCTTGACACATAGGCACCTGCTATATAAAGCCAAAATATTTATAACAATCTCAAAGAGTGGGATAGCCATTCTAAAAAAAAATGAATGTGGAACAGCTATTCCTTTGACTCCTATAAGTGATAAAGGGTTTAATGAACAGGATATTCCCCAAATCACTATCCATGAGAAATTTTTTCAATGTCTTAAGACCTATTTACGCGCAAAAACAATCTTTCAAACGATTGAAAGATTGTCAGTTTTATCAATCATTTTACATAAAGTGTTAATAAACATTAATGTCCATTAACACTTTATCAGCTTCATTTGCATGCAAACAGGCTTCCAGGAGCTGTTTGCAGAGCACAACATGTGGTCTGAGCTCTGCACACAGCTCCTTTGTTCTTACATGGGCTGTAGGCAGAATACAATGTCATCTCCGACTCCCATGCAGAAAACAGCATGCAGTCCCTGTTATCTCTCCGGATAAACAATGGATTTTAAGCTCACCTTGAAATCATCGTTAAGCCAAGAGTGAACGATGGCAGCATTTACACGCAATGGTTATCACTCATATGCCATCTTTTGAATGAATTTTGAGTGATAATCGTTGTGTGTAAATGGGCCTTTTCTAAAATCTTCTTGATTACCTATGATTTGCTATCATAGATCTAAATGATTTTGCATCTTCCTAAATTTCAATAGACTACAGCCTGTTGCAGCAGGCTATACATCTCATCTGTTTTCCGATAACCTGTGAGGGTATCTGCTATCCTGTAAGTCATAATGCAATTTTCGTTAATCTTTTTCAAGCATGTCCATTGGTAATACATAGATACACCAGCTCACCATCAACTGTGAAGATCAGACAGAGGTGTGCACTACTCCTAGTAATGCCATGAATTTTTGCTACATACATTGCACAGTGATACTTTCAACATACAATACTCTTTACACCAGACTCAACTTACAATATCACAGACAGCCTGGATCTTTCGAATGTGCACTTTGATGGAAAATCCAGCCAATGAACATATTCATTTTACCCGTAAAACTTCAGTATTACTGAAGTGTATGAACTGATTGGCCATCTAGTGGTGCCTCTTTACAGTACAATGTGGTGCAACATGTTCTGTACTGCCCCTTACCTGCACTAGAATGAGTTGCCCCTTTGGATGTCAGGTGAGGGCGGTGGCATTCTTCTTTTCTGTTACACCATGTATATTGTACCGGTCCCTGAAGAAGTTAATGTCCTTTTAATAGAAAGTGATTTACAGCTTTCAGCAACTCTTTTTGACTTTTATATGGAGGACCCTTTTTTATCTGTATTAACTATCTGCTTAGTTTTTTTTAACCCCTTGACGGCCAATCACATAAATGTATGTCGTCGGGCATATGAGGAGAGTTTGGAGGGGGCTCAGGAGCCAAGTTCACTCCATACCCAGTAGTTGTCAGCTATTTCATACACTGACAGCCTGCCACAACTGCTGTGATCAGAGGTAGCTCTAATCGGGTCATTTAAGTATTTAAATGCTACGATCATGTATGACAATTGTATCTAAGCAGCTGCTCGGAGGAGGGGTCTCTCTACAGTGCCCCATCAGCAGCCACACAATGCAAGGTGAGGTGCTAAAGGGTTGCCAGGGCAGCCTGGAGTCTATTGAAGTACTTCAGATCTGCCATGTGTTTCAGTCTATTAAAGGGGTTGTCCCGAGGCAGCAAGTGGGTCTATACACTTCTGCATGGCCATAATAATGCACTTTGTAATGTACATTGTGCATTAATTATGAGCCATACAGAAGTTATAAAAAGTTTTATACTTACCTGCTCCGTTGCTGGCGTCCTCGTCTCCATGGTGCCGACTAATTTTCGCCCTCCGATGGCCAAATAGCCGCGCTTGCGCAGTCCGGGTCTTCTCCTCTTCTCTATGGGGCTCCGTGTAGCTCCGTGTAGCTCCGCCCCGTCACGTGCCGATTCCAGCCAATCAGGAGGCTGGAATCGGCAATGGACCGCACAGAAGCCCTGCGGTCCATGGAGACAGAGGATCCCGGCGGCCATCTTCAGCAGGTGAGTATGAAGACGCCGGACCGCCGGGATTCAGGTAAGCGCTGTGGGGGTTATTTTTTTAACCCCTGCATCGGGGTTGTCTCGCGCCGAACGGGGGGGGAGGGGGTTTAAAAAAAAAAAAACCCGTTTTGGCGCGGGACAACCCCTTTAAGCCCTTCCTGTGGCAAGGCTTAATAGGCTGCTGGTAAAAGTACAATATATTGCAATACAGAAGTTCCTACCACTAAAAAAGAAGTAAAAATTAGATTAGTATTTTTTTTTCATATTAAAAAAATATTCAAATTTCAAACACCTACTTTTCCTAGTATACATAAAAAAATCAATGAAAAAAACATGATTGGTATCATTGTATAAATAAATGTCCAAACTATTGATACATCCCATTATCTAACCTGCTCTCATGGCTCAACAGCGGAAACAGATTACCGGTACTCGGTCGGTCCAAGCCACCTTATGACACTTTTGAGGTTGTACTTTCGTTATCCCCTTGGTGTTCACGGTCATTGATAAAGGGTAATTAGAGTCTTCAAATTTCCCCTAGGTGGTTTGTGTTTTCTGGGGCTGGCCAATCTCTTTAACAGGAGGTTTGTATATTTCAACCCCAGCTCTCACTAGTTGCTGATCATTCATCTTTCTTGGGTGAAGTTGGTCTAGTCCTTTTTCCCTAGGTGCTGTGGTTTGGATTAAGCTAAGTAATTAGTGTATTGATTTTCCGTGTATTGATTTATATGTTATTGTTGCTCCTGCCATTTCTCTTACTGCCATTAGTTGTTACGACCTGCTTATTTACATTTTCTGTCTCTACCTATGGTCAGTAGAGTTGACCTAGGTTTAGGTCATGGTGGTCATCTTTGGCAGGATAATCGCCCTACTTTAAGCAGGAGTATTTTCCCTATTTGGCTGGTAGGCCTAGTTTCTCCCATCTTTTCCCTTGTTTGTGTTGGGTGGTTTTTGTGTTTAACATGGACATTTCTGGAGTCGATTTATCTTGTTTGAAATCTGTCTTGTGTCTGTGCTGGGCATGGTGCGTAATTCCTCAGCACAAATGTAATACCTCCTGCTTTCAATGGGGCCGCCGGCAGTGGCATCCCAATTGAAATCAATGGGAGAGCTTTGTGATCCTCAGTGACAGCTGTCATGGCTGTGACCGCTGTGGCAGGGGATTCCTTACTCCCTGCGTGGAGTCCTCTTGTCACTGAACACTGTGACAGTGCTGTCCCAGTGTTCATTGTCAAGTTAACTCCCCGCGGGGAATATTGACATAGAAAATGAGAAAGAAACTTGTTTGGTGTATACAAAGCAGGCAGTATACATCAAACCTGAGACAACTATCTGTCCTCCCTCACTTTCTAAACTGCTTTCTAATGTTCATTCCCTACAAATCAGTGCTCATCCAAGGATAGCTAGCTGATGGACTTAAATGTAATACCGCCAACATATACATTTAACTTGGCATGTCTTCATTTTTTTTTACAGGATTAGAAAAACATGGCTTCTAGCTTCCAGATGCAGTAGCTGTCCATAAGTTGTTTTTCACATTGTAGATCACCTCTATGAAATGATGGGCTCAGCTGAAACATTACATGTAACCTGTGAACATGTTGGGTGCTGTTTTCAAAATAAACCTGGTATTTTGATGTAACTACGAATGCCAGGAGTGGAAAAAAGTAAAAACATATAGGAAGCACTTCCCCACTGTTCAAAATCTAAATTAATAATGTGGACAACGCTCCGCAATGTAGGATATATAAAACCAAGAGATGGCTAATGAAATAGTGAAGAAAGTAAAATGAAAGGGACTTCACCAGTGCGCAGTGGGGGTTCCACTAAGGGAACACTCCACTAGCACCCTTTTGTCCCGTTTTGCTTCTCAAATGAGTGGTGGACCTCTGACGCCCGTCTTTGTCCTGTCCATCCAGGAAAGCCGCTTGAGAAAAATGTGCCTACTCTACATGACATGGCATAATCATAGATATGCCAAAAGCAAAAAACAAAAAAGTTTCTCTGTGCTCGTTAGATCAGGCACCGCAAGACAGAAAATAGACCTTAGTTTATTCACTGATAATACACATACATTTTAATGGGTGCAATGCGTTTCAACACTCCATAGTGTCTTTATCAAGCATAAACATCTGTAATCATAACATACATTTATATAACATTGATAACACTTACATTGGTAGTTTCAGATGGCTGCAGGCTAAGGCGGTGGCAACCCCTTCCGGGTCGGAACAGCAAGGTAGGAGGGACTGCACCCCAACTGCGTGCTATGGATGATAAGGCCGATACAGGAGCCTGGCGTACATTCCACATAAACGTGGTGACATCATTGCCCGATCTTGGCCCCTGATAACACTACAAATCAAATACCTTTATGGACATCTACCATTTTAACACATTGACAACACATCATATACATTATATCTTCAACAATTCAGTGCATGAGTCAAAAAAGAATGTTTGTATGGTTACAGTAATAAAACAATCGCGTATAATCATTCCCAATTATAAAAGAGTATCTCTTGCTGCAATCTTAATAATATGTAATTTCTAGAGATGAGCGAACGTATTCGTCCGAGCTTGATATTCGTGCGAATATTAGGGTGTTCGGGATGTTCGTTATTCGTAACGAACACCATGAGGTATTCGGGTTACTTTCACTTCCTTCCCTGAGACGTTAGCGTGCTTTTCTGGCCAATTGAAAGACAGGGAAGGCATTACAACTTCCCCCTGTGACGTTCAAGCCCTATACCACCCCCCTGCAGTGAGTGGCTGGCGAGATCAGGTGTCACCCGAATATAAAAGTCGGCCCCTCCCGCGGCTCGCCTCAGATGCCTTGTGAGTTAGATGAGGGACAGTGCTGCTGGTACCGGAGCTGCTGTAGGGAGAGAAATAGCAGTTAGTGTAGGCTTCAAGAACCCCAAAGGTCCTTATTAGGGCCAGTAATACCTGTGTGTTGGCTGCTGTTAGCAGTGACTTTTTTTTTTTTTCTCTCAAAATCGCCTCTGCAGAGCGTTGCACCCGGCATTAGGGACAGAAGTGTTGGATAGGCAGGGAGAGTGTTAGGAGTGAGTGTAGCCTTCAAGAACCTCAACGGTCCTTTCTAGGGCCATATTTAACCGTGTGCAGTACTGTGCTGGCTGCTGTTAGCTGTGCTGCATATTTTTTTTTTCCTCAAAATCGCCTCTGCAGAGCATTGCACCCTCCATTGATACTACAGGGAAAGAATTGTGTAGGCAGGGCCACAACACAGTTATTATTCATTGAATATACGCAGTGGGTCCTTTTGGTGTAAAAAAAGGGAAAAGAAATCTATTTGTCCTGCCTCTGTCCGTCCTAAGGGCTGTGGACACGTGTGAGCTGCGTGTACAACGTTAAAAAATCAGACGCACCCAGCTACGGTTTACTGCTGGCTTCGCCATTTGCTTTCCTTAATTGGGAAAAAAATACCTGCTCTGCCAGAGTTAATAGCTCTGCTACCCTCAAGTTCTGTGACACATTAGCAGGGCCACAGCACAGTTATTAAACTTAGATTATTCATTCACTAGAGGCAGTGGGGCGTTTCGTTTTCAAAAAAGGGAAAAAATTATATTTGGTCTGCAGTCTTGCGCCAATTTATTTCCTGCCTGTGAAATCAAATCACTGGTAATACAGCATGCTGAGGGGTAGGGGTAGGCCTAGAGGACGTGGACGCGGCCGAGGACGCGGAGGGCCAAGTCAGGGTGTGGGCACAGGCCGAACTCCTGTTCTAGGTGTATCGCAGCCGTCTGCTGCGCGATTAGTAGACAGGCACGTTTCAGGCGTCCCGACAGTCATCGCACAATTCATGGGTCCACGCGGGAGACGGTTATTAGAAAATGAGCAGTGTGAGCAGGTCCTGTCGTGGATGGCAGAAAGTGCTTCGAGCAACCTATCGTCCACCCACAGTTCTGCGCCGTCCACTGCTGCAAATCCGAATCCTCTGTCTGCTGCTCCTCCTTCCTCCCAGCCTCCTCACTCCACTACAATGACACATGCTCAGGAGCGGGAACACTCCCAGGAACTGTTCTCGGGCCCCTGCTCAGATTGGGCAGCAGTGGTTCCTCTCCCACCGGAGGAGTTTATCGTCACTGATGCCCAACCATTCGAAAGTTCCCGGGGTCCGGGGGAAGAGGCTGGGGACTTCCGCCAACTGTCTCAAGAACTTTCTGTGTGTGAGGAGGACGATGACGATGAGACACAGTTGTCTTGCAGTGAGGTAGTAGTAAGGGCAGTAAGTCCGAGGGAGCAGCGCACAGAGGATTTGCAGGAAGAGCAGCAGGACGATGAGGTGACTGACCCCACCTGGTGTGCAACGCCTACACAGGACAGGTCTTCAGAGGGGGAGGCACGGGCAGCAGCTGGGCAGGTTGCAAGAGGCAGTGCGGTGGCCAGGGGTAGAGGCAGGGCCAGACCGAATAATCCACCAACTGTTTCCCAAAGCGCCCCCTCGCGCCATGCCACCCTGCAGAGGCCGAGGTGCTCTAAGGTCTGGCAGTTTTTCACAGAGACGCCTGACGACCGACGAACAGTGGTGTGCAACCTTTGTCGCGCAAAGCTCAGCCGGGGAGCCAACACCAACAGCCTCACCATCACCAGCATGCGCAGACATATGATGGCCAAGCACCCCACAAGGTGGGACGAAGGCCGTTCACCGCCTCCGGTTTGCACCCCTGCCTCTCCCCCTGTGCCCCAACCTGCCACTGAGATGCAACCCCCCTCTCAGGACACGGCCACTACCGCCTCATGGCCTGCACCCACACCCTCACGTCCGCTGTCCTCGGCCCCATCCACCAGTGTAGTTCAGCGCACCGTCCAGACGTCGCTTGCGCAACTGTTGGAGCGCAAGCGCAAGTACGCCGCCACGCACCCGCACGCTCAAACGTTAACCGTCCGCATAGCAAAATTCATCAGCCTTGAGATGCTGCCGTATAGGGTTGTGGAAACGGAGTCCTTCAAAGCTATGATGGCGGCGGCGGCCCCACGCTACTCAGTTCCCAGTCGCCACTACTTTTCCCGATGTGCCGTCCCAGCCCTGCACGACCACGTCTCCCGCAACATTGTACGCGCCCTCACCAATGCGGTTAGTGGCAAGGTCCACTTAACTACGGACACGTGGACAAGCACAGGCGGGCAGGGCCACTACATCTCCCTGACGGCACATTGGGTGAATTTAGTGGAGGCTGGGACAGAGTCAGAGCCTGGGACCGCTCACGTCCTACCCACCCCCAGAATTGCGGGCCACAGCTCGGTGGTGGTATCTGCGGAGGTGTATGCTTCCTCCACTAAAGCACCCTCCTCCTCCTCCGCAACCTCTGTCTCGCAATCAAGATGTGTTAGCAGCAGCATGTCGCCAGCAGTCGGTGTCGCGCGGTGTGGCAGCACAGCGGTGGACAAGCGTCAGCAGGCCGTGCTGAAACTACTCAGCTTAGGAGATAAGAGGCACACGGCCCACGAACTGCTGCAGGGTCTGACACAGCAGACCGACCGCTGGCTTGCGCCGCTGAGCCTCCAACCGGGCATGGTCGTGTGTGACAACGGCCGTAACCTGGTGGCGGCTCTGCAGCTCGGCAGCCTCACGCACGTGCCATGCCTGGCCCACGTCTTTAATTTGGTGGTTCAGCGCTTTCTGAAAAGCTACCCACGCTTGTCAGACCTGCTCGTAAAGGCGCGCCGGCTCTGCGCACATTTCCGCAAGTCCCACACGGACGCTGCCACCCTGCGCACCCTGCAACATCGCTTTAAGCTGCCAGTGCACCGACTGCTGTGCGACGTGCCCACACGGTGGAACTCTACGCTCCACATGTTGGCCAGGCTCTATGAACAGCGTAGAGCTATAGTCGAATACCAACTCCAACATGGGCGGCGCAGTGGGAGTCAGCCTCCTCAATTCTATTCAGAAGAGTGGGCCTGGTTGGCAGACATCTGCCATGTCCTTGGTAATTTTGAGGAGTCTACCCAGGTGGTGAGCGGCGATGCTGCAATCATTAGTGTCACCATTCCACTGCTATGCATCTTGAGAAATTCCATGCAAAGCATAAAGGCAGCTGCTTTGCGCTCGGAAACGGGGGCGGTGGAAGACAGTATGCCGCTGGATAGTCCTGGCACCCTCCTGTCTATTTCTCAGCGCGTACAGGAGGAGGAGGAGGAGCATGAGGAGGATGAGGAGGAGGGGGAAGAGACAGCTTGGCCCGCTGCTGACGGTACACCGGCTGATTGCCTGTCATCCTTTCAGCGTGTATGGCCTGAGGAGGAGGAGGAGGAGGAGGAGGAGGAGGATCCTGCAAGTGATCTTCCTAGTGAAGACAGCCATGTGTTGCGTACAGGTACCCTGGCACACATGGCTGACTTCATGTTAGGATGCCTTTCTCGTGACCCTCGCGTTGCACGCATTCTGGCCACAACGGATTACTGGGTGTACACACTGCTCGACCCACGCTATAAGGATAACCTGCCCACTCTGATTCCCGAAGAGGAAAGGGGTTCGAGAGTGTTGCTATACCACAGGACCCTTGCGGACAAGCTGATGGTAAAATTCCCAGCCGACAGCGCTAGTGGCAGAAGGCGCAGTACCGAGGGCAAGGTAGCAGGGGAGGTGCGGAGATCGAGCAGCATGTACATCCCAGGCAGTGCAACAGTCTTTAAGGGCCTGGACAGCTTTATGGCTCCCCACCAAGACTGTGTCACCGCTCCCCAGTCAAGGCTGAGTCGGCGGGAGCACTGTAAAAGGATGGTGAGGGAGTACGTAGCCGATCGCACGACCGTCCTCCGTGACGCCTCTGCCACCTACAACTACTGGGTGTCGAAGCTGGACACGTGGCCTGAACTAGCGCTGTATGCCCTGGAGGTGCTTGCTTGTCCTGCGGCTAGCGTCTTGTCGGAGAGGGTGTTTAGTGCGGCTGGGGGAATCATCACAGATAAGCGTACCCGCTTGTCAACCGACAGTGCCGACAGGCTAACACTCATCAAGATGAACAAAGCCTGGATTTCCCCAGACTTCTCTTCTCCACCAGCGGACAGCAAGGATACGTAAGCAATACGTAGGCTGCACCCGCGGATGGAAGCTACGTTCTCTCTCACCATCCAAAACGGGGACATTTCTGCTTCATCAATCTGTGTCTAATATTCCTCCTCCTCCTCCTGCTCCTCCTCCTGAAACCTCACGTAATCACGCTGAACGGGCAATTTTTCTTAGGGCCACAAGGCTCACTCAAATAATTTTTCTGAACAATTTTTAAAAGTTTCAATGCGCTTAAAAGCGTTGGAACTTTAACTTGAACCAATTTTTCGTTACACCGGGCTGCCTCCAGGCCTAGTTACCACTTAAGCCACATTAACCAAAGCGATTAATGGGTTTCACCTGCCCTCTTGGCTGGCCATGGCCAATTTTTTGGATGTACATTAGTACTGTTGATACAGCAATTTTTGTGGGCCCTCGCCTACAGTGTAATCAAATTAATTTTTAGCCCACCTGCATTACAGCTGACGTTACCTCAGCTGTGTTGGGCAATGCAATGGGATATATTTATGTACCGCCGGTGGCTTCCTGGCACCCACCCAGGCAGTGGGTCCACAGGGAATTATAAATGCATCTGTTTCCACTTGTAAAGAACCCCAGTCTGACTGGGGCATGCAGTGTGGGCCGAAGCCCACCTGTATTACGCACGACATTACTACCTCAGCTGTGTTGGGCAATGCAATGGGATATTTTTATGTACCGCCGGTGGGTTCCAGGGAGCCACCCATGCTGTCGGTCCACAGGGACTTCACAATAGGGGGTTGTACCTGCCTGTGTCTATGAATTAAAAAGCCCGGTCTGACTGGGGCATGCAGACACCTTGACAGAATAAATAGTGTGTGGCACATAGGTTCCCCATTGCTATGCCCACGTGTGCAGCTCCTGATGGCGGTGGCACAGGATTATATTTCTCATTGCTTCTGTACAGCATTGTGGGCTATCGCCCGGCCCCTTTTAAAGAGGGTCGCTGCCTAGCCGTGCCAACCCTCTGCAGTGTGTGCCTGCGGTTCCTCGTCATGGCAGACGCACTTATAAATAGACATGAGTGTGGCGTGGCATGAGGGCAGCTGAAGGCTGCGCAGGGACAACTTGGTGTGCGCTGTGTACACTGGGTCCTGCGGGGGGGGTTGGGCAGCATGTAACCCAGGAGAAGTGGCAGCGGAGTGTCATGCAGGCAGTGATTGTGCTTTGTTGGAGGTAGTGTGGTGCTTAGCTAAGGTATCCATTGCTAATGAGGGCTTTTCAGAAGTAAAAGTTGTTGGGAGGGGGGGGGGGCCACTCTTGCCGGTATTGTGGCTTAATAGTGGGACCTGTGAACTTGAGATGCAGCCCAACATGTAGCCCCTCGCCTGCCCTATCTGTTGCTGTGTCGTTCCCATCACTTTCTTGAATTGCCCAGATTTTCACACATGAAAACCTTAGCGAGCATCGGCGAAATACAAAAATGCTCCGGTCGCCCATTGACTTCAATGGGGTTCGTTATTCGAAACGAACCCTCTAACATCGCGGGAAGTTCGTTTCGAATAATGAACACCCGAGCATTTTGGTGTTTGCTCATCTCTAGTAATTTCCTAATTAGAGATGAGCGAGCACCAAAATGCTCGGGTGCTCGTTACTCGGGACGAAATTATCGCGATGCTCGAGGGTTCGTTTTGAGTAACGAACCCCATTGAAGTCAATGGGCGACCCGAGCATTTTTGTATTTCGCCGGTGCTCGCTAAGGTTTCCTTGTGTGAAAATCTGGGCAATTCAAGAAAGTGATGGGAACGCCACAGCAACGGATAGCGCAGGCGAGGGGCTACATGTTGGGCTGCATCTCAAGTTCACAGGTCCCACTATTAAGCCACAATAGCGGCAAGAGTGGGCCCCCCCCCCTCCCAAAAACTTTTACTTCTGAAAGGCCCTCATTAGCATGGCATACCTTAGCTAAGCACCACACCACCTCCAACAAAGCACAATCACTGCCTGCATGACACTTCACTGCCACTTCTCCTGGGTTACATGCTGCCCAACCCCCCCCTCCCCCCTCCCCCCCACAGCGCACACCAAAGTGTCCCTGCGCAGCCTTCAGCTGCCCTCATGCCACACCACCCTCATGTCTATTTAGAAGTGCGTCTGCCATGACGAGGAACCGCAGGCACACACTGCAGAGGGTTGGCACGGCTAGGCAGCGACCCTCTTTAAAAGGGGCGGGGCGATAGCCCACAATGCTGTACAGAAGCAATGAGAAATATAATCCTGTGCCACCGCCATCAGGAGCTGCACACGTGGGCATAGCAATGGGGAACCTATGTGCCACACACTATTCATTCTGTCAAGGTGTCTGCATGCCCCAGTCAGACCGCGGTTTTTAATTCATAGACACAGGCAGGTACAACTCCCTATTGTGAAGTCCCTGTGGACCCAGAGCATGGGTGGCTCCCTGGAACCCACCGGCGGTACATAAAAATATCCCATTGCATTGCCCAACACAGCTGAGGTAGTAATGTCGTGCTTAATGCAGGTGGGCTTCGGCCCATACTGCATGCCCCAGTCAGACTGGGGTTCTTTACAAGTGGAAACAGATGCATTTATAACTCCCTGTGGACCCACAGCATGGGTGGGTGCCAGGAAGCCACCGGCGGTACATAGAAATATCCCATTGCATTGCCCAACACAGCTGAGGTAGTAATGTCGTGCTTAATACAGGTGGGCTTCGGCCCACACTGCATGCCCCAGTCAGACTGGGGTGCTTTACAAGTGGACAGATGTAGGTTAAACTCCGTGTGCACCTACAGCATGGGTGGCTCCCTGGAACCCACCGGCGGTACATAAAAATATCCCATTGCATTCCCTACACAGCGGATGTAACGTCAGCTGTAATGCAGGTGGGCTAAAAATTCATTTGATTACACTGTAGGCGAGGGCCCACAAAAATTGCTGTATCAACAGTACTAATGTACATCCAAAAAATTGGCCATGCCCAACCAAGATGGCAGGTGAAACCCATTAATCGCTTTGGTTAATGTGGCTTAAGTGGTAACTAGGCCTGGAGGCAGCCCAGTTTAACGAAAAATTGGTTCAAGTTAAAGTTTCAACGCTTTTAAGAGCATTGAAACATATAAAAATTGTTTAGAAAAATTATGAGTGAGCCTTGTGGCCCTAAGAAAAATTGCCCGTTCAGCGTGATTACGTGAGGTTTCAGGAGGAGGAG
Source organism: Eleutherodactylus coqui (assembly GCF_035609145.1). NCBI lineage: Eukaryota > Metazoa > Chordata > Amphibia > Anura > Eleutherodactylidae > Eleutherodactylus > Eleutherodactylus coqui. The sequence goes on from NC_089838.1 coordinate 232,384,415, forward strand.
CAGGAGGAGGAGGAGGAATATTAGACACAGATTGATGAAGCAGAAATGTCCCCGTTTTGGATGGTGAGAGAGAACGTAGCTTCCATCCGCGGGTGCAGCCTACGTATTGCTAACGTATCGCTGCTGTCCGCTGGTGGAGAAGAGAAGTCTGGGGAAATCCAGGCTCTGTTCATCTTGATGAGTGTAAGCCTGTCGGCACTGTCGTTTGACAGGTGGGTACGCTTATCCGTGATGATTCCCCCAGCCACACTAAACACACTCTCTGACAAGACGCTAGCCGCAGGACAAGCAAGCACCTCCAGGGCATACAGCGCTAGTTCAGGCCTCGTGTCCAGCTTCGACACCCAGTAGTTGTAGGGGGCAGAGGCGTCACGGAGGATGGTCGTGCGATCGGCTACGTACTCCCTCACCATCCTTTTACAGTGCTCCCGCCGACTCAGCCTTGACTGGGGAGCGGTGACACAGTCTTGCTGGGGAGCCATAAAGCTGGCAAAGGCCTTGGAGAATGTTCCCCTGCCTGCGCTGTACATGCTGCCTCATCTCTGTGCCTCCCCTGCTACCTGGCCCTCGGAACTGCGCCTTCTGCCACTAGCGCTGTCGGATGGGAAGTTTACCATCAGTTTGTCCACCAGCGCCCTGTGGTATAGCAACACTCTCGAACCCCTTTCCTCTTCGGGAATGAGAGTGGGAAGGTTCTCCTTATAGCGTGGGTCGAGCAGTGTGTACACCCAGTAATCCGTAGTGGCCAGAATGCGTGTAACGCGAGGGTCACGAGAAAGGCATCCTAACATGAAGTCAGCCATGTGTGCCAGGGTACCTGTACGCAACACATGGCTGTCTTTACTAGGAAGATCACTTTCAGGATCCTCCTCCTCCTCCTCCTCAGGCCATACACGCTGAAAGGATGACAGCCCAGCAGCATGTGTACCCTCACCAGTGGGCCAAGCTGTCTCTTCCCCCTCCTCCTCATCCTCCTCATGCTCCTCCTCCTCCTCCTCAACGCGCTGAGATATAGACAGGTGGGTGCTCTGACTATCCAGCGACATACTGTCTTCCCCCGGCTCTGTTTCCGAGCGCAAAGCGTCTGCCTTTATGCTTTGCAGGGAACTTCTCAAGATGCATAGCAGAGGAATGGTGACGCTAATGATTGCAGCATCGCCGCTCACCACCTGGGTAGACTCCTCAAATTTTCCAAGGACCTGGCAGATGGCTGCCAACCAGGGCCACTCTTCTGTAAATAATTGAGGAGGCTGACTCCCACTGTGCCGCGCAAGTTGGAGTTGGTATTCCACTATAGCTCTACGCTGCTCATAGAGTCTGGCCAACATGTGGAGCGTAGAGTTCCACTGTGTGGGCACGTCGCACAGCAGTCGGTGCACTGGCAGATTAAACCTATGTTGCAGTGTCCGCAGGGTGGCAGCGTGCGTGTGGGATTTGCGGAAATGTGCGCAGAGCTGGCGCACCTTTCCGAGCAGGTATGACAAGTGGGGGTAGCTTTTCAGAAAGCGCTGAACCACCAAATTAAAGACATGGGCCAGGCATGGCACGTGCGTGAGGCTGCCGAGCTGCAGAGCCGCCACCAGGTTACGGCCGTTGTCACACACGACCATGCCCGGTTGGAGGCTCAGCGGCGCAAGCCAGTGGTCGGTCTGCTCTGTCAGACCCTGCAGCAGTTCGTGGGCGGTGTGCCTCTTCTCTCCTAAGCTGAGTAGTTTCAGCACGGCCTGCTGACGCTTGCCCACCGCTGTGCTGCCACGCCGCGTGACACCGACTGCTGGCGACGTGCTGCTGACACATCTTGATTGCGAGACAGAGGTTGCGTTGGAGGAGGAGGAGGAGGAAGGTGCTTTAGTGGAGGAAGCATACACCGCCGCAGATACCACCACCGAGCTGTGGCCCGCAATTCTGGGGGTGGGTAGGACGTGAGCGGTCCCAGGCTCTGACTCTGTCCCAGCCTCCACTAAATTCACCCAATGTGCCGTCATGGAGATATAGTGGCCCTGCCCGCCTGTGCTTGTCCACGTGTCCGTTGTTAAGTGGACCTTGGCAGTAACCGCGTTGGTGAGGGCGCGTACAATGTTGCGGGAGACGTGGTCGTGCAGGGCTGGGACGGCACATCGGGAAAAGTATTGGCGACTGGGAACCGAGTAGCGCGGGGCAGCCGCCGCCATCATGCTTTTGAAAGCCTCCGTTTCCACAAGCCTATACGGCAGCATCTCTAGGCTGATCAATTTTGCAATGTGCACGTTTAACGCTTGAGCGTGCGGGTGCGTGGCGTAGTAGTTGCGCTTGCGCTCAAACTGTGGCACTAGCGACGTCTGGACGCTGCGCTGAGAGACATTGCTGGATGGGGCCGAGGACAGCGGAGGTGAGGGTGTGGGTGCAGGCCAGGAGACGGTAGTGCCTGTGTCCTCAGAGGGGGGTTGGATCTCAGTGGCAGGTTGGGGCACAGGGGGAGAGGCAGTGGTGCAAACCGGAGGCGGTGAACGGGCATCGTCCCACCTTATGGGGTGCTTGGCCATCATATGCCTGCGCATGCTGTTGATGGTGCCTCCCCAGCTGATCTTGTATTACCAGTGATTTGATTTCCCAGGCAGGAAAGAAATTGGCGCAAGGCTGCACTCAACCGTAGCTGGTTGCGTCTGATTTTTGTACGTTGTACACGCAGCACACACGTACACGGAGACCTTAGGACTGACACAGGCAGGCCAAATATAATTTTTTTCCTTTTTAGCTTAGGGAAGACCCCACTGCGTATATTCAATGAACAAGAAGTTTAATATCTGTGGTGTGGCCCTCAAAAAGTGTCACACAACTATAGTGTAGCAGAGTTATTAACTCTAGCAGAGCAGGTATTTGCCAGTCAGGAAAGACAATGGCGCTAGGCTGCAGTAAAGCGTAGCTGGTTGCGTCTGATTTTTGTACGTTGTCCACGCAGCACACACGTACACGGAGACCTTAGGACTGACACAGGCAGGCCAAATATAATTTTTTTCCTTTTTAGCAAAGGGAAGACCCCACTGCGTGTATTCAATGAATAATAAATGTCTTCTGGCCCTGCCTACACAATTCTATCCCTGTAGTATTAATGCCGGGTGCAATGCTCTGCACAGCCGGTTTTGAGAAAAAAAAAAAATGCAACACTGCTAACAGCAGCCTGGACAGTACTGCACACGGATAGAAGTGGCCCTAGAAAGGACCGTTGGGGTTCTTGAAGCCTACACTAACTCCTAACACTCTCCCTGCCTAACCCCCACTTCTGTCCCTATTGCAGGGCGCAATGCTCTGCAGATCCAATTTTGGACAAAAAAAATAAAAATACTGTGCTAACACAGTACTGCACACTAGTAGATGTGGCCCTGAGAAGGGCCGTTGGGGTTCTTGAAGCCTACACTGACTCCTAACGCTCTCCCTACAGCAGCACCAGCAGCAGCACTTTCCCTCAGCTAAGTCACAAGGCATGTGTGGCGAGCCGCGGGAGGGGCCGATTTATATACTCGGGTGACATCTGATTGCCCCAGCCACTCACAGCAGGGGGGTGGTATAGGGCTTGAACGTCACAGGGGGAAGTTGTAATGCCTTCCCTGTCTTTCAATTGGCCAGAAAAGCGCGCTAACGTCTCAGAGAGGAAACTGAAAGTAACCGGAACACCGCGTGGTACTCGTTACGAGTAACGAGCATCCCGAACACCCTAATATTCGCACGAATATCAAGCTCGGACGAGTACGTTCGCTCATCTCTATTCCTAATCATTTCTCCGTAATAAAATTGCATAGTAAAAATAAATAATAAATACATTGTTCTGATAAGAATAGCATATTTCAATGAGAACCAATAATAATAATATACTCTTCAAAGAAGAAAATATATATACATTTTATATAAAAAAAATTTCTTATAAAAAAAACTGATTTTGAATCAATATTAAACCATATAGGTATAACATTTAAATTTTTCATATATTTTTTTTAATTTTTAACATTATAGAAGAGGAAATATATTAATCCAGCATCTATTATTATCAATCAATGAACCAGAAAAAATATCACATCTCCCTGCGCTGAACAAATCATAAAATATTATGGTTGGAATGGCAAACTTCTACAATACAAATTTATTGCTTGATAAAAATATCAATCCAATTACTGATCCTCAGATGAATAATTAACTCATTTAGATAAAAATGGATTATAACATGACAGCATGTCCCATCTGGGGTATGTGGGCCAATCAATCGGTTTTCGGTATAGGTATTTCTGTATTGAGTTGTTTGAGATTTTTATGGTGGTGCCCAAAAAGTTGATCTCTGTATACGAGAATATACTTGTCAGAAACCCGGTTTAATGGCACAAATGTGTTTACCATGTGAATGAACCCATTGAAAACATTGGGTTCTATTGTCTGTGTAATGCGTGCACATATTTTGCATGCTCAAATGCGTACGCAAACATGCTCGTGTGAATAAGCCCTAATACAAACACACTCAGATAGACAAAATATTTACACTTTATTAGTACAAATGCAGATAATACAAAATGGCATATAAGGTAATATAAGTACAGGGAATCAAGGGAAATTATCCTTAACCTCTCAGAAATACATTTAAGCAGAGTGATCACCTTGATGAGGGCGGCTCCACTTCAGGAACCTCTGGCAATCCCAGACTCCCTAGAAGACAAAAGGGAACAGTCACAAAGATGACATATAATATAATACCACAGAGTACAGGGAACAACACTCAAGCATATAAGTAAAACAGACTGGCAGACTTATCCTGACAGGGGTGTAGGGCAGAACCAGGTACGGCTAACGAGACCAGAAACACATACAGAGTAGCTTCACACAGAAAACAGAGAGAACACAGACTGGAATCAGGAGTCAGGCAAGAATCTGACTGGGTTAGGAAAACACTCAAGAGTCACAAATGACATCTGACTGAGCTCAGATAGGATTCAGACAAGAAACAGACAGAGCATAGACAGAGATCTGACCAACATCCATGCTTAAACCGGACTGGAGAATAACTGGCACTCTCTGAGAGGAGGGGCCAGAATAAATGTTCACAGACAAACGGTGGTGGGCTGATTGGACTGATCCACCTGTTAGCCAACCAATCAACTAAAACACCAGTGGAGAAGTGCTGCTGTCGATGCTTAGTACCAGAATGTCAGGAGCACACGTGGACGAGTCGTGACAATACCCTTAGGCTTTATTCAGACACAATTTGAAGGGTCAGATACACAACATCTTTTTTTACATGGATCTGACACTTTAATCTGCAATAGAAATCCAAGATTGAGCTTCGCAGTTATGTTGCAGATTTTCAGGCAGAACTGCATGCAGAATAAGGGCGCCCACCCACTAGCGTTTTTTTACCTGCGTTTTGCGTTTTTCCTGCACAGGCATAGAGATAACATGTGTTCCTGTCCACTGGCGTTTTTTTTGCGTTGCGTTTGCGTTTTTAACATAGGAACTGTCAGTTGCATATGTGTCCTTATTTTTCTCCTAATGCACCCATGAATGTCAATGGAAATTAACGGAAAAGCCGCGAAAACGACGCGAAAAACGCGCGGAAAAATCGAGGGAAACGCGGCGAAAACGCAGCGTTTTTTTCCCGCGGAAAACGCAAACGTCAGTGGGTGGGCGCCCTTAAAGGTGAACTCGGGCGAACATGGATTTCTCCTGTTATGCGGCCATGATTATCACAGTCGTAAAACGGGACAAAATGAAAACACTGATTTCAATGGATTTCTGTGGTTTTGTTTTCACTAGCTCTTTTCTCGGCCATTAATTGTACGGCCAAGAAAGGATAGGACCTGCTCTATCTTTCCCACATGTATCGAATACTGTATGTGAGACAGATCAGGCAGCACCTATTTTCCCGCATTTTCTTTCAAACTCCTGCGCTCTTGAGCGGAGTTTGAAAAGCTGGAGGAGGGGAAGAAATTCCGCTAGTTCAGGCGCAGCTACTCTCTGTGCCACTGAGCATAGTTGCGCCTAGGCAATGGGGTAAATCTATGTGCAGCAACCCAATGCATCAGAGTTAGGGCGAGCACCCACTGACGTCCGCGTTTCCCGCGATTTTTCCGCGCGTTTTTCGCGGCGTTTTCGCGGCTTTTCCATTAATTTCCATTGACTTTCATGGGTGCATTAGGAGAAAAATAAGGACACATATGCAACTGACATGTTCCTATGTTAAAAACGCAAACGCAACGCAAAAAAAACGCCAGTGGACAGGAACACATGTTATCTCTATGCCTGTGCAGGAAAAACGCAAAACGCAAAACGCAGGTAAAAAAACGCCAGTGGGTGCTCGGGAGGTCTTGATCTTCGGTAAGTGAATGGCATAGTCAAAATGGAAAATTTATTAGGTTAGTGAAGGCTATAATGTACTGAGCAGTTGCAAGTTTGCTTCCTTATGTGCTAAATAGGAGTATGTATTCATAAAGATCTTAATCATAATAGATTTTCTTGTAAAACATGTAATGCATTCACTGGCAGCTTGACTAATACTTTAATAATGCATGACTGAAATGGATATTGAACCAAATAGCTGTGGTTGCAAATCCTATTTTACAAATGAAATGCAAATTTGAAGGAAAGTATGAAATTCTATATAGACTGTAAGTAGAACATATATAATGGCAGAACTAAATTTTAAATAGAAGAATCTAAGTTCAAATAGTAGAGGAAGGAAGAAATACAGCACATAAGTGCACACCAACAGCTGCTCAACATCGCAAATATTAGCAAAATGTATTAATTTTCCTTTTAGTAACATTGATTGATGACATTGCAGAACTATGATCTGTTCGGTAATTATATAAAATAATCTTATTGAAGGTCAATAATCAGTATATGTACATATATAGAAAAACCATTGTTACATTATAGTGTAAAAGACATTAGGCGTAAATATGGGGGGAAAACAGAATCAATCACTTAGCTATATGATAATCTGCAATCTTTGAGAGGAAGCAGACAGAGCAGGATACAGAAGTTTCTGTTGTTGAAAGCTGCTCCCCAGGTAATGTACAAAACCCATTTTCTTATCTTATTTTACAGTGCTTTGCAAAAGTGCTCACCCTCTAAGGAAACTTTCATATGGGACGAAATATTTCGCAACAGCGTTGCAGAATATGCTGTCTCTGAATTCCACATCAAAATCCGCACTGCTGACTCCAGTTGTCAATGCGAAATTTATGGCAGGATTCTGCTATTTTCAATTCAGCGGTGCAGATTTTGGTGCTGAATATTCCACAGGAGGGCATATTTGGCAACGCTGTTGTGGAATATCCCATCCTATGTGAAAGGTCTTTTAGGCCTCCCTCACACAAACGTTTGCAGAAATGCAGTGTTTACTGCGGTTTCAGCAGCATTGACATGCATTTCTGACAACGTTTTGGTTGCGTTTTCAACACAGCTGAAGGAAGCCAAGCAAGCTAAAAAAAAAAAAGCAATACTCACCTAGCTGGCGCCGTCCGGATCCCTGCCACTGCTTTCCAGAGCTCCAGACGGGCTTCCGAGCACTTGTTATTGCCGACAGAGAATTTTTTGCTAGTGACGGAGTTTAAAGACCCTGCCCTCAGTCAAGAATTGCCATTTTTTCACTGTTATTCATTTTTGCTGTACTGCTGACCAGAATTCTAAGCATCTCCACAGCATGATGCTATGGAAATAATGTTCTCCAGGTGATAGGATACATATGGAGGTGAGGTAGATTCCTCTCAGTATATACACATAGAGGTCAATTATATTCTCTTTAGTATATACACATAGAGGTGAGGTAGATTCTCCTCAGTATATACACATAAAGGTGAGGTAGATTCTGATCAGTATATACACACATAGGTCAATTAGATTCTCCTTGGTATATACATATAGAGGAGTGTTATAGTCTCCTCAATGTATACACATATGCCAAATTTCATGTTTGTACGACACCGAGAAGTTAGAGGATTAGATTAGGTACATAACAGGGGGTCATTTACTTTTGCACTTGAATTGAATAGTCAAGTTGTGAGCCCTTTACTTTTCCTATTTAAGACCTAAAGAATGCTCATGCCAAATTTCACATTTGTGCAGTACAGATGTGTGTTATTATTTACATTACATAGGGGGTCACTTGCTTTTGAACTTAGAATTGAATAATCAAGTTGCGACCCCTTTAATTTTCCTATGTAGGACCTAAACAATGGTTGTGCCAAATTTCAAGTTTGTCCAACACCTGGAAGTTAGAGAATTAGATTAGGTACATAACATGGGGGTTCACTTACTTTTGCACTTTGCATTGAATAATTGAGTTGCGACCCCTTTACTTTTCCTATTTAGCACCTATAGAATGGTCATGCCAAATTTCAAATTTGTACAACACCTGGGAAGTTAGAGAATTAGATTAGGTATATTACATACGGGTGCTCTTACTTTTTGCACTTAGCATTGAATAATTAAGTTGTGACTAGAGATGAGCGAGCACCAAAATGCTCGGGTGCTCATTACTCGGGACGAAATTATCGCGATGCTCGAGGGTTCGTTTCGAGTAATGAACCCCATTGAAGTCAATGGGCGACTCGAGCATTTTTGTATATCGCCGATGCTCGCTAAGGTTTCCATTTGTAAAAATCGGGGAAATTCAAGAAAGTGATGGGAACGACAGAGAAACGGATAGGGCAGGCGAGGGGCTACATGTTGGGCTGCATCTCAAGTTCCCAGGTCCCACTATTAAGCCACAATAGCGGCAAGAGTGCCCCCCCCTCCCAACAACTTTTACTTCTGAAAATCCCTCATTAGCAATGCATACCTTAGCTAAGCACCACAGTACCTCCAACAAAGCACAATCACTGCCTGCATGACACTCCACTGCCACTTCTCCTGGGTTACATGCTGCCCAACCTCCCCTCCCCCCCGCACGACCCAGTGTCCACAGTGCACACCAAACTGTCCCTGCGCAGCCTTCAGCTGCACTCATGCCACACCACCCTCATGTCTATTTATAAGTGCGTCTGCCAGAGGAACCGCAGGCACACACTGCAGAGGGTTGGCACGGCTAGGCAGCGACCCTCTTTAAAAGGGGCGGGGCGATAGCCCACAATGCTGCACAGAAGCAATGAGAAATATAATCCTGTGCCACCGCCATCAGGAGCTGCACATGTGGGCATAGCAATGGGGAACCAATGTGCCACACACTATTCATTCTGTCAAGGTGTCTGCATGCCCCAGTCAGACCGCGTTTTTTTATAAATAGTCACAGGCAGGTACAACTCCGCAATGGGAATTCCGTGTGCACCCACAGCATGGGTGGCTCCCTGAAACCCACCGGCTGTACATAAATGTATCCCATTGCAGTTCCCATCACAGCTGAGGTAACGTCCGATTAAATGCAGGTGGGCATCGGCCCACACTGCATGCCCCAGTCAGACTGGGGTTCTTTAGAAGTGGACACATGGAGTTACAACTCCGTGTGGACCGACAGCATGGGTGGGTGCCAGGAAGCCACCGGTGGTACATAAATATATCCCATTGCATTGCCCATCACAGCTGAGGTAATGTCATGTTTAATGCAGGTGGGCTTCGGCCCACACTGCATGCCCCAGTCAGACTGGGGTTCTTTAGAAGTGGACACATGCAGTTACAACTCCCTGTGGACCCACAGCATGGGTGGCTCCCTGGAACCCACCGGCTGTACATAAATGTATCCCATTGCAGTGCCCCTCACAGCTGAGGTAACGTCCGATTAAATGCAGGTGGGCTTCGGCCCACACTGCATGCCCCAGTCAGACTGGGGTTCTTTAGAAGTGTACACATCGAGTTACAACTCCGTGTGGACCGACAGCATGGGTGGGTGCCAGGAAGCCACCGGCGGTACATAAATATATCCCATTGCATTGCCCATCACAGCTGATGTAACGTCAGCTTTAATGCAGGTGGGCAAAAAATTTATTGGATTACACTGTAGGCGAGGGCCCCAAAAAATTGGTGTACCAACAGTACTAATGTACCTCAGAAAAATTGCCCATGCCCAACCAAGAGGGCAGGTGAAACCCATTAATCGCTTTGGTTAATGTGGCTTAATTGGTAACTAGGCCTGGAGGCAGCCCAGTTAAAATAAAAATTGGTTCAGGTGAAAGTTTCAACACTTTAATGAGCATTGAAACGTATAAAAATTGTTTACAAAAATTATATGACTGAGCCTTGTGGGCCTAAGAAAAATTGCCCGTTTGGCGTGATTACGTGAGGTTTCAGGAGGAGGATCAGGAGGAGGAGGATGAATAGAATACACAGATTGATGAAGCAAAAAGGTCCCCGTCTTTGATGGTGGTGATAGAGAACAATGCTTCCATCCGCGGGTGCAGCCTACATATTGCTTAGGTATCGCTGCTGTCCGCTGGTGGAGAAGAGAAGTTTGGGGAAATCCAGGCTTTGTTCATCTTGATGAGGGTAAGCCTGTCGGCACTGTCGGTTGACAGGCGGGCACACTTATCCGTGATGATTCCCCCAGCCGCACTAAACACCCTCTCTGACAAGACGCTAGCCGCAGGACAAGCAAGCACCTCCAGGGCATACAGCGCGAGTTCAGGCCACGTGTCCAGCTTCGACACCCAGTAGTTGTAGGGGGCAGAGGCATCACCGAGGACGGTCGTGCGATCGGCTACGTACTCCCTCACCATCCTTTTACAGTGCTCCCACCAACTCAGCCTTGACTGGGGAGCGGTGACACAGTCTTGCTGGGGAGCCATAAAGCTGGCAAAGGCTTTGGAGAATGTTCCCCTGCCTGCGCTGTACATGCTGCCTGATCTCTGCGCCTCCCCTGCTACCTGGCCCTCGAAACTGCACCTTCTGCCACTAGCGCTGTCGGATGGGAATGTTACCATCAGTTTGTCCGCCAGGGTCCTGTGGTATAGCATCACTCTCAAACCCCTTTTTGCTCTTTGGGTATGAGAGTGGAAAGGTTCTCCTTATACCGTGGGTCGAGCAGTGTGTACACCCAGTAATCCGTAGTGGCCAGAATGCGTGTAACGCGAGGGTCTCGAGAAAGGCATCCTAACATGTAGTCAGCCATGTGCGCCAGGGTACCTGTACGCAACACATGGCTGTCCTCACTAGGAAGATCACTTTCAGGATCCTCTTCCTCCTCCTCCTCCTCCTCCGGCCATACACGCTGAAAGGATGACAGGCAAGCAGCATGGGTACCCTCAGTAGTTGGCCAAGCTGTCTCTTCCCCCTCCTCCTCATGCTCCTCCCCCTCCTCCTCAACGCGCTGAGATATAGACATGAGGGTGCTCTGACTATCCAGCGACATACTGTCTTCCCCCGCCTCCGTTTCCAAGCGCAAAGCGTCTGCCTTTATGCTTTGCAGGGAACTTATCAAGAGGCATAGCAGAGGAATGGTGACGCTAATGATTGCAGCATTCCTGCTCACCATCTGGGTAGACTCCTCAAAGTTTCCAAGGACCTGGCAGATGGCTGCCAACCAGGCCCACTCTTCAGTAAAGAATTGAGGAGGCTGACTCCCACTACGCAGCCCATGTTGGAGTTGGTATTCCACTATAGCTCTACGCTGCTCATAGAGTCTGGCCAACATGTGGAGTGTAGAGTTCCACCGTGTGGGCACGTCGCACAGCAGTCGGTGCACTGGCAGATTAAACCGATGTGCAGGGTCCACAGGGTGGCAGCGTCCGTCTTGGACTTGCGGAAATGTGCGCTGACCCGGCGCACCTTTCCAAGCAGGTATGACAAGTGTGGGTAGCTTTTCAGAAAGCGCTGAACCACCAAATTAAAGACGTGGGCCAGGCATGGCACGTGCGTGAGGCTGCCGAGCTGCAGAGCCACCACCAGGTTATGGCCGTTGTCACACACGACCATGCCCGGTTGGTGGCTCAGCGGCGAAAGCCAGCGGTCGGTCTGCTCTGTTAGACCCTGCAGCAGTTCGTGGGCCATGTGCCTCTTCTCTTCTAAGCTGAGTAGTTTCAGCACGGCCTGCTGACGCTTGGCCACCGCTGTGCTGCCACGCCGCGCGACACTGACTGCTGGCGACGTGCTGCTGCTGCTGACACATCTTGATTGCGAGACAGAGGTTGCGTTGGAGAAGGAGGAGGAGGGTGGTTTAGTGGAGGAAGCATACACTGCCGCAGATACCACCACCGAGCTGGGGCCCGCAATTCTGGGGGTGGGTAGGACGTGAGCGGTCCCAGGCTCTGACTCTGTCCCAGCCTCCACTAAATTCACCCAATGTGCCGTCAGGGAGATATAGTGGCCCTGCCCGCCTGTGCTTGTCCACGTGTCCGTTGTTAAGTGCACCTTGGCAGTAACCGCGTTGGTGAGGGCGCGTACAATGTTGCGGGAGACGTGGTCGTGCAGGGCTGGGACGGCAGATCGGGAAAAGTAGTGGCGACTGGAAACCGAGTAGCGCGGGGCCGCCGCCGCCATCATGCTTTTGAAAGCCTCCGTTTCCACAAGCCTATACGGCAGCATCTCCAAGCTGATCAATTTGGCTATGTGCACGTTTAACGCTTGAGCGTGCGGGTGCGTGGCGGCGTACTTGCGCTTGCGCTCAAACACTTGCGCTAGCGACGTCTGGACGCTACGCTGAGAGACATTGCTGGATGGGGCCGAGGACAGCGGAGGTGAGGGTGTGGGTGCAGGCCGGTAGGCACTCGTGCCTGTGTCCTCAGAGGGGGGTTGGATCTCAGTGGCAGGTTGGGGCACAGGGGGAGAGGCAGTGGTGCAAACCGGAGGCGGTGAACGGCCTTCGTCCCACCTTGTGGGGTGCTTGGCCATCATATGCCTGCGCATGCTGGTGGTCGTGGCTCCCCAGCTGATCTTGGCGCGACAAAGGTTGCACACCACTGTTCGTCGGTCATCAGCCGTCTCTGTGAAAAACTGCCACACTCTAGAGCACCTTGGACTCTGCAGGGTGGCATGGCGCGAGGGGGCGCTTTGGGAAACAGTTGGTGGATTATTCGGTCTGGCCCTACCTCTACCCCTGGCCACCGCACTGGCTCGGCCTGTGCCCACACCCTGACTTGGGCCTCCGCGTCCTCGCCCGCGTCCACGTCCTCTAGGCCTACCCCTACCCCTCAGCATGCTGTATTAGCAGTAGTGCAGAAACAGAACACTGTAATTAAATGTGCCGCTTATTGGCCTGTGGTTGGAGGCTGACTTCGCTTACGGAACGCACAGCAGAGGCAGAAAAGAATTTTGCGCAAGCCTGCTGTAACACTTAGCTGGCTGCGTATGATATAGGACAATTACCCCCAGCAGAGACCCAGTACACTTTTGGACAGGAATACAGCGGTGATGTAAGAGGCAACACAGAGGCAGAAAAGAAATTTGCGCAAGCCTGCTGTAACACTTAGCTGGCTGCGTATGAATTAGGACAACTACCCCTAGCAGAGACCCAGTACACTTGTGGACAAGAATACAGCGGTGATGTAAGAGGCAACACAGAGGCAGAAAAGAATTTTGTGCAAGCCTGCTGTAACACTTAGCTGGCTGCATATGAATTAGGACAACTACCCCCAGCAGAGACCCAGTACACTTGTGGACAGGAATACAGCGGTGATGTAAGAGGCAACACAGAGGCAGAAAAGAATTTTGCGCAAGCCTGCTGTAACACTTAGCTGGCTGCGTATGAATTAGGACAACCACCCCCAGCAGAGACCCAGTACACTTGTGGACAGGAATACAGCGGTGATGTAAGAGGCAACACAGAGGCAGAAAAGAATTTTGCGCAAGCCTGCTGTAACACTTAGCTGGTTGCGTATGAATTAGGACAACTACCCCCAGCAGAGACCCAGTACACTTTTGGACAGGAATACAGCGGTGATGTAAGAGGCAACACAGAGGCAGAAAAGAATTTTGTGCAAGCCTGCTGTAACACTTAGCTGACTGCGTATGAATTAGGACAACTACCCCCAGCAGAGACCCAGTACACTTGTGGACAGGAATACAGCGGTGATGTAAGAAGCAACACAGAGGCAGAAAAGAATTTTGCGCAAGCCTGCTGTAACACTTAGCTGGCTGTGTATGAATTAGGACAACTACCCACAGCAGAGACCCAGTACACTGAGGACGGTCACAGGCAGCCCAAATAGATTTTTTTTCCCAAATGTTTTTGGAAAGGCCCACTGCCCATATACACTAAATATGTCTTCTGTCCCTGCCTCACCACTACTGGCCCTGGACAATGTAAAATTACTGCAGGACGCAATGCTCTGCACGGCCGATATACAAAAAAAAAAAATGTGCAACACTGCAAAAAGCAGCCTCCACACTACTGCACACGGTTAGATGTGGCCCTAAGAAGGACCGTTGGCGTTCTTGAAGCCTAAAATAACTCCTAACGCTCTCCCTATAGCAGCTCCGGCACCAGCAGCACTGTCCCTGATCTCTGTCAGAATGCATCTGTGGCGAGCCGCGGGAGGGGCCGATTTATATACTTGGGTGACACCTGATCTCGCCAGCCACTCACTGCAGGGGGGTGGTATAGGGCTTGAACGTCGCAGGGGGAAGTTGTAATGCCTTCCCTGTCTTTCTATTGGCCAGAAAAGCGCGCTAACGTCTCAGAGATGAAAGTGAAAGTAACTCGAACATCGCGTGGTACTCGTCTCGAGTAACGAGCATCTCGAACACGCTAATACTCGAACGAGTATCAAGCTCGGACGAGTACGTTCACTCATCTCTAGTTGTGACCCTTTTACTTTTCCTATTTAGCACCTAAAAATGGTCTTGCCAAATCTGTGTACAACACCAGGAAGTTAGAGAATTAGTGGCGAGTCAGTGAGTCAGTCAGTGAGGGCTTTCACCTTTATATATAGATGGCTTTTTCTCTGGCCACTCTTCCATGAAGCCCGACTTTGTAGAGTATATGACTTACAGTGGTCTTATGGATGGATACTACCATCTTGCTGTAAAACTTTGGTGCTTCTTCAGAGTTATTGCTGTTATCTTTGTCGAATCTCTGATTATTGCTCTCCCTGCCCAGTCTGTGAGTTTTGGTAGGTGGCCTTTATTGTCAGGTTTGTAGTTATGCCATATCCTTTCCATTATGTTATAATGATTTAACCCTTTGCCATCCAATTTTGGATTCAGGGTTTCTTGGGGGGCTTTCTCTTTCCGCCATTATACAATCGCGCCATCTGCTGCCTAGAGCCAGTACTGTGGTATGGGACATGTCGGAGACGCCCCCGACAACAGAGTGGCCAGTAATATACAGTAAGAATACCCTGCCGGACGTCTTCCGACATCGGAGCTGTACAGCCTTCAATTAGAATGTCTTCAGACGGCAGACAGTGGATTGGAAAGGGTTAAAGGGGTTGTCCCGAGGCAGCAAGTGGGTCTATACACTTCTGCATGGCCATAATAATGCACTTTGTAATATACATTGTGCATTAATTATGAGCCATACAGAAGTTATAAAAAGTTTTATACTTACCTGCTCCGTTGCTGGCGTCCTCGTCTCCATGGTGCCGACTAATTTTCGCCCTCCGATGGCCAAATTAGCCGCGCTTGCGCAGTCCGGGTCTTCTTCCTTTCTGAATGGGGCTCCGTGTAGCTCCGTGTAGCTCCGCCCCGTCACGTGCCGATTCCAGCCAATCAGGAGGCTGGAATCGGCAATGGACCGCACAGAAGCCCTGCGGTCCATGGAGACAGAGGATCCCGGCGGCCATCTTCAGCAGGTGAGTATGAAGACGCCGGACCGCCGGGATTCAGGTAAGCGCTGTGCGGGTGGTTTTTTTAACCCCTGCATCGGGGTTGTCTCGCGCCGAACGGGGGGGGGGGGGTTTAAAAAAAAAAACCCGTTTCGGCGCGGGACAACCCCTTTAAGGGTCCTCTGTGTGATGTTCAAAACTTGAGATATTTTTTATAATCCAACCCTGATCTCTAATTTAACAAAACTTTGTCACTGACCTGTTTAGAGAGCTCTTTGGTCTTTTTGTTGCTTAGTGGTGCTGCAAACTTGGAGGCCTTTCAGAACATTGCATTTATACTGACATCATGTGATACTTGGATTGCACACACCTTATTCACTGTATATACAATATTATTACTTAGAATAGATTTTCCCTGTAACACATAAAGATAATTAATTTTGGAGTTACAATATCGGGGCATAGCAAGGAAGAGAAGGAAAAAATGTCAAGCTTTTCAACTTTTTAAAAAAAATTTGGTCATATTTTTAGCTAAATGTTGATACATAGCTTTTTCAATATCAGACACCTCCTTCTTAGCATCTACCTACTCCTTTAAAATTGGAGCCTGATGATTGGGATTATGTCTCACCAGCCCTCTATGTTTCGATTTCCTAAATCTCTAAGCAACTGAATGTGAGTAGGTTCGGTTTGTGATGTGAATTTGCTACCGTTATGTTTAGAAAGATTTTTGCACACAGCCATTACCATTTAATGCACATTTTTTCCTCATGCACACACACGTATAAATGTACAGTTAACATGACTGATACATCATAATAACTTAATTTACAGCATTTTAGTCCACTGTAATTAAGTTATCATAACTTGCTAAATGTTAATGGACCACTCCAGTGAAACACATTGTACCACCCCCATCCCCCTCACCTGATTGCCTTTTACACTGTGGAGGTCTCCTCTAGGTATCCCAGCCACTTCCCTACACTGCAGCCTGCTGTATAATGCTGAGATTTTTTTACATTCAGTTTCCCATCTATCCCATGATGCATCAGCACAGTATTAGTCAAAGCAATACCATTTTGCCCACAGGGGGAACAGTTTAATTATCAACTTATTCTATATTTACTTAAATAAGCTGCAAACAATAAGTATTAAGGATGAACTCTGGTCTCCTCTATTATAACTGTGTGACAGGAGCTGTGTGATCATCATCAGTAACTTTAACAGGATTGAGATCACATGACCATCTGAGTAAAAAAAGAGGCTGAGAGATTCAGACAGAAACAAAAAACTAGCCAAGGCAACACTAGCTCACTTATACATACGGGGAAGAAGGGAGGGGGGGCTAGCTACATACTGAATGAATAAAAACAATGGAGTGGCCCTTTTACATTTGCCTTCTCTATGTAGGTATTTGTGTAAGGCAGGTAACATGCTTTTAGGATACAACAATCTACAGCTGCTCTGCTCTCTATAGACATCTCCAATGGATACCAAATAACAATTTTTTTTACAACTCCCTCCATGATGAAAATGTGCAGATATGGAACACAGTGTACGTTAATAAGCTTTCTTGTATCTTTCTGACAACAGTCTTTTAAACTTTATTTGCTAACTAGTCTTAAATTAAAGTTTCTAAGTATGTTTCTAGTTTTATAATGCAATAGCAGAATGGCAGAAGTGTACTTTCTAAGAGTTAGCTTCCTGGGGGTACAGTAAAGCACAGCTCAGACCTGGCATAATGCCATCGCAGCATGCTATATTCAAGATATCATTTTGTGAAACAAGCTCATTGTTCGGCTTCCATTTTCAGGTCACTTATAGGAATTCACACTGATTTCTAAATATCCTATTTAAATAACTATACATTTCTTATTTATTTATCTAGACATTATAGATTGAGAACATTGACACATACTGTATTTTTGTCAATGTTTGTACTTAAGGATAACAGCTGTTTGAATGTAAGTTTTGGCCATTTATTAATCTTTGCTTATTAGAGATGAGCGAACGTACTCGTCCGAGCTTGATATTCGTGCGAATATTAGGGTGTTCGGGATGCTCGTTACTCGAAACGAATACCACGCGGTGTTCTGGTTACTTTCAGTTTCCTCTCTGAGACGTTAGCGCGCTTTTCTCACCAATTGAAAGACAGGGAAGGCATTACAACTTCCCCCTGTGACGTTCAAGCCCTATACCACCCCCCTGCAGTGAGTGGCTGGGGCGATCAGATGTCACCCGAGTATAAAAGTCGGCCCCTCCCGCGGCTCGCCACACATGCCTTGTGAGTTAGCTGAGGGAAAGTACTATCGTGCTGGTGCTGCTGTAGGGAGAGCGTTAGGAGTCAGTGTAGGCTTCAAGAACCCCAACGGTCCTTCTCAGGGCCACATCTACCTGTGTGCAGGCTGCTGCTAGCAGTGGTTTTTTGTTTTTTTTTCTCAAAATCGGCAGTGCAGAGCATTGCACCCGGCATTAGGGACAGAAGTGGTGCATAGGCAGGGAGAGTGTTAGGAGTGAGTGTAGCCTTCAAGAACCTCAACGGTCCTTTCTAGGGCCAAATTTAAGCGTGTGCAGTACTGTGCTGGCTGCTGTTAGCAGTGTTGCATTTTTTTTTTTTCTAAAAATCGTCTGTGCAGAGCATTGCACCCTCCATTGATACTACAGGGACAGAATTGTGTAGGCAGGGCCAAAACACAGTTATTGTTCATTGAATATACGCAGTGGGGTCTTCCCTTTGCTAAAAAGGAAAAAAATTATATTTGGCCAGCCTGTGTCAGTCCTAAGGTCTCCGTGTACGTGTGTGCTGCGTGGACAACGTACAAAAATCAGACGCAACCAGCTACGGTTTACTGCAGGCTTGCGCCATTGTCTTTCCTGACTGGCAAATACCTGCTCTGCTAGAGTTAATAACTCTGCTACACTATAGTTGTGTGACACTTTTTGAGGGCCACACCACAGATATTAAACTTCTTGTTCATTGAATATACGCAGTGGGGTCTTCCCTTTGCTAAAAAGGACAAAAAATTATATTTGGCCTGCCTGTGTCAGTCCTAAGGTCTCCGTGTACGTGTGTGCTGCGTGGACAACGTACAAAAATCAGACGCAACCAGCTACGCTTTACTGCAGGCTTGCGCCATTGTCTTTCCTGACTGGCAAATACCTGCTCTGCTAGAGTTAATAACTCTGCTACACTATAGTTGTGTGACACTTTTTGAGGGCCACACCACAGATATTAAACTTCTTGTTCATTGAATATACGCAGTGGGGTCTTCCCTTTGCTAAAAAGGACAAAAAATTATATTTGGCCTGCCTGTGTCAGTCCTAAGGTCTCCGTGTACGTGTGTGCTGCGTGGACAACAAACAAAAATCAGACGCAACCAGCTACGGTTTACTGCAGGCTTGCGCCATTGTCTTTCCTGACTGGCAAATACCTGCTCTGCTAGAGTTAATAACTCTGCTACACTAAAGTTGTGTGACACTTTTTCAGGGCCACACCACAGTTATTAAACGTATTGTTCATTGAATATACACAGTGGGGCCTTCCCTTTGCAAAAAAGCGAAAAAATTATATCTGGCCTGCAGGCTTGCGCCAATTTATTTCCTGCCTGGGAAATCAAATCACTGGTAATACAGCATGCTGAGGGGTAGGGGTAGGCCTAGAGGACGTGGACGCGGCCGAGGACGCGGAGGGCCAAGTGAGGGTGTGGGCACAGGCCGAGCCAGTGCGGTGGCCAGGGGTAGAGGCAGGGCCAGACCGAATAATCCACCAACTGTTTCCCAAAGCGCCCCCTCGCGCCATGCCACCCTGCACAGGTCAAGGTGCTCTACGGTGTGGCAGTTTTTCACAGAGACGCCTGACGACCGACGAACAGTGGTGTGCAACCTTTGTCGCGCCAAGATCAGCTGGGGAGGCACCACCAACAGCATGCGCAGGCATATGATGGCCAAGCACCCCACAAGGTGGGACGATGCCCGTTCAGCGCCTCCGGTTTGCACCACTGCCTCTCCCCCTGTGCCCCAACCTGCCACTGAGATCCAACCCCCCTCTGAGGACACAGGCACTACCGTCTCCTGGCCTGCACCCACACCCTCACCTCCGCTGTCCTCGGCCCCATCCAGCAATGTCTCTCAGCGCAGCGTCCAGACGTCGCTAGTGCCACAGTTTGAGCGCAAGCGCAAGTACGACGCCACGCACCCGCACGCTCAAGCGTTAAACGTGCACATTGCAAAATTGATCAGCCTAGAGATGCTGAAGTATAGGCTTGTGGAAACGGAGGCTTTCAAAAGCATGATGGCGGCGGCTGCCCCGCGCTACTCGGTTCCCAGTCGCCACTACTTTTCCCGATGTGCCGTCCCAGCCCTGCACGACCACGTCTCCCGCAACATTGTACGCGCCCTCACCAACGCGGTTACTGCCAAGGTCCACTTAACAACGGACAAGCACAGGCGGGCAGGGCCACTATATCTCCCTGATGGCACATTGGGTGAATTTAGTGGAGGCTGGGACAGAGTCAGAGCCTGGGACCGCTCACGTCCTACCCACCCCCAGAATTGCGGGCCACAGCTCGGTGGTGGTATCTGCGGCGGTGTATGCTTCCTCCACTAAAGCACCTTCCTCCTCCTCCTCCTCCAACACAACCTCTGTCTCGCAATCAAGATGTGTCAGCAGCACGTCGCCAGCAGTCGGTGTCACGCGGCGTGGCAGCACAGCGGTGGGCAAGCGTCAGCAGGCCGTGCTGAAACTACTCAGCTTAGGAGAGAAGAGGCACACGGCCCACGAATTGCTGCAGGGTCTGACAGAGCAGACCGACCACTGGCTTGCGCCGCTGAGCCTCCAACCGGGCATGGTCATGTGTGACAACGGCTGTAAGCTGGTGGCGGCTCTGCAGCTCGGCAGCCTCACGCACGTGCCATGCCTGGCCCATGTGTTTAATTTGGTGGTTCAGCGCTTTCTGAAAAGCTACCCCCACTTGTCATACCTGCTCGGAAAGGTGCGCCAGCTCTGCACACATTTCCGCAAATCCCACGCGCACGCTGCCACCCTGCGGACACTGCAACATAGGTTTAATCTGCCAGTGCACCGACTGCTGTGCGACGTGCCCACACAGTGGAACTCTACGCTCCACATGTTGGCCAGACTCTATGAGCAGCGTAGAGCTATAGTGGAATACCAACTCCAACTTGCGCGGCGCAGTGGGAGTCAGCCTCCTCAATTATTTACAGAAGAGTGGGCCTGGTTGGCAGCCATCTGCCAGGTCCTTGGAAAATTTGAGGAGTCTACCCAGGTGGTGAGCGGCGATGCTGCAATCATTAGCGTCACCATTCCTCTGCTATGCATCTTGAGAAGTTCCCTGCAAAGCATAAAGGCAGACGCTTTGCGCTCGGAAACAGAGCCGGGGGAAGACAGTATGTCGCTGGATAGTCAGAGCACCCGCCTGTCTATATCTCAGCGCGTTGAGGAGGAGGAGGAGGAGGAGCATGAGGAGGATGAGGAGGAGGGGGAAGAGACAGCTTGGCCCACTGGTGAGGGTACACATGCTGCTGGGCTGTCATCCTTTCAGCGTGTATGGCCTGAGGAGGAGGAAGAGGAGGAGGATCCTGAAAGTGATCTTCCTAGTGAGGACAGCCATGTGTTGCGTACAGGTACCCTGGCACACATGGCTGACTTCATGTTAGGATGCCTTTCTCGTGACCCTCGCGTTACACGCATTCTGGCCACTACGGATTACTGGGTGTACACACTGCTCGATCCACGGTATAAGGAGAGCCTTTGCACTCTCATTCCCGAAGAGGAAAGGGGTTCGAGAGTGATGCTATACCACAGGGCGCTGGTGGACAAACTGATGGTAAACTTCCCATCCGACAGCGCTAGTGGCAGAAGGCGCAGTTCCGAGGGCCAGGTAGCAGGGGAGGCGCAGAGATCAGGCAGCATGTACAGCGCAGGCAGGGGAACATTCTCCAAGGCCTTTGCCAGCTTTATGCTCCCCAGCAAGACTGTGTCACCGCTCCCCAGTCAAGGCTGAGTCGGCGGGAGCACTGTAAAAGGATGGTGAGGGAGTACGTAGCCGATCGCACGACCGTCCTCCGTGACGCCTCTGCCCCCTACAACTACTGGGTGTCGAAGCTGGACACGTGGCCTGAACTCGCGCTGTATGCCCTGGAGGTGCTTGCTTGTCCTGCGGCTAGCGTCTTGTCAGAGAGTGTGTTTAGTGTGGCTGGGGGAATCATCACGGATAAGCGTACCCACCTGTCAACCGACAGTGCCGACAGGCTTACACTCATCAAGATGAACAAAGCCTGGATTTCCCCAGACTTCTCTTCTCCACCAGCGGACAGCAGCGATACGTAAGCAATACGTAGGCTGCACCCGCGGATGGAAGCTACGTTCTCTCTCACCATCCAAAACGGGGACATTTCTGCTTCATCAATCTGTGTCTAATATTCCTCCTCCTCCTCCTGCTCCTCCTCCTGAAACCTCACGTAATCACGCTGAACGGGCAATTTTTCTTAAGGCCACAAGGCTCACTCATCTAATTTTTCTAAACAATTTTTATATGTTTCAATGCTCTTAAAAGCGTTGAAACTTTAACTTGAACCAATTTTTCGTTAAACTGGGCTGCCTCCAGGCCTAGTTACCACTTAAGCCACATTAACCAAAGCGATTAATGGGTTTCACCTGCCCTCTTGGTTGGCCATGGCCAATTTTTTGGATGTACATTAGTACTGTTGATACAGCAATTTTTGTGGGCCCTCGCCTACAGTGTAATCAAATGAATTTTTAGCCCACCTGCATTACAGCTGACGTTACATCCGCTGTGTTGGGCAATGCAATGGGATATTTTTGTGTATCGCCGGTGGGTTCCTGGGAGCCACCCATGCTGTAGGTGCACACGGAGTTTAACCTACATGTGTCCACTTGTAAAGAACCCCAGTCTGACTGGGGCATGCAGTGTGGGCCGAAGCCCACCTGCATTAAGCACGACATTACTACCTCAGCTGTGTTGGGCAATGCAATGGGATATTTCTATGTACCGCCGGTGGCTTCCTGGCACCCACCCCTGCTGTGGGTCCACAGGGAATTATAAATGCATCTGTTTCCACTTGTAAAGAACCCCAGTCAGACTGGGGCATGCAGTGTGGGCCGAAGCCCACCTGCATTAAGCACGACATTACTACCTCAGCTGTGTTGGGCAATGCAATGGGATATTTTTATGTACCGCCGGTGGGTTCCAGGAAGCCACCCATGCTGTGAGTCCACAGGGAATTATAAATGCATCTGTTTCCACTTGTAAAGAACCCCAGTCAGACTGGGGCATGCAGTGTGGGCCGAAGCCCACCTGCATTAAGCACGACATTACTACCTCAGCTGTGTTGGGCAATGCAATGGGATATTTTTATGTACCGCCGGTGGGTTCCAGGGAGCCACCCATGCTGTCGGTCGACAGGGACTTCACAATAGGGAGTTGTACCTGCCTGTGTCTATGAATTAAAAAGCCCGGTCTGACTGGGGCATGCAGAGACACCTTGACAGAATGAATAGTGTGTGACACATAGGTTCCCCATTGCTATGCCCACGTGTGCAGCTCCTGATGGCGGTGGCACAGGATACTATTTCTCATTGCTTCTGTACAGCATTGTGGGCTATCGCCCCGCCCCTTTTAAAGAGGGTCGCTGCCTAGCCGTGCCAACCTCTGCAGTGTGTGCCTGCGGTTCCTCCTCATGGCAGACGCACTTCTAAATAGACATGAGGGTGGTGTGGCATGAGGGCAGCTGAAGGCTGCGCAGGGACACTTTGGTGTGCGCTGTGGGGGGGAGGGGGGGCCGTTGGGCAGCATGTAACCCAGGAGAAGTGGCAGTGGAGTGTCATGCAGGCAGTGATTGTGCTTTGTTGGAGGTAGTGTGGTGCTTAGCTAAGGTATGCCATGCTAATGAGGGCTTTTCAGAAGTAAAAGTTTTTGGGAGGGGGGGGCCACTCTTGCCGCTATTGTGGCTTAATAGTGGGACCTGTGAACTTGAGATGCAGCCCAACATGTAGCCCCTCGCCTGCCCTATCCGTTGCTGTGTCGTTCCCATCACTTTCTTGAATTGCCCAGATTTTCACACAAGGAAACCTTAGCGAGCATCGGCGAAATACAAAAATGCTCGGGTCGCCCATTGACTTCAATGGGGTTCGTTACTCGAAACGAACCCTCGAGCATCGCGAAAAGTTTGTCCCGAATAACGAGCACCCGAGCATTTTGGTGCTCGCTCATCTCTATTGCTTATGTAAAATGTGGACAAATTAAGCCCCTAAATTCTGGACACTTACTAACATAAAAAAGTTTGAACTATGACTGTTGTGTTGTGCAATAAGTAAATCAAAGAGGAAATGGTTATATCATATTAGTAAACAGAAATAGCTTCAAAATGTTTCCTCACACCTGTTAAGTGTCCCACTGCGCAGAGTACGAAAGAAAATTATTCCTAGTGCTGCTCTCTAAAAAGGTTTCTGATTTCATATTCAGCAAGAACAAACTTATTTTATTATTCCCTGCATAAGAAAGTATTTGAAAATATAAAGTTGTTAAGCCTTCTGCTAACGATGAACTTCTTTAAGTTTTATGGAAATTGTCAAATAAAAGAAAATTTGTTAAGGAAGAGAATTGATTTAAGGCCGGGGTCACACGGGCGGATAAAATTCTGAATGTGGTAGGCCAACAGTGGCTTCCAGTTTTGAGTCCGGCTGGTGACCCACGGTTCGGCATTTAATTGGTGGTCATGTGGAGTGCAGTTTCTTTTTGTTTATTTGTATTTCCTGCACCGTTGCTTAGCAATGACGTAGTTACCGGCAAACCTTACAGAATGTTAATTATTGTCATTGGCTGCGGGTCGGAATGATTCCAGGGAGGAGAAAACTCTGGTATATGCAGATGTTAAGTTTGTGTTGCAGGTGCGTAGCTAAAGGCTCAGGGCCCGGGTGCTGAAGCTCAACCCCCCCCCCCTACATCTGTACCTGTACCCATACCTTAACCGTGATGCGTATAGTTGCAAAATGAATTTACATGATCTAGCCCCTTGGCATAGGCTTTCCAAACATGACTAAATTCCTGGACCATGTGAAAATATGTTTGTTGCCCCCTAGGCTGTGATCATGTTTTTTGTTGCACTTTTGAACCACAATTAACCCCTTAGTGACCACGCTATAGTGTTTTTACGTCCTGCAGCTGCAGGACGTGTATGGAGGGAGGTAGCGCCGCTATCTCCCTCCATACAGCGCGGGCGTCAGCTGTTTATTACAGCTGACACCCGCGGGCAATAGCTGCGCTCGGCCGTTCGGGGCTATTAACCCTTTAAATGCCGCTGTCAGTTCTGACAGCGGCATTTAAATCCCCCGAACGCTGTTTGGGGGTCCCGCACGCCCCCCCCGCGCGGTGAAATCGGGGGATCCGTGGAGGTGTCATGGCAGCCGGGGGCCTAATGAATGGCCCCAGGGCTGCCTTAGCAGACTGCCTATCAAGCTATCCACACAGGGTGACTTGATAGACTGCCTGTAAAAAAGCAGTATGACGTAATGCTATACATTACGTCATACTGCAGGAGCGATCAAAGCATCGCATGTTAAAGTCCCCCAGGGGTACTTCAAAGTAAAGTAAAAAAAAAGATCAATAAAGTTTTTTAAATTGTAAAAAAAAAAGTTATAAAAGTTGAAATCACCCCCCTTTTGCCATATCAATTACTAAAAAATCTAAATCATAAAATAAAAATATGTATTTGGTATCGCCGCATCCGTAAAAGTCCGAACTATCAAATTAGTGCATTATTTTTCCTACACGGTGAACGTCGTCCGAAAAAAAAAAAAAAGAACGCCAGAATTACACTTTTTTAGTTACCCTGTCTTCCAGAAAAAATGCTATAAAAAGCGATCAAAAAGTTGTATGTATTCCAAATTGATACTATTGGAAACTACAGGACATCCCGCAAAAATTGAGCCCTTGCTCAACTACGTCGACGGAAAAATAAAAAAGTTATTGCGCGCACAAAATGACCGCAGAAAAAAAAATTTAAAAAAATTAAATATCTTTAAAAAAAAATACGAGTACTACAGCAAAAAAAACCTATATAAGTTTGGTATCGCAGTAATCGTACTGACCCATAGAATAAAAATATCAGGTCGTTTTTGTTGCAGTTTGTGTGCCGTAGAAACCGGACGCACCGAAAGATGGTGGAATGTCGTTTTTTTTTCCATTTCTCTCCGCTAAGAATTTTTAAAAAGTTTTTCAGTACATTATATGGTACAATAAATAGCACCATTGAAAAATACAACTCGTCCCGCAAAAAACAAGCCCTCATACAGCGAAGTCGATGGATAAATAAAGGAGCTACGATTTTTTAAAAGGGAGGAGGAAAAAACAAAAATGGGAAAAAGCAAAAAAGCCTGGTCACTAAGGGGTTAAAAAGCATATTTTAAAAAAAAAAACTGCATGTGATATTCAAAAACTATGCACTTTTTTAAGAAACTGCATACACTGTTAAAAACCATATGTGTATTTAGAATGTATATGCTTTGGGTTTTTTTAAACTGCATGCAGGTTTTTGATGTGTTTTTTCAATTATGTGTAAAGTATGCAATCTGATACAAAAGATACCCAGGTTATATCAGCACGGTCTATAGCAATAGATACAGGGAGATGTATAAGTTATACCAAGTGTACATATATACCTATATACAGAAGATATCCAGGGTATATCACTATGCTCCATATCACTATATATTAAAGATGTATAACTTATACCAGCTGTACATATACAGGAGATACCCTAGGTATACCAGAATGGTTGATATCACTATATACAGCAGATGTATAACTTATACCAGCTGTACATATACAGGAGATACTCTAGATATACCAGAATAGTCGATATCACTATATACAGGATGTATACCAGCTGTACATATATAATTATATACAGGAGATTCCCAGGCTATACCAGCATGGTCTATATCACTATAAACATGGAAATGTATAACTTATACCAGCTGTAGATATTTAATTATATACAGAAGATATCCAGGTTATTCCAGTATGGCCCATATTACTATATACAGGAAATATATAACTGATACCAGCTGCACATATATAATTCCATATTGAAGATTTATAGATTATTCCAGCATGGTCCATATCACTATATAAAGGGAGATGTATTACAGTTTATTCCAGTATGGTCCATATCACTATATACAGGGAGATATGTATAAGTTATACCAGCTGTACATGTATAATTATATACAGAAGATGCCCAGATCATGCCAGCATGGTCCATATAACAATATACAGGAGATGTATAATTTATACCAGCTGTACATATATAATCACATACAGGAGATACCCAGCATGGTCGATATAACTATAAACAGGAAGATATTTAACTTATACCAGCTGCACATACCGATATATAATTACATACTGAAGATATCCAGGGTATACCAGCATGGTCTATATCGCTATATAAAGTGAGATGTGTAACTTACACCAGCTGTACATATCTAAGTAAATACAGGAGATATCCAGGTTATATTGGCATGCCCCATATTGCTATGATATGGGGATCTCCTGTATATAATTATATATGTACAGCTGGTATAAGTTATGCAGTATAACTTATGCCAATTACACATATGTAATTATATACAGAACATACCTAGGTTACACCAGAATGGTCCTCTTCCCTCCTCCACAATCAGACACTGTTGACCAAACCAATCATGTGGCTGGCAGTGCTCTGACAAACTGCAGCTGTGACGAATCACAACTGCAATTTTAGTGTAAGGAGGACTGTGCGCTAGGGAAGTCTGCAACATTGCATTGGCTGTCTCCCAGATAATGGTCTCACCCCTCCCTGAGCGCCACCCACAGCCAGTCTGCCCACTAGATAAGGGCCGCGGTGTGCATCAATACATGGTGGTGGCCCGTAAGCCCCTAGCTAAGGGGCCAGGCCACAATTGCAACCCCTGCAATCTCTATGAGTATGCCAGTGTCGTACTGTTGGTAGATGCCTGAAATTCATGCTGTAAGGTATTTGCTGCAGTAAAGAAATTAAGTAAATACTCAATTGTCAAAGTTAAAGGGGTTGTCTCGCGGCGAAAGCGAAAAAAAAATTTTTCACTTACCCCCGCATTCTGCCCTGTTAAAAAGAAAGCATAGGTTAGTTTTTAAAAAGCACATTGCACTTACCTGCATCAGCGTTCTGCAGCTTCTTCTATTCTTCTTTTAAAGATGGCGCCGCTGGTCTTCTCCCATGGTGCACCGCGGGTCTTCCCCCATGGTGCACCGTGGTTTTTCTTCTCCTTCCTTGCGTTCCATTGCCGATTCCAGCCTCCTGATTGGCTGGAATCGTCACACGTGACGGGGCGGAGCTACGATGACGACGCGGTGAGCAGCTTTCCGGCACGAGCGGCCCCATTCACCAGGCAGAAGACCGCACAGCGCAAGCGCGTCTAAAAAAGCAAGAAGCCAGTGAAATTAGACGGAGCCATGGAGACGGGGACGCCAGCAACGGAGCAGGTAAGTGAATAACTTCTGTATGGCTCATATTTAATGCTCGATGTATATTACAAAGTGCATTAATATGGCCATACAGAAGTGTATAACCCCACTTGCTGCCGCGAGACAACCCCTTTAAGGCT
This sequence comes from Eleutherodactylus coqui, assembly GCF_035609145.1. Classification (NCBI taxonomy): domain Eukaryota; kingdom Metazoa; phylum Chordata; class Amphibia; order Anura; family Eleutherodactylidae; genus Eleutherodactylus; species Eleutherodactylus coqui. Next base: position 232,412,732 of record NC_089838.1, read on the forward strand.
TGTTCACATCTCAATTTGGCTGCCTCCGGCCCTCGGTTATGTCACAGAATTCTGTCTCGATTGCTAAAAATGACATCTAGACTCTAAGCTGGACAGAACCATAGGCTTCCATTAATAAAATATAGATCATTAAGGTCCCTGTTTTAGCAGGGCTCCATTAGTTTCTCACATTTGGGTTGGATTGAATAGCATAGCTGACTATGCTATTCTCTCTGACACAAATCCCAAAAAATGAATGAAAATCTGCTCAAGCAGAGAACTGATTTACTCAATTTCAGTAATGGGAGCTTATGGTTCTGGCCAGGTTTCTGCCTGGATCTTATTTTCAGCTATTCACATGGAACCTTATGACAGAACCTGGATACAGAGGTCAAAACAAGATGTGAACAGGCTCTTAACTGGCTTAAATTAGCTTTCTTTTATCTAGTTAAGGGAATACTACTGGTAATTCAGTAGTATTCCCTTAACTAGATAGAAGATACTTTTCTAATCAGTTTAAGTACCTAAAAATTATAATTTTAAGAGATACTATGGGATTTTTGGAAATAAACCTAGCATCAGTGCTGAAAAAAATAAGGGATTTTATCTATTTTTCAGCACCTACCGATCTTGAAGGGTACAAGAGTTGTGCTAATAATATGTTTGTACTGCCATAACTTTTGTATAACCTGTAGACTGCCCTATTCCAATACAGGATGTGATTTTCAGGTCTCTGGAAAGTATGGTACAGGAATTTTTATGGAGTGGATTATGGCTCAGAAAATAAATTAAAATACTTTTCTTACTCCAATGTTATAGGGGATTAGATGTTATGAATTTTAAATGGTATTTTGGAGTTCACAAATATAAGACTAGGGTATTAAATAGAGATGAGCGAACGTACTCGTCCGAGCTTGATACTCGTTCGAGTATTAGCGTGTTCGAGATGCTCGTTACTAGAGGCGAGCACCACACGATGTTCGAGTTACTTTCACTTTCATCTCTGAGACGTTAGCGCGCTTTTCTGGCCAATTGAAAGACAGGGAAGGCATTACAACTTCCCCCTGCGACGTTCAAGCCCTATACCACCCCGCTGCAGTGAGTGGCTGGCGAGATCAGGTGTCACCCGAGTATAACAATCGGCCCCTTACGCGGCTCGCCACAGATGCATTCTGACATAGATCAGGGACAGTGCTATCTTGTTGGAGCTGCTATAGGGAGAGCGTTAGGAGTATTTTAGGCTTCAAGAACCCCAACGGTCCTTCTTAGGGCCACATCTAACCGTGTGCAGTACTGTGGAGGCTGCTTTTTGCAGTGTTGCACCTTTTTTTTTTTTTTGGTATATCGGCCGTGCAGAGCATTGCGCCCTGCAGTAATACCCTAGGGCCAGAAGCGCTTAGGCAGGGACAGAAGACATTATTGATTGAATATAGGCAGTGGGCCTTTGCAAAAAAATTTGTGGGAAAAAATCTATTTGGGCTGCCTGTGAGTGTCCTCAGTGTTCTGGGTCTGTGCTGGGTGTAGTAGTTCTCCAAATTCATACGCAGCCAGCTAAGTGTTACAGCAGGCTTGCGCAAAATTATTTCCTGGCTCTGTCTGGGCTCTGAAATCACCGCTGTATTGCAGTTCACAGTGCAACACTCTGTAGTTCTGTGACATACCCTAGGGCCAGAAGTGCTTAGGCAGGGACAGAAGACATATTATTGATTGAATATAGGCAGTGGGCCTTTGCAAAAAAAATTTGTGGGAAAAAATCTATTTGGGCTGCCTGTGAGTGTCCTCAGTGTTCTGGGTCTGTGCTAGGTGTAGTAGTTCTCCAAATTCATACGCAGCCAGCTAAGTGTTACAGCAGGCTTGCGCAAAATTATTTCCTGGCTCTGTCTGGGCTCTGAAATCACCGCTGTATTGCAGTTCACAGTGCAACACTCTGCAGTTCTTTGACATACTCCAGGGCCAGAAGCGCTTAGGCAGGGACAGAAGACATATTGATTGAATATAGGCAGTGGGCCTTTGCAAAAAAATTTGTGGGAAAAAATCTATTTGGGCTGCCTGTGAGTGTCCTCAGTGTTCTGGGTCTGTGCTGGGTGTAGTAGTTCTCCAAATTCATACGCAGCCAGCTAAGTGTTACAGCAGGCTTGCGCAAAATTATTTCCTGGCTCTGTCTGGGCTCTGAAATCACCGCTGTATTGCAGTTCACAGTGCAACACTCTGCAGTTCTTTGACATACTCCAGGGCCAGAAGTGCTTAGGCAGGGACAGAAGACATATTATTGATTGAATATAGGCAGTGGGCCTTTGCAAAAAAATTTGTGGGAAAAAATCTATTTGGGCTGCCTGTGAGTGTCCTCAGTGTTCTGGGTCTGTGCTGGGTGTAGTAGTTCTCCAAATTCATACGCAGCCAGCTAAGTGTTACAACAGGCTTGCGCAAAATTATTTCCTGGCGTTCCGTAAGCGAAGTCAGCCTCCAACCACAGGCCGTAAGCGGCACATTTAATTACAGCGTTCTGTTTCTGCACTACTGGTAATACAGCATGCTGAGGGGTAGGGGTAGGCCTAGAGGACGTGGATGCGGGCGAGGACGCGGAGGACCAAGTCAGGGTGTGGGCACAGGCCGAGCCAGTGTGGTGGCCAGGGGTAGAGGCAGGGCCAGACCGAATAATCCACCAACTGTTTCCCAAAGCGCCCCCTCGCGCCATGCCACCCTGCAGAGGCCAAGGTGGTGCTCTACGGTGTGGCAGTTTTTCACAGAGACGCCTGACGACCGACGAACAGTGGTGTGCAACCTTTGTCGCGCCAAGATCAGCTGGGGAGGCACCACCACCAGCATGCGCAGGCATATGATGGCCAAGCACCCCACAAGGTGGGACGAAGGCCGTTCACCGCCTCCGGTTTGCACCACAGCCTCTCCCCCTGTGCCCCAACCTGCCACTGAGATCCAACCCCCCTCTGAGGACACAGGCACTACCGTCTCCTGGCCTGCACCCAAACCCTCACCTCCGCTGTCCTCGGCCCCTTCCAGAATTGTCTCTCAGCGCAGCGTCCAGACGTCGCTAGCGCCACTGTTTGAGCGCGAGCGCAAGTACGCCGCCACGCACCCGCACGCTAAAGCGTTAAACGTGCACATTGCCAAATTGATCAGCCTGGAGATGCTGCCGTATAGGCTTGTGGAAACGGAGGCTTTCAAAAGCATGATGGCGGCGGCGGCCCCGCGCTACTCGGTTCCCAGTCGCCACTACTTTTCCCGATGTGCCGTCCCAGCCCTGCACAACCACGTCTCCCGCAACATTGTACGCGCCCTCACCAACGCGGTTACTGCCAAGGTCGACTTAACAACAGACACGTGGACAAGCACAGGCGGGCAGGGCCACTATATCTCCCTGACGGCACATTGGGTGAATTTAGTGCAGGCTGGGACAGAGTCAGAGCCTGGGACCGCTCACGTCCTACCCACCCCCCGAATTGTGTGCCCCAGCTCGGTGGTGGTATCTGCAGCGGTGTATGCTTCCTCCACTAAACCACCCTCCTCCTCCTCCTCCTACGCAACCTCTGTCTCGCAATCAAGATGTGTCAGCAGCAGCACGTCGCCAGCAGTCGGTGTCGCGCGGCATGGCAGCACAGCGGTGGGCAAGCGTCAGCAGGCCATGCTGAAACTACTCAGCTTAGGAGAGAAGAGTCAGACGGCCCACGAACTGCTGCAGGGTCTGACAGAGCAGACCGAGCGCTGGCTTGCGCCGCTGAGCCTCCAACCGGGCATGGTCGTGTGTGACAACGGCTGTAACCTGGTGGCGGCTCTGCAGCTCGGCAGCCTCACGCACGTGCCATGCCTGGCCCATGTCTTTAATTTGGTGGTTCAGCGCTTTCTGAAAAGCTACCCACACTTGTCATACCTGCTCGGAAAGCTGCGCCAGCTCTGCACACATTTCCGCAACTCCAAGACGGACGCTGCCACCCTGCGGACCCTGCAACATCGGTTTCATCTGCCAGTGCACCGATTGCTGTGCGACGTGCCCACACAGTGGAACTCTACACTCCACATGTTGGCCAGGCTCTATGAGCAGCGTACAGCTATTGCGGAATACCAACTCCAACATGGGCGGCGTAGTGGGAGTCAGCCTCCTCAATTATTTACAGAAGAGTGGGCCTGGTTGGCAGCCATCTGCCAGGTCCTTGGAAACTTTGAGGAGTCTACCCAGATGCTGAGCAGGGATGCTGCAATCATTAGCGTCACCATTCCTCTGCTATGCCTCTTGAGAAGTTCCCTGCAAAGCATAAAGGCAGACGCTTTGCAATCGGAAACGGAGGTGGGGGAAGACAGTATGTCGCTGGATAGTCAGAGCACCCTCATGTCTATATCTCAGCGCGTTGAGGAGGAGGGGGAGGAGCATGAGGAGGAGGGGGAAGAGACAGCTTGGCCCAGTGCTGAGGGTACAGATGCTGCTTGCCTGTCATCCTTTCAGAGTGTATGGCCAGAGGAGGAGGAGGAGGAGGAGGGGGAGGAGCATGAGGAGGAGGGGGAAGAGACAGCTTGGCCCACTGCTGAGGGTACAGATGCTGCTTGCCTGTCATCCTTTCAGCGTGTATGGCCAGAGGAGGAGGAGGAGGAGGAGGAGGAGGAGGATCATGAAAGTGATCTTCCGAGTGAGGACAGCCATGTGTTGCGTACAGGCACCCTGGCACACATGGCTGACTTCATGTTAGGATGCCTTTCTCGTGACCCTCGCGTTACACGCATTCTGGCCACTACGGATTACTGGGTGTACACAATGCTCGACCCACGGTATAAGGAGAGCCTTTCCACTCTCATTCCCGAAGAGGAAAGGGGTTCGAGAATGATGCTATACCACAGGGCGCTGGTGGACAAACTGATGGTAAACTTCCCATCCGACAGCGCTAGTGGCCGAAGGCGCATCTCCGCGGCCCAGGTAGCAGGGGAGGCGCAGAGATCAGGCAGCATGTACAGCGCAGGCAGGGGAACATTATCCAAGGACTTTGCCAGCTTTATGGCTCCCCAGCAAGACTGTGTCACCGGTCCCCAGTCAAGGCTGAGTTGGCGGGAGCACTGTAAAAGGATGGTGAGGGAGTACGTAGCCGATCGCACGAACGTCCTCGGTGACGCCTCTGCCCCCTACAACTACTGGGTGTCGAAGCTGGACACATGGCCTGAACTCGCGCTGTATGCCCTGGAGGTGCTTGCTTGTCCTGCGGCTAGCGTCTTGTCAGAGAGTGTGTTTAGTGTGGCTGGGGGAATCATCACGGATAAGCGTACCCACCTGTCAACCGACAGTGCCGACAGGCTTACACTCATCAAGATGAACAAAGCCTGGATTTCCCCAGACTTCTCTTCTCCACCAGCGGACAGCAGCGATACCTAAACAATACGTAGGCTGCACCCGTGGATGGAAGCATCGTTCTCTATCACCATCCAAAACTGGGACCTTTTTGCTTCATCAATCTGTGTACAATATTCCTCCTCCTCCTCCTGCTCCTCCTCCTGAAACCTCACATAATCACGCCAAACGGGCAATTTTTCTTAGGCCCACAAGGCTCAGTCATATAATTTTTCTAAACAATTTTTATACGTTTCAATGCTCATTAAAGCGTTGAAACTTTCACCTCAACCAATTTTTATTTTTACTGGGCTGCCTCCAGGCCTAGTTACCAATTAAGCCACATTAACCAAAGCGATTAATGGGTTTCACCTGCCCTCTTGGTTGGGCATGGGCAATTTTTCTCAGGTACATTAGTACTGTTGGTACACCAATTTTTGGGTGCCCTCGCCTACAGTGTAATCCAATTAATTTTTAGCCCACCTGCATTACAGTTGACGTTACATCAGCTGTGTTGGGCACTGCAATGGGATATATTTATGTACCGCCGGTGGGTTCCAGGGAGCCACCCATGCTGTGGGTCCACAGGGAGTTGTAACTGCATCTGTCCACTTCTAAAGAACCCCAGTCTGACTGGGGCATGCAGTGTGGGCCGAAGCCCACCTGCATTAAACATGACATTATTACCTCAACTGTGATGGGCAATGCAATGGGATATATTTATGTACCGCCGGTGGCTTCCTGGCACCCACCCATGCTGTGGGTCCACAGAGAGTTGTAACTGCATGTGTCCACTTCTAAAGAACCCCAGTCTGACTGGGGCATGCAGTGTGGGCCGAAGCCCACCTGCATTAAACATGACATTATTACCTCAGCTGTGATGGGCAATGCAATGGGATATATTTATGTACCGCCGGTGGGTTCCTGGCACCCACCCATGCTGTGGGTCCACAGGGAGTTGTAACTGCATCTGTCCACTTCTAAAGAACCCCAGTCTGACTGGGGCATGCAGTGTGGGCCGAAGCCCACCTGCATTAAACATGACATTATTACCTCAGCTGTGATGGGCAATGCAATGGGATATATTTATGTACCGCCGGTGGCTTCTTGGCACCCACCCATGCTGTGGGTCCACAGGGAGTTGTAACTCCATCTGTCCACTTCTAAAGAACCCCAGTCTGACTGGGGCATGCAGTGTGGGCCAAAGCCCACCTGCATTTAATCTGACGTTAGCTCTGCTGTCCAGGGCACTGCAATGGGATACATTTATGTACAGCCGGTGGGTTCCAGGGAGCCACCCATGCTGTGGGTGCACATGGAATTCCCATTGCGGAGTTGTACCTGCCTGTGACTATTTATAAAAAAATGCGGTCTGACTGGGGCATGCAGACACCTTGACAGAATGAATAGTGTGTGGCACATAGGTTCCCCATTGCTATGCCCACGTGTGCAGCTCCAGATGGAGGTGGCACAGGATTGGATTTCTCATTGCTTATGTACAGCATTGTGGACTATCGCCCCACCCCTTTTAAAGAGGGTCGCTGCCTAGCCGTGCCAACCCTCTGCAGTGTGTGCCTGCGGTTCCTCTGGCAGACGCACTTATAAATAGACATGAGGGTGGCATGGCATGAGGGCAGCTGAAGGCTGGGCAGGGACAGTTTGGTGTGCGCTGTGGACACTGGGTCGTGGGGGGTGGGGGTTGGTCAGCATGTAACACAGGAGAAGTGGCAGCGGAGTGTCATGCAGGCAGTGATTGTGCTTTGTTGGAGATAGTGTGGTGCTTAGCTAAGGTATGCATTGCTAATAAGGGCTTTTCAGAAGTAAAAATTGTTGGGAGGGGGGGGGGCCCAGTCTTGCTGCTATTGTGGCTTAAAGGGGTGGTCTCGCGAAACCAAGTGGGGTTATACACTTCTGTATGGCCATATTAATGCACTTTGTAATGTACATTGTGCATTAAATATGAGCCATACAGAAGTTATTCCACTTACCTGCTCCGTTGCTAGCGTCCTCGTCTCCATGGTTCCGTCTAAATTCGCTGGCAGCTTGCTTTTTTAGACGCGCTTGCGCAGTCCGGTCTTCTCCATTCAGCACGAGCCGCTTCAGTGTGCTCCCCGCTACAGCTCTTCTGCGCATGCGCAGACGAGCTGTCACTGCTCGGGAGCGCGCTGAAGCGGCCATTCTGCACCATCCTCTGTTAGAGGAAGGTGCAGAAACTGGAGCTGCCCAGCGGAGAAGACCAGCCCAGCCCAGCAGCCCCGAGAAGCCTCCCAGGTAAGTGATGGGTCGGGGGGGGCTGCCGCTGCGCCGGGCTGCGCCGGGGGGGGGGCTGCCGCTGCGCCGGGGGAGCTAGCGCTAGGCCGGGGGGGCTGTCGCTGCGATGGGGGGGGCTGTCGCTAGGCCGGGGGGGCTGTCGCTGCGCCGGGGGAGCTAGCGCTAGGCCGGGGGGGCTGTCGCTGCGCCGGGGGAGCTAGCGCTAGGCCGGGGGGGCTGTCGCTAGGCCGGGGGGGCTGTCGCTAGGCCGGGGGGGCTGTCGCTGCGCCGGGGGAGCTAGCGCTAGGCCGGGGGGGCTGTCGCTGCGATGGGGGGGGCTGTCGCTAGGCCGGGGGGGCTGTCGCTGCGCCGGGGGAGCTAGCGCTAGGCCGGGGGGGCTGTCGCTGCGCCGGGGGAGCTGTCGCTAGGCCGGGGGGGCTGTCGCTAGGCCGGGGGGGCTGTCGCTGCGATGGGGGGGGGCTGTCGCTGCGCCGGGGGAGCTAGCGCTGGGGAGCCGGGGGCTAGCGCCGGTTACCTGCTGTCTGGTCGGCGGCTGCGGGGCGTCTGGTCGGCGGCTGCGATGCGTCCGGTTGCCATGGAGACACAGCTGGCGGCGTCTCGGGAGCGCGCACGTCGGGCTGCAGCGAGCGACTGGGAAAGAGCCGGCGGCCATCTTGAGGAAACTTTTATAACTTGCTGAAACGCTGGAACGGTAAGTACGAACCAGCTAGAAATGTCATTTACAGGGGGGCTTAGTAATGTGTGTTTAATGGGGGGGACTGGGCAAAAAAAAAAATTAACTGCTTCCTCGAGACATCTCCTTTAATAGTGGGACCTGGGAACTTGAGATGCAGCCCAACATGTAGCCCCTCGCCTGGCCTTTCTGTTGCTGTGTCGTTCCCATCACTTTCTTGAATTGCCCAGATTTTCACAAACGAAAACCTTAGCGAGCATTGGCGATATACAAAAATGCTCGGGTCGCCCATTGACTTCAATGGGGTTCGTTATTCGAAACGAACCCTCGAGCATCGCGAAAAGTTCGTCTCGAGTAACGAGCACCCGAGCATTTTGGTGCTAGCTCATCTCTAGTATTAAACCTTCTACTAATTTATTAGAGACAGGCGCAGAATTGAGTGCTAAAGGACAGAGTGCAGTGCTCCCTGGTGTAGGAAAACATAATTGCAAGTATTGACCATGATAAAGCTCAGCTCAGGAAAAACTGACAATTACTATTAAGCATGCAGAGAAAACTGCAGAAAATGCATGTTCCATGTTATATAAGGGCAAAATAAAACCTATTACTCTAGTAGATGCACATAATGACTTAGTCTGCTAGAATGAAAGGTCCACTTAATATACCATCTGTGACAGGAGACTATATATATCTCATTACATAATAGCACCACCAGTTTGTTTTCCCTACATAGTTCTAGGTGTAGATGGAATATGATATCAGAGATAGATGAAAAACACTGTTCTTCAACATGTCCAGAGAAATTTCACTAGAGATGTATAGTTGGTTGTCATATGCTGCTGCAAATAACATTTCAAATCCCTTTTGCATAACTTTTGCTGGGACGCCGATGCTGGTTGGAATGTAGAAGAGGCTCACCCTGTAACTCTCCCAAGAGAAGTTGAGGAGGACCCAATGAACATCTGCAGTCCGAGTCAGGAACTTCTTCTTGGGCTACTTTCTCAGTCCTTAAGTAGCAGTTCCATGGCTGATGGACTATGTGCGAGAAAAGCAGATGAACTGTTCACTCCAAATGGCATTTTTTTAGCCAGTTGTGCTTTCATTTTTTGTTACTTATTAGCACATGTTTTGTTAGGGACTCACAAGACAATGAGAACCCTTGATGTGGGTTGTAAGCTTAACCTAGTTTGGCCAACTTGTAACTCTTTATTTTGGTTTTGAGAAGATATATACAGAAAGCTGTTTGCCCCCCACCCCCTTTCCTTCCCATAGGTTGCTACAATACCTTCCTTGGTACATAGCTGAGGTTTTTTTAATTACTAAAAAGTTATTTTTTTAAACAAGGTCTACTATGTACACATGCACCTGTTCATCCTGTCAGATGAATAAAGTACTACAAGCCAGCTTGAGTATTGTAAATTTGTTTATACAGCTAAAAAGAAAAAGTACATTCATATCATGTATTAAAAAAAACATAGCAAACTCCGCTAATGAAAAAAGCACTATTCACCAAAATAACTCTCCTCCAGTAAATGAGGGTCTTATGTCTCGGGGCGTTGGCCTTGGCTAATCTCATTGGTGGTGAGATTCCATCGCAGTTGGATAAATAGAAGGAGGTGCTGAAGGTAGGTGGGCATAATACAGCTTGTGGCTATGAAAGTGGCTATGGATATGCTATGAGGAAGCCTGAGACCCAAGGTTGTAATAGCTGCCTTCATAGGCAGCACCTTCTACTTAAGCAATTCCCTGAAGTCTTTGGCCGGGCTATGGCAGTACACTTCCTCATGGCTCAGAACATTCTCTTCTACCAGCAAACTAGGAGATGGATTGGGCAAACAAATATGCTCTGTGGGGGTTGACTGTTGGCTGATGACACCTGAGGTTGCCAGCTGCCCCAGATCTCCAGGGACTGCAGTGCCTGTTGAATGGCTGCCCAAGAAGTTGCCCCACCAGCTTGTGAGGACTCCCCTTCATACTCTTCTTCTTCTAGAAATTAATCTGATGGCCCAATGTTTGGAAGGGAAAAAATAATTAAACAGTAATCTTTACAGTATTTTTGCCATTACAGCAAATTTCTCAACAGATAGCAGATATATGACTTTACTATTATTTTAAAAATGTTCATTATCTGTCTGATAATCATGCTGGATATTAAGTGGATAGGCTCTCCGGAATGCTAAAAGTGTGCCAGGACATTTACCACATGTTTCAGTGGTCATTTGTAGGACACATAATAGTCCAAAATGTGCGAGTTTAGTGTCAGTACCTGCATCCAATGCTCATTCTGTTTCATGAGCAATAGCCACACCAAATCAATGAGCAGTTGCAGTTAATGGAGAAAATGGCAGATTTGCCTTGAACACATTATGATACATACAATTTTTGGCTGGCATAACTAACAATATCTGTAAAATACGAGAGTGCCTCTGTTGACACCTCAAATATAACATACACAGAAAAGAATCCTTTCATAAGCTTTTGACTGTCTGTCCAATATGGCTATATACATCAAGAGTGAGTATGTACCTCTAAATATCCAACATAAATACTAAAACAATTAAACTTCTCTTTATCATGATAACCAAAGCCCCAAGGGGACATCATACTACTTATTCCAACCATCCTGACTAACGGCCGTCTTATCCTGTCTTTGACCATAGGCCAGTACTGAATGGCATGCAGGATCCCAAGCCCTCCCAAGGATGTTCCATACACGCGCATATTCCTTACTCCCAGAGACTATGTTCCACTAATTACCTGTAGCGCAGGCGCGAGGCTGCGTTACCATCATGATGGTCCGGATATCACGCATGCGTGGTGCCTCCTGGGGCCCTCTGTAGACTATCAGTCCGAAATGGCTAACTGCGCATGCGCGAGCAATGACGCAGCTCATCTCACGAGATCGTGACGTCAGGGGCGCGACCTCGCGCCGGGACTTCGCATTGGCCACTTAGAGGGAGTGTCACAGCAACCTGGAAGGTGTGGCCTTCCCTATTTAAAGACAAGACCGACCGGATCATACCAGGAATGGTCGGCTAATATGCCATTGGTGTTACCTCTGAGTGTAGGCCCTAATTTAACATCAGGATTTTAGATAGAGCCCATGTTCCTCAACAATATCGTTGACTATGCATAGCCTTTATCAGTGCAAAGCATAGCACGTATGTTGAGGAAAAGAAACAGTCTCTGGGACTCTGAGCACATTAGAGCACATACGCTCTGAGAGGAGAGTTGTTGAGCAAACAGCTCTGTTTACATTGGCACAGTACATCCAGTGTGCCTTATTGGGCTCTATCACCCTAGTGTAACAGCGGGATGTTAGGGAAAGTGTCATCCAGCTAGTCATCCAAGCTGACAGGGCGGCATTAACTAAATAAAGTACAAACACCCTCACTCATAACCACCCCAATGTTATATAGGGTGGTGGTGGTTGGAACATTAGGGGTACCGTACTCTCAGCCTCTGCTATACAAGCGTGAAGACAATCCAGTAGTTTCCGTGCTGATAGCGTGGTTTCTTTTAACTTGTGCAGTTGCATTTCATATCTCTTATTTGAGAATAATACTGAAATCCTGATGAATCAGCCATAAAATTATCGGCTGAGGAAACGCGTCGATTCCAAGTATTTAAGAAATACACATGATCTCAAAGATTTTTGAAAAATCGACACAACTACGATTAATCACTCAAACACTATATGTTTGTTTTTGAGTGATAAAGATAACATCTGAGCTCTGAATAAATAAATATACTTAACCTACACGAACTAGCCCATATTAGGGAAATATTATTTGGGGCATATCTGAACTAAAAAGATTACTTCACGGCTACCACTATCCTTCTAATGGTGGCTTCACACTTATACCGTTACGATCTGAAGCACGATTTGGGCTGGATAGATTATAAATATGACAGAGAGTCCAATCTGCCGAGTCACCCTAGAGGAGTCAGTTCTGGTCTGAGGCATCCTACCTCTAAAAATTTCAGCCAGACTGTTGAGATTTCGGGGTCACTCTTACCTGTTGTGTATGTTTGTACCTACGTGTGTCATTATCGTTTAATGTCTTATTAGCGTTCTGGCAGTGTGCTATTTTTAAACTAATAAATTATTAAAAGTTATGTTTTATTAAAGTCAAGTCCTCCACAGTGATAACATTATGATACATACAGTGTACAAATGACAAAATAAACACAGAGCCACCAACCAAACTTTGAAAATATACTTATGGGGCATGTCAACCACCACTTGAAGAAAGCTGAGGATGTGTGTGTATCGATATGGCTTTTTGGAGCAGGCAGCAGAGCCACTCTGCCCTTGGGAGCCATTCTCCCTATTGGTCCTTGGCTGACCGCCAGCTTGTCTTCACATCTAATGCTATTTTTGGGGGGTTATCAGAAATAAATGAAAGAAGAAAAATTAATAAGGACTGAAGTCAAGCTGAATCATGCAAGCCATGCTATGAAATACATGCTTCTCACATTTTCTACATTATTGAATTTGGACACACCAAAATAAACAGCATTTAGGTGCAATGTACATCTGTATATAGGTGCTCATTGCAGTGAAAAATGCACACAAATACTCTGAGCACAGTGAAAAGTTAGTTAGCACCGAGTCCAGCACCAAAGCTGCGGAATATACCTTCCTGACGAATATTCTGCCCCCAAATCCGTACTGTTAATGTGCAGAGTTTGGTCTGAAATTGAAATAGCTGAATCCTGCCCGCAGTTGCGCATCAAAATCTGTAGTTAGCAATGCGGATATTGGTGAGGAATTCAAGGACAGCATATTCTGTAATGCGATTGTGGAATATTTAGTCCCCTGTAGAAGGTCCTTTATAACTTTCAGTAGACAGTTAGCAAACTTGCTAAATGATGTCCAACAGATGCTCTAATTTAAATGGGCCGTTTTCTATGATGTACCCAATTATTATAAAGCTGTAAATAAAAAGCAAAATAAATCTCAAAATGCCAAAATTCTATTTAGTGTACTTGTCAAACTTTAGATAAACTTAGGAGTCTGGTCTATGTGATCAAGCTTGAAATGCAGCATCTGATCACGCTGTTAAAAATCAATAATGGATGAGGAGATTTGTTTTCCTATCCCACTAGGAGACATAAAGAATTTGATGGTTTAATTAAAGGCAGTCTTAATAAGAAATGGCAGGAATGGTGGGGCAAATAAACCATGAGCAGACTCATATAAAATCAATGAAATAAAGAACAAAGAGATAATCACATCAAATGGCTTCAGAGCCAAGGCATTTTCTTTAAATCAGGTCTAAAAAATAGATTTTAATGACTGTACTATATAGATTATTTAAACCGCTTCTTACATGAAAATACCCATGTGTGTCTACAGGAATATTTTACATGCGGGTAAAGTTAGATTATTTCTCAGTGTATTGTTCTTTATGTGTTTTTAAAAGAACATCATCACTGGATTTCATTAGGTTATATAACGATTTATTTGACAGCATGCTGAGAACAGAAAGAAAAATAATCCCTTTATGATATGGAAGAACGCAGTTCTTGTAGGGGTTGTCAAGCTTAAACAACTCCGGTCCTGTAGTATGACCTTTATCAAATAGCATTTAGCCAGTATAGGTGGGAGAACCTGGAACCTGGCATAGCCTAAAGGCTATCATTGTAATTAACAGATGCGACAGGTCCTTGTCACATCCATCTGGTCCTTTCAAGGAAACCATCCAACAGATTCAAACACAGGACAGGAAAAGGCTGAATGACATGTGGAATACACATGGTTTCTGGGTTGCTACTTTAGATGTCCAAGACGATAACTGACGTTGGTAGAAATAGTGGTGAGGCCTAGGATCTTTCCCTGCTCTATTGAATGGATCTGCCAATAAAGCGGAGCACCTGTCCCAATAAGGGCAACTCCACATCTGGAATCTAAATTGAGTCCCTATACATCCCAAGGTGGAATTTTGCGGAGATTTGCTGGGAAGATTGCCAGGATTAGCCAGGTCTAGCTGCTCGGAGGACATTGCCAGACCACGCGCCGGTTGTAAGTTGTACACTTAGCAGCATCTTATAGGTTATGTATCTTCACTACAATTCTTGACTTTTAGAAGTTTGGAAGTGGATATCAAGGAACCATATGGTGAGCTGCAACATATGCTATATGTTTACAAACCTACCAGAGGAAAACCCAAACTTCCCCTGCTAGAAATGCAAGCTTGTGTCTCTGCTGGAGGAAAAGGTGCACAGTCTTCAGGAGAGAAAAGCTACATTGAAACTTATTAAGGAAGGTGAAGATTTCTTTTTTTTTTTTTATCAATTCACTTTTTATTAAATTTTTTATCTTTAACATTTGCTATAACAGTATGATAAAACTTTTGTCAATCAGCAGATTATAACATGAATTTCAAACCGTCTAATTCAATCATTAACTTTGGTACTGGTTAGAGGTGCATATTGTAACAACTTAGTGTTTTTTCGCCCACACCCGCCCCACCCAGCCCCGAGCGCCCCAGGCCCTATTTCCGGGCCGGGGGGAAGGGGGGGGGGGGAGGGCGAACCTCCTCCATCAACCAGCCCTGCTGTACAACTTTATTAAGTCTAAAACTAAACATAGAGATAGAGATAGCGGGGACCCAGGTAGTGGAATAAAAGAGTAAGGGAATGGAGGGGGGGGGGGGGGAGCAAGCGCCAGACCAACGGTAGAGGGGACCTCAGTGCCTGCTCACAGAAACCCCTGATCTCCTATTCGCATCGCCTGCGTCTTCTCTTAGCTCGGTGCTTTTACCGGAACCCCGTTATTGTGGTTCTCTTTTTCTCTCTTTTCCCAAAAGCACATAGAGATTTGTCCATTCCCCACCGCTTTGGGTGGGCTAGGTGTGTTACTGACCCTCTGCCGGGGGAAACAGAGGCACAGGCACTATGAGAGTTTTTCAATTGCAACTCCTCGGGACTCGAACATCCCAGAGGGCACCGGGGTGACGCGGCAGGGCAGAATAGGGGAATTCTCCTATTCCCATCTTGTAGGATATGTGTTAGAACTCCCTGGTATGTGGCCATAATATATGGGTGGGGTAAGGATGTAATGTGGGGGAATGAATGGGATGTGTGGAATGCAAGGGTTGGGGGGGGGAGCGAAGGGATTGGTGTAGGATTTTAATATCACCAAGGTATTTTGTCAGTCTTCGTTAGGGTCGTGTTCGATCTGCTAACTGTGGTTGTGTCGCTCAATGTCTTTTTGTCTTTTTTTTTTTTTTTTTTTTTTTTTTTCAATTCCGATTACTTAGGATTAGTCAATCGGGTCTTTATTTATTTGTTTCAGATCGCCATCTTGGCTGTGTATGTGATATCAAGATATGTTTATGAGGAAATTAATGCAGCTCCATTAAATAGGGGTTAACTGATGGCTTGCTCCCTCGATAGTAGGGTCATTTCCTTGGGGCTGTGTGGGGACTGAAGTGGGGTTGTCCCAGTAGCTTATCCAAGGAGACCAAGTTTCCAGAAAAGAAGTGTATGTCATGTTCGACCAACTAAGGATCTCTTCAAATTGGCAAATTTGGTCCATCTTTGTTTTCCACGTCTTTATTGAAGGGGGTGATGGGCTCCTCCAGTGGAGGGGGATTAATGCTTTTGCAGCTGCTATCATAAAGGAGATTAGTTTGTCTTTTACTGGGTTAAACGATTTGTTCGGTCTACTTAAGAATACTACCTCCGGGGTAAGGTGGAGTGTTTTATTACAGATTGTTGTAACTAACTTGCCAATTTCTGACCAGAAAGGTTTGATTTTCTTGCAGTTCCACCATATGTGTAGGTAGGAGCCAGATTCTTCTAGACACCGCCAGCAGCTCTTTGTGTCTGAAAGTTTATAATTAAACAGCCATTCGGGGGTTTTATACCATCTAGAAAGTAGTTTATAGTGATTTTCCTGTAGTCGGACGCATTGGGAAACCCCATAAGATGATTTAAATATTGTTTTGAGCTCCGCATCTGAGATTTTTGTGTCTAGTTCCTTTTCCCATGATGAGATATAAGTTGGCTTGACTAAGCTTCTGGGTGTTAGGTAGTTTTTGGTTAGAATTGAGATTTCCCTGAGTTGTTTATTTTGGGTATTCATTAGTTTTTCAAAGTCTGTTGTTGGTCTTGAAGAGGGATGTGTCAGTTTGAAGCTTGAGAACGCGTTTAATATGTGTGCTATATGTAAGTCTTGTAGTTTCCTTTGGGGTAATAAGATGTTTATAATGGAGTCAGGTTCTTTGTGAATGTTAGATTGTAGGTCCTGAATTGTTAACCCCTCGAAAATGTTCCAGATATTCTCTGGAATCCCTGTCTTGGGTTCCTTTATGGTGTATGGTAGCAAGCTTAGTGGTGTCTTGGGGGAGGGGAGGGGTGCTAGTTCGTAGGAAAGGGAGTCCCAGGTCTCGCAGATGCCCCTCAGCAGATAGTTGAACTCTTTGGCCCGGTAGGTTTTAGGTCTAGGGAACCACATGTCTCTCTGGAAGTTACTCCCATAAATTGTTTGCACAATCTTCCTCAATTTGTAGTTTTGTGGTGGGAACATTAGTTCCAGCCATCTATTAAGGTTTATTGCCTTGTAGTATTCATGTGTATCTGGGAGACCTACTCCTCCATAATGTCTCCTTTTAGTCATCAGTGTGTAAGCTAATCTTGGGCGTCTATACTTCCAGAAGAAACGTGAGAAAGCAGTGCTGATTTTCTTGAAAAAGGAATTTGGGATATGAATTGGTAGCATTTGCAGTTTATAGAGGACCTTTGGTAAGATGTATGTTTTAATTAAATTTTTTCTCCCGAACCAAGAGATTATCGGAAGATTATATGAGGACAGGAGCGATGTTATTTCTGTTAGGAGAGGTTCTAGGTTGCTCTCATAGAGTTTTGCAGGGTTATTTGTGATCTTAATACCTAAATAGTCGATGTGTTGGTCTGCCCAGGAGTAAGGGGAGGATTTTTTTACTTCCGCTACTCTATGTAATGGTAAGGAAATATTTAATATTACTGATTTATTTTTATTTACTTTCAGATTGGAGAATTTACCGTAGAAGTCTAGGAGATTGTTTAAGGTATTAAGGCCTTGTGTTGGGTTCGTGATGAGGAATAATACATCGTCCGCGAATGCTGCAGATTGTATACATTCGTCTCCAATTTCTAACCCTTTGATCTCTGGGTTTTGTCTGACCGCCTGAAGGAGGGTCTCTAGCGTTAGGATGAAGAGTGTAGGGGACAGTGGGCAACCTTGGCGTGTGCCATTTGTTATATTGAAGGGTTGGGATAATATTTCGTTTACTTTTATTCTTGCATAAGGCGTTGTATATAGGGAGAAGATGGCATCTATAAGTTGTCTAGGGAAATTGAATTTATGGAGGACTGCTCTCATGAAATTCCAATCAACTTGGTCGAATGCTTTTTCAGCATCGATTCCCAAGAATATGAGTGGAATATTCTTCTTTTTAGCGTATTGTATAGAGTGTAGTAGTACTGCAGCGTTGTCTTTGCCTTCTCTACCCTTGACAAATCCTGTTTGTTCGTCTGAGATTAATTTAGGGATAATTCCACTTAGGCGGTTGGCGATTAGTTTGGCCCAGATTTTTAAGTCTACATTTAGAAGGGATATTGGTCTGTAGTTTATGCATTGGGATGGGTCTTTACCCTCTTTGTAGATAAGGGAGATGTGTGCTTCTTGAGATTGTTTGGCGAGGGGGGATCCTTTCAGGACTGCGTTTAAGGTCGCTCTGAGGTGGGGTTCGATTGTGTGGAGTAATATTTTGTAATAGCTAGTCGTGAGGCCATCTGGGCCTGGGCTCTTGCCGTTAGGAAAGTTATTTATGATTTCTATTAGTTCCTCCTTACTCACTGGAGCAAGTAGGTTCGAGGCATCCTCTGGATTGATTATGGGGAGTTGGAGATTTTCTAAAAATGCATCCATTTTTTTGTATTTCTCTTCTCTGACTGGATGTGGGAGATCCTTGTCTAGGTTGTATAGGTTAGAGAAGTAAGTATGAAATTCTGCAGCAATGTCTTGGGAGGAGGTGCATATTTTTCCCGTGGCTTTTTTAATCTCTTTGATGTGGGTCTTTTCTCTAGCCTTTTTTATGAGAGCTGTCATCAGTTTGCCTCCTTTGTCCCCGTGCGCATAAATCTTTTGTCTGTAGTTGGTAGTAGCTTTAGTGAATTTTTTGTCGAGCAAAGACTTTAATTGGTCTCTTAGAGTGTTGATTTCGCTTTGTGATTTTTTCACCGCTGAGAGTTTCCCTTTTTGTTCTAGTACAGCAATCTGAGCTAGTATGTCGTCTATTTTTTTTTGTTTTTGTTTCTTGAGTTTTGAACCCAGGGAAATGAAGAGACCTCTCACATAAGCTTTATGTGTTTCCCATATCATGGGTGTGTTTGAGTTATCTTTAGAGTTTATTTCAAAGAATTCAATCAGATTCCTTATTATCTCTTGTTTGAACTCTTCCTCTCTTAGTATCGCTTCATTTAAGTGCCACCTCCATTCCCCAGGGTTGCTTGGAAGGATATTTATGATGGTGTGCATTGGCGCATGGTCAGAGATTGTGATACTGTCTATGTAAGAGTGCTGAATATCTTTTAGCAATCTTGCGGGGAGGAAAAGATAGTCAAGTCTTTGAAATGAGTCGTGGACTTGTGAGTAGAATGTGAAGTCTTTTTCTTTGGGATGCATGTGTCGCCAAGTATCAATCAAGTTCAACTCCTGTAAGGCTAAAGAAATTCTTTTTAAAGCCCTCTGCGAGACCTGGGACCTACTCTTAGAAGAGTCTTGGAGAGGGTTAAGTGTGACATTAAAATCTCCGCCCAGGATTATATGTCCTACTGCGAAAGATTTCAGTGTGTGAAGCGTATCCAGTATCCACTTTGTTTGGTTGGTGTTTGGTGCGTAGATGTTTGCTAAGGTGTATTGGGAGCCGTTTATGGTCCCCTTTACAAAAATATAGCGTCCTTCTGAGTCCGTGAGTTGGCTAATACTCTGGAAAGGAATATCTTTTTGAATGGCGATAGAGACTCCTTTGGATGCTGAGGTTGGATTGCAGCTGTGGAACCACTGGGCGAAATAGTTTCTCGGAAGGGCCGGAATTTTCTTGTTTTTAAAGTGGGTTTCTTGGAGGAATGCTATTTTAGTTTTACTTTTTTTTAGAAGCCAGATCATATGGTGTCTTTTATTTGGTGAATTTAATCCCTTAGTGTTAAAGGTGGTGATCGTTGTTTTCCCTTTTTGACTGGTCTGGGTGGGCCAGGTTTTTGTTTGGAGGGGGGTGCTGTTACGGGGGTTGTGTTGTGTGTTGGTGCTTGGTGGGGGATTAGTGAACATTATTGGTAGTGTTTGGTATTTGTGTGTTCGTTCTTAAGGTTTTTGGGGGAGGGAATGTGGTGTAATTAACTAGGTAATTACAGAACGCGATGGCTATCTGACTTGGGGGTAATGTCCCGTCAGTTGTTTAGGACTCAATGGTGTGTTAGTGTGAGGATCAGAGGCACCCCGACAACCACAAGTGTGATTCTGTTGTCGGTGTCTCTCTCATCGGTGCGCTCGCCTCCGGAGGGGCGGAGCGTATGTGTTGCGTGCATTGTCGGTTCACTCACGTGTGTAGTTCCTCTGGTGGAAAGGGTTCTCTTAGTGACTATGGCCCCATCTGAATCATCCAGAGATTCTTTTTTCTGTCCTTATAGGTGGGTACAATGTCGTACCTTGTGAGCTGGAGCACTTTGACCTACATAGGGTAGAGGAGGCAAAGAGAGACCGAACAGAGACAAAAACAGAAACAGAACTGGGGGAGAAAAATAAGGTGGAGGGGGGGGGGGGGGAGGCGCGGAAGGCGGGAAGCGAGTCAGAACATACTAAATCTGTCTTTAAGCCTTATAACGACTCTCTTCACAATAAATTTGTTCGTAGGCACGTGAAGAAAGATAGTGTCCCCCCCCTCTGGGACCTCCCGCCCCTCCTTGGCGGGCGGACCCGGAGCTCGACCCCCGTACAAACCCCGGGTCCAATCCCGCCTCAGGCCCCACCCCCCCCCAGACAAAAGCATTCTAGTTCAGGCAGTTCATTTCTATGCTGTGTGGGTACACAGCGGAAAAGGGGTCTTCTTCTATGGAGACTCCAACAACGCTTTCTGTTGTCTTTTGAGCTTCGCTCGGATCTGGTGATTCTCGAGTATTGCTTCTGTAAGTTGGAGGTCCTGGTTTGGTTCTGTAGTTTTTAGCTTGTGAAGTTGCTCATCTAGCCAAAGTCTCTCTTTTTTTTTTTTTTTTTTAAAGTGTTAGAGTCTCTACAGGTAGTGTAAAGTTCCGAATGGTAACTCAGTAACTTGGATTGTCTCATAGCGATGCCTCTCTCCAGGAGGTTTGGTGCTCTGCTCTTCAGGACAGTTTTTCTAATACGTGGTGAGCGGCTTTTCTTGCCTTAAGATATGTGTTTCGAAGCGCATTTCTTGCTTTTGGGTGATTTAAATTTCGAATTTATTTTCCAAGGTTCTCCCTCTGGTAAGGGTGGGATGGTCGAATCGTATTGTGTTGGCAGCCAGGAAGGTATTTCTATTGGCTCGATTTTCAAGTGTTGCCAAATTGTGCTGAGGTCCTCAGGTGTTCTGACTGTCAATCTTCGTCCAGAATCATTGATTGACAGCCCGAATGGAAACAACCAGGAGTATTGTATTCCTTTTGATTTTAGCACTTCTAGGAGTGGTCTTAGTGTGCGCCTCTTTGCTAGGGTGGACGGCGCAATATCTTGGAAGAGTTGGATTGGGACGTCACAGTATTTGAGTGGTTGTTGCGTTCTTGCGGCATTGAGTATGGCATTTGTGTCTATATAGGAGAGGAGGCCGCAGATGACGTCTCTTGGTGGATCTTCTGCTTTGGGTTTGGGCCTTATAGCTCTGTGGATTCTTTCTATTTGAATCTGTGCTGCTCGTTCTTCTCCCAGAAGTTCTGTGAAAATTTCTCCCGCAATTTTGCGTAGAGCCTCCGCAGCCCAGGATTCCGGAAGACTTTTTATGCGTATGTTGCAGCGTCTGCTGCGATTCTCTTGGTCTTCGATAAGTGTAAGAGCACGGTCTAGGTATGAGCGGTGGGTATCTAATACCTGCGACGTAGCTTTTGCATGTTTAATAATTGTGGAGCACGATTCTTCTAGGTCTTCTACTCTGTGGCCCATTTGTTGTAGTTCGGATTTGATGTCAGCGAGTTCTGACATAATTGGTTGAGTCACTTTAATAAGGGCTTTCTGCAAGAAAGATTTAGAGATTTGCGTACCGAGATCGCATTCCTCGTCTTCAATGTCGCTGTCTGGGTCTGAGTCTTGTGACACAAGGTCCGGTACATTCTGTGAAGACGGGGGCTTTATCAGAGTGCCAGGGGATTGTGAGCTTTTTTTTTTAAGGAATTTCTGCATGTCGGCTTGGTTTTTTTGTCTTCTCGGTGTCTCTGGCTGTTCGCTGTTTCGTTCTCTAGCACCCTTAACCATTTTATTTTGTCGGCGGGTCTAGACAAGGTTATGATTAGTAATATGGATGACCTTGTTGTTTAGTGGTCTTAAGGCTTTCTTGTGACGTGGGTTGGGAGGCACCTTCCTCTGCACTATATGGGTTCAGACAGCCATCTGTGTGGACTAGTGGATATCCATATAATGGTAGTGTTGTGAGGGTTCACAGAAAAATTATTGGAAAAATTATGCAGGCAGACTTAACACTTAAGTCCAGAAAAATTGTTTGTAATATGGTTCTGGGCATGCCAGAACCGAAAAAATTAGGGCTATACCCTTGAGAGTCCCTCCGTTTCCTCTTGTGGTGAAAGGAATCTTTGTTTTGTGTGTGGCCACTCTATCTCCTCTTTTAGTTATGGAGTCGAGGTGGGGCGGGGGGGGGAGGGTAATGGCGGCGGGTTCTGGCGGGAAAATGAGCTCGGATGGAATCGGACGGACGGTGAGGTGCTACTGCTGTAATTGGGCCGCTCTTTGTGTTAGCCGATGTAATGGAGGCTTTCTAGGGAGTCAGGTACTCACTGTTTCTGTAGCGCTCGTTATTAGCCTCAGCGTCGGGCGCTCCCGCACTTCCGCCCCCGCTCGTTGGTCTCTCAGTGCCGGCTTCTCCCGTCGCCGCTGCTTGGCGGTAGTATTCTTTCTCCTCTTCCCCTTAACACCGCTGTGTTCGCTGGTGACAGCAGCCTCTCCGGGAGGGGACCGCTGTCTTCCCCTTGGTCTACCGGCGCTGCAAGCCCCCGCTCCCTCCTGCTCCCTGCCCGGCTCCCGGGCGCAGCTCCAGGGGGGGTGTCCGGCTCCTCCGCTCTATCTCCACCGATGCTGTGGGGAGACCTCTCAATTTGTTCCTCGCTCTGCAGGGAAGGCTGTTTAGGCTGAAGTAAGGAGCTACTGCTGGCTGAAAAATGCCAAAAATAACGAGAAAATCTCCTATGGCTCCGGAGCGCAGTGACAGTGCGTCCTTACTCTCTGCAGGCTTGGCCACGCCCCTCCAGGTGAAGATTTCTTTGACAAGAGTTTTGACAAGATTTCTTTGAGTAGAAGAAAGTCTTTAAAATGTTGAAGGAAAATAAATGTCCAGTGTACCTGCAGAAGCAGAGGAATGAAAGCATGTGACCCAAAGAAGCAGGAGGATCAGGAGTCAGCCAGCCCCTATACTGCTTGGGAACCAGTACCAGATTCTCACGCAGGGGGACCTGGTACTGGTTCCTGAGCAGAAGGAGAAAGAAGTAAAGCAAGAAATGACTCTGCCCACAAAGAAGAGCAAAGGAGAAAGAGGTACAGCAAGAAATGACTCTACCCACAAAGAACTGTGTAAGCACATGGAGTCCTCTTGAATGGAGAAAAATAAGTGCTGTTGTGAAGAAGAAAAGGACAGTGGTGGTTGTAGGGGATTCCCTATTGAGAGGAACAGAGGCCGCTGTCTGCAGACCTGACACTTCACAAGAGGTGTGCTGTCTTCCAGGTGCACAAATCAAAGATGTGTCTGATAGGCTGTCAAGACTTTTTATTCTTACAGAACACCACCCATTCCTACTAATACACGTAGGGACAAATGACACTGCAAAAAAGGACCTTGTAACTATCTGCAGAGACTTTGAAGAACTCAGAAAGAAGGTGAAGGAACTAGGAGCATGTCAGGGAAAAACTCCCGTCAGTATGTCAGTTGGCGTCCAAATTAAAAATAAAATGGGTAAGTCTGCAGACTTGAAAAACCGTCAGTATATACTGTTATATCAATTGATAGAGAGCAGAAATAAGCACACGCAGCCTAGGTGTACCAAATCTCACTCTGATTTATTACTCATAGCGCGTCTTTTTTTATAGACTCGATACATATTTAAAACGACGTTGATTCTGAGCCAAACATGACATAGTTTGTTTACATCATTCAATATTCTGCCACATGATTGATCAAAGTTCATTCATATTACTTAAAACTTTCCATACTTTAAGAATTTTGTACTTTTCCTTAATACGTGTCTAAACATCATAATGATTTAGCATTTTCACTTATCAATACAGGTTTGTCTTTATAACTTTATTTTAAGGTAAATGTATTGGTTATATCAGCTGTAACTTGGTATTAATTGGTTCCTTATCTGTCAAGGTCTGTATCTTAAACCATCGCCTGACTAGTCACCAGCTAGGGTTTATTGCTGGTTAAGTTCAAGCTGACCTTCTACCAAGGCCTAAAACTTTATACAAGAAATGATTTCTCTATAACAGTAGAATCTAGAATAATATTACAAAAGCTGGGGTCCTGGGTAATTTCCCCCACAGAGCACAGGTAGTCTTCTCATCCATCCTCCCAGTGGATGGCTATGGAATAAGAAGATGCAACAGGATTCTAGAGGTGAACAACTAGCTACTTTGATGGTGCCGTCAGCAAAGCTTTGGATTTCTAGACCATGGAGTCAATTACCTATATGATGGACTGATTGCTAGAGATGGGTTACACCTTACAAAAAGAGGTAAGCATATACTTGGTGGGCGCCTTGCTTCACTCATTAGGAGAACTTTAAACTAGAACAATATGGAAAGGGAAGTGAAAGGCCAGGTAAAAATATACAGCTAATTAATACATTTGAGAACCTCGCTATTAGAAGTGAAAAGAAAGAACAAAGACAAAAAATTCAGAAGGAAAGTAGAGGAACAAGAGACACCGATCACAAACCAAAATGCTTTTACACAAATGCACAAAGCATGGGAAACAAACAAGGTGAATTGGAGCTCCTAACACAGGAAGAGAAATATAATGTCATAGGCATTACGGAAACTTGGTGGAATGATACACATGATTGGAATACAAGACTTGAAGGCTACAACTTATTTATAAGAAACAGACCTAAAAAAGTGGGAGGAGGTATTGTGTTGTATGTTAGGAAAACATTAATCTCCACAGAGATTTAAGCATCAGAGCATGGTAGTTCAGTAAAAACTGTTTGGGTAAGAATACAAGGAGAGAACAGCAGAAATGGCACTATTGTAGGCATTTACTATAGGCCACCTGGACAAGCAGAAGATATTGATGAACTCTTTGGCCAAGCTCTCAAAAAAGCATGATATAGTGATTATGTGAGATTTTAACTATCCAGACATGTGTTGAGAATCTCTCTCAGGCAAAAGTAAAGGATCCAAAAAATTCTTATCCACTTTTGCTAACAACTTTATCTTTCAAAAGGTAGAAGAGAAACGAGGGGATCTGCTATCTTGGACCTAATTCTTACTAACAGGAAGGAAATGGCTGCAGAAGTAAGGGTGGCTGGGACCTTAGAAGGCAATGATCATTCTATTCTTGAATTTTGGATAAAAAGGTGAGGAAGACCTGAGAAAACTCAGACTTCAAAGTTGGATTTCAGAAAGGCAGATTTTAATGAACTCAGAAAGAAGGTAGGAAGAATCCAATGGCTGGATGTTCTTAAGGACAGAAATATCCAGGAAATATTGCAAAATGAGATTCTCAAAGCACAATCGTTAACAATCCCTACAAGAAGGAAGAGTGGGAAGCTTTTAAAGAGACCAGGATGGATGAACACAGAACTTGCACACATGTTAAAATTGAAGAAAAATATGTTTATTAAATGGAAAGAGGGTGAATATCTAAAGAATATAATGTGGTCTGCAGAAACTGTAGGGCAAGTGTCAGAAAAGCTAAAGCTAATAATGAATTGGGGCTTGCAACAGAGGCCAAAAGGAATAAAAAAAATATTTTAGGGGTATGTCAAAAGCAAAAGAAAAGTCAAAGATGCTAGTGGATGCTTACAAGATGAAAATGATCAATTGGATAAGAATGATGCTGAGAAGGCCGAACATTTAAATTATTATTTTGCATCTGTTTTCTCTCAGAAAGTAAATGTAACATCAACTGATCATCCCTGTGCTATTGGGGGAATAAAAGAATGCAGGCTATCTATAAGCAGAGAGATGGTGAGGGAACACTTAGCTAACTTAAATGAATTAAAGTCTCCAGGTCCAGATGAATTACATCCTAGGATACTAAAAGAAGCAGCGGAGGTAATTGCTGAACCACTCACCATAATCTTTGAAAGTTCCTGGGGTTCCAGAAGATTGGAAAAGGGCAAATGTTGTCCCTATCTTCAAAAAAGTGAAGAAGGTGGATCCAGGAAACTACAGGCCGGTGAGCCTGACTTCTATACCGGGAAAGATCTTTGAACAAATTATTAAACAGCATGTATGCAAGCACTTAGATAAAAATGGAATAATTAACCAGAGCCAGCATGGGTTTGTAACAAACGAGTCATGCCAGTCGATTCTAATTTCCTTCTGTGACAGAATCACCGACTGGGTTGATCAGGGAAATGTGGTGGATATATTATATTTTGACTTTAGTAAAGCATTTGACAAAGTATCTCATACCATGCTTATTGAAAATGACCAAATATAGGATTGACAAGACAACTTTTAGGTGGATTCAGAACTGGCTGAGTGATCATACTCAAAGATTGGTCATAAATGGCTGCACATCCCAGTGGAAGAATGTATCAAGTGGGGTACCACAAAGCTCTGTCCTGGGCCCAGTGTTGTTCAACATTTCTATAAATGATCTGGAGGAGGGAATTGATGGGAAACTGATCTAATGTTAAAAATCTATACTCTGTCTCAGATACAATTGGCAGAATTTTGTGAAAAACATTTTAAATGTTATTTAACAAAATGTAGAGAAAATGAACAAAAGAGAAATCTGAGTCAAATCAATTTTTAACATAACCATCCTTTGCCTTCAAAACAGCATCAGTTCCCTTATACAAAGTTGGGGATTTTGTAGGATTATAGTCAAATGTATGATTAACCAATTATACCAAACAGGTGATAATGATTTTTTTATTAAGTAGTTTCAAAAAAATTATGAACTGAATCAGAAAGAGCTGTGTATGTGGCTAGAAATCTGGGTGAGGACAAGGACTCACACTCTGCTACAAAGGTGAAGTTGTGGAAGACAGTGTGTGCATATGTCATATACCATTGAAAGGCTGAGCACAGAAACAAGACACAAGTTAATTATACTGCATCAGCAAGGTCTCTCACGGCTAAAGATTTTAAAGCAAACTGGGATTTCAAGATGTTCTGTTCAAGCTCTTTTGAGAAGCACAAAGAAACAGGCAATGTTGAGGACTATATATGCAATTGTTAGCCAAGGAAACTTCGCGCAGCTGATCCATTTTTCATCACGCTTACTTCCCTTGAAAATCGGAAGACATCCAGCAGTGCCATCAAATCAGAACTTGCAGAAATCAGTGGGATCCATATTGAAAAAAAAATTGCAATACACAATATTTAAATTCAAAAGTTACTTTATCAAGATCTTTTATGCTTCAAATAAAATTGTTACAACTGGTATAAATCACCCAGTATGAATAACATCCAATTCAACTCAACTCACAAATCATTTTGGAGCTCCTCACCATTCCTCAGAAAGTCTGAAGAAGGAGGAGGAGCCCTGAAAAGTTATTGACTGTACATGAGGTCACGCTGATGCCTCGACTAGCATGTGCATTGAGTTGTATTGATGGATGCTATTAACACTGATTGATTTATACTGGTTGTAATCGTTATTCAAAGCATAAAAGTAATTTTTTGAATATGAATATTGCGCATTGCACACTCTTTTTGGATATGGATTGATTATGCAGAATTTGGGATCTGTTTTATGCAATATTTTCTGGCCATGACAGTTTTCCTTTTGGATTCTTTATTAATATATGCTTGAGAAACCAGTGGGACCCATGCATACTACTAACTTCACAGTCTAACCACAAATGGTCTTCATGGAAGAATTGCAGCCAAAAAGCCATACCTTGAATGTAGAAACAAGGACAAGTGACTTAACTATGTACAAAAACATAGGAACAGTGATGCAGAAACATGGCAGCAGGTGCACTGGACTGATGTGTGAAAATGTGAAATATTTGGCTGTAATAGAATGTAGTTTGTTCGATAGAAGGCTGAAGGGCTGTACAATAATGAGTGTTTGCAGGCAACAGTGAAACATGGTACAGGTATGTTTCTTACAAGTTTGGGGCTGCATTTCAGCAAATAGAGTTGGGGATTTGGTCAGGATCAACGGTGTCCTCAATGCTGATAAGTACAGGCAGATACTACTGGTGGGTACTATTACTACTTGGGGCACTATTACCACCAGGTGCCACTATTACTACTGAGGCCACTGTCATTACTGAGGGCACCATTACTACTTGGGACTCTATTACCAGTGGAGGTATAATTATAATTACTACTTGAGGCACTATTACTACTAGGGCCACTGGGGGTCACCATTAATACTGGGACCACTGAGAAAGTACATAATTACTATAGAGGCGACTGAGAAGGGATACAATGACTATAGGGCCACTGAGAGGGAGCACAATTACTATTAGGGCCACTACAGCTATCCAAGCCTACTTAAAATTAAACCTTCTACCTCTTTAACCCAGTTTTAATTAGTTTTAAATACTTTTATCCTATTTCCTGTTGTATAAACCTGTGTGCATCTTATAGTCCTTAAAAATGCGTCAATTCTCTATTTTTAGTTCTAAAATATATGTTCATTTGTAGCACAATTTGTATGCCATCTGTAACTTTACAGTATATATTTTTTGGCTTGTTTGCTGCATTTATTTGAAGCAGTTTTCTTATTGACCAAAGAAAAAATTAAAATTAAAAATAAATTAGCCTTAGGTATCTTGCCAATTTTTGAGTTGCTATTTACAGCAATTAAAACCATATAATAAAAAATATAACAATAGTTCATGCAATCTCCTAGCATCTCACTGTAGGTTCATTAGAGGTAAAGCTGCCGATGACATATCCTTGTGGCAATACTGATAGTAATTTGCAATATTAGTTGCGACTTGAATTGCGAACTGATTCACAGGATCTTTATAAAATGTACAATGGGTCCTGGCTCCTGTTTCCATCAGCTATTGTACAGCTTTCCCAGCCAAGTTCAGCATCCTAATGAAGACACTGCTAAACTTCGTACTATAGAGGTGTCTATTGGTTTAGCAGTCTGAGACCCAGCAAGCGATGAATGAGGATGGTGATAAGGCTGACATATTTGTACTCTTGAATGGTAAAAAAAAACAACTAATATCAGAAAGAAGCTCATATATGCATGCCATAAATAATAGAAAAAAAGAGAAGGAGGAGGAGAAAAGGAAAATGATGAGAGACACAGAGGAGGGATAGAGATGAAAGACAATAGGGGAGGAGGGAGTGACTGAGGGAGGGTGCCATTCGCACTTCACATGTTGCCTCTCTATGCTCGGAGCTACGCCAGCATCATCTGCATATATACACACAACAAAAGGCACCTGCCGGCTCCAGAGTTTTCTAATTCTTAGCGGTCATCCAGAAGTAAGTGGCTGTTTTATTCCCTCTAAATAACCTGCTTCAGACGGGAGGCATTGAAGTGTACACAATGCCCTCTGCCCAGGGATATCTGAGCATGGCTAATGCTTTTATAATCATTACCTGTGTCATAACTGATAACATTCTCATGTCATTTCAACTTGTCATCCAACTTGTTAGAAAATCAGATGTCAAGGAACCTCCTGCAAATACATCATTCACTTGAAATAAATTAAATAAAAATTTTCCCTGGTGATTCCATTTCCATTGCCCTTTGTACTTTTACGGTGGAAAAACTGCAGCAAAGGAAAAAAAAAAAAAAGCAGGATTTAAATTGACTTTGAGCTACAGTGGAAAAGCACATTTCACTCTGCAGATTGCTGTGGGAGTGATTGCTATGAATTTGACTTGCCTGAATTGCAAATGCCTGGCTTTATTGGAGACACACAAATGTGCCTTTCTTGGCAGACGGATAAAGATATAACTCCTTGAGACTGGGTGGCTTGTCTTTGTTGCTACAAGCTGAAAGGCTTTCGTCTTGGCTACGTAGAGAACAGCAGGTTGTCAACCATGGCTAGCGGTCTAAGCCAGACAAAGCATGTACCAGAATGTATTGTAGACTGAATTATATGAAGGTTGTTCCCTCTATTTGACTGGGAGGAGCAGGGTGTTCCCATGTCATGGTCAGAGATAACCAATACAGTGAGGTTAGCATTACACGTTCCTCTGTCAGCAAAAGAGATTACAAGCAAGCAGTTTTAGAGATTAGTCGGAGAAGTAATTTTGCTTGAAGGTTTTTGTGGCATAAAAAGTTAATTTATGAATGAAAGTCTAAATCAGATTGCATCAAGTATCTCAATGCACAAGATGTGTAATGAATTACAGCTAGTTGCAACAGAGAAACTACCCTTATAAACCAAACTATTGGAATTCTCTAGTTTCTAACTATCAATTGCAGCTATGGGGGTACCCCTATAGGTTTCAAATGCGTGGCTCATGTCACACATATCTGTAAGTAACTGCAGAATAGACAGTATGGAAACATGATAACATATGTAAGAAAGATAAAGGCACTGCATGTATTCAAAGAGCCTTTCCCTGTTGCAGCTGTGGTTCTTGTACTCAGTGGTCAAGGATCACTTATATTGCAAAATGACAGCACTGAGGCTGGGTTCACATGAGGGGGAATTGCTGCGGAATTCTTGTGCAGACTTTCCGCACAAAAAGTTCCACCTGCAATCTTAAGCCTGAGACTAAGCAGCTTTGCAAAAATCTCCTCCATACGCTGCGGACAGTCCACTGCGACCAAGGTGCGCTGAAACTGACATGCCGCGCAGAATTCAAAGATGGAGCATGTCTATTGTATCGCCGTTTCCACTGCAGGCTCTCTTCTCTCTATGGGGAGAGCGGAATAAACTGCTCAAAACCCATGTCAGATATCTTGGGACTTCAGCTGCAGAAATCTCGCGGAATTTCTGTGCAATCCCACTGTGGACATTTCGCAAGATTTCCACCCTGTGTGAACTCAGCCTAAAAGTATAGGTCTTGAACCTATACAACATAAAGCTTTAGAACTATAGAAAAAGTACAGTGAAACCTTTGCATTAGGGCACAGATTTCCTGTGATAGATTTTTAGTTCCACCATATACAATATATTGCATACTGGTCAATTTTTACCTCAAATGGTTTTTAAAGGGAACCTGTCAGCACTTTTTTACCAATGTAAATCAAACCCAGCGCTAGAATGTTCACCTACCCCTGTTTAGAAAACTTACTTTCCTATATCTATAGATAAATTCATACTTAAAGGGGTTGTCTCGCGAAAGCAAGTGGGGTTAAGCACTTCTGTATGGCCATATTAATGCACTTTGTAATATACATCGTGCATTAAATATGAGCCATACAGAAGTTATTCACTTACCCACTCCGTTGCTGGCGTCCCCATCTCCATGGCTCCGTCTAATTTCAGCGTCTAATAGCCCGATTAGACGCGCTTGCGCAGAAGGGTCGTCTGTAGAGATGAGCGAGCACCAAAATGCTCGGGTGCTCGTTACTCGGGACGAAATTATCGCGATGCTCGAGGGTTCGTTTCGAGTAACGAACCCCATTGAAGTCAATGGGCAACCCGAGCATTTTTGTATATCGCCGATGCTCGCTAAGGTTTTCATTTGTGAAAATCGGGGCAATTCAAGAAAGTGATGGGAACGACACAGAAACGGATAGGGCAGGCGAGGGGCTACATGTTGGGCTGCATCTCAAGTTCCCAGGTCCCACTATTAAGCCACAATAGCGGCAAGAGTGCCCCCCCCCCCCCCCCGCACTGTCAGCATAAAGATCGTTCTCCTCTGCCACAGCTGTAACAGCTGTGGCAGAGAAGAACAATGTTAGCCCATTGAATTCAATGGAGCCGGCAATACAGCAGGTTCCACTGAAAGCAATGGGCTGCCGGCGTGCGCGGGATGAATTGTCGGGAAGGGCTTAAATATAGAAGCCCTTCCCTGCAATTCATCCAGAAATGTGTAAAAATAAAAAAAATATACCGTATATACCGGCGTATAAGGCGACAGGGCGTATAAGACGACCCCCCAACTGTCACCTTATACTCCGGGAATACAGCAGAGCAAAAAATAAAAATCATTACTCACTTCCCCCGGCGTTCTGCGGCGCTGCTGCAGGATGCCGCTCCCTCCTGGTCCCCGGCAGAGCATTGCTTTCTGGACGCAGGGCTTGAAATCCCCGCCTCCAGAAAACACACGTGCCTTCAGCCAATCACAGCCAATGACAATGATGTCATTGAATGGCTGTGATTGGCTGACGGCGTGTGTTAGCTAATCACAGTAGCTTTCTGGAGGCGGGGATTTCAAGCCCTGCGTCCAGAAAGCAATGCTCTGCCAGTGACCAGGATGGAGCGACAGCCTGCAGCAGCGCCGCAGAACGCCGGGGAAAGTGAGTAATGATTTTTATTTTTTGCTCTGCTGTATTCCCGGCGTATAAGGTGACAGTTGGGGGGCCGTCTTATACGCCCCGTCGCCTTATACGCCGGTATATACTTACCTTGTCCCGGCAGACGGAGTTCAGCGCGGCCGGGCCTGCAGTGGGTGTGAAGGGGGTGTGAGTCAGACCTGCCCCCTGATTGGCTCAGCGCTGAGTCTGACTCACCCCCTTCACACCCACTGCCGGCCGCCGCGGCTGAACTCCGTCTGCCGGGACAAGGTAAGTATATATATATTTTTTTTTTTATTTTAACACATTTCTGGATGAATTGCAGGGAAGGGCTTATATATTTAAGCCCTTCCCGACAATTCATCCCGCGCACACCGGCAGCCCATTGCTTTCAGTGGAACCTGCTGTATTGCCGGCTCCATTGAATTCAATGGGCAAACATCGTTCTTCTCTGCCACAGCTGTTACAGCTGTGGCAGAGAAGAATGATTTGTCTTCTATATGTTCTCAATGGGGTTGGCGCTGCTGCCGCCGGCCCCATTGAGCGCATATAGAGAAGAGAACAGAAATCGCAGATCGCAGATAGGTGCGATCTGCGATTTCTATGGCCTAAGAAGGACCGTTTGGGTTCTTGAAGCCTAAAATAACTCCTAACACTCTCCCTATAGCAGCTCCGGCATCAACAGCACTTTCCCTGAACTATGTCAGAATGCATCTGTGGCGAGCCACGGGCGGGCAGATTTTAATACTCGGGTGACACCTGATCTCGCCAGC
Source organism: Eleutherodactylus coqui (assembly GCF_035609145.1). Classification (NCBI taxonomy): domain Eukaryota; kingdom Metazoa; phylum Chordata; class Amphibia; order Anura; family Eleutherodactylidae; genus Eleutherodactylus; species Eleutherodactylus coqui. The sequence goes on from NC_089838.1 coordinate 232,445,555, forward strand.
CACTCACTGCAGGGGGGTGGTATAGGGCTTGAACGTCGCAGGGGGAAGTTGTAATGCCTTCCCTGTCGTTCTATTGGCCAGAAAAGCGCGCTAACGTCTCAGAGATGAAAGTGAAAGTAACTCGAACATCGCGTGGTACTCGTCTCGAGTAACGAGCATCTCGAACACCCTAATACTCGAACGAGTATCAAGCTCGGACGAGTACGCTCGCTCATCTCTAGTCTTCTGCCTTCGGGTCTGTCCGGCAGCAGTGGCGTTCTGGCTCCGCCCCCTTCTACGCATCATTGCGTAGCCCCGCCCCATCACGTGTGCCGATTCCAGCCTCCTGATTGGCTGGAATCGGCACACGTGACCGGGTGGAGCTACGCGATGACGCGCAGAAGGGGCGGAGCCAGAACGCAGCTCGTGCCAGACCGAGCCGAAGGCAGAAGACCCTTCTGCGCAAGCGCGTCTAATCGGGCGATTAGACGCTGAAGTTAGACGGAGCCATGGAGACGGGGACGCCAGCGCAGGGAAGGTAAGTGAATAACTTCTGTATGGCTCATATTTAATGCACGATGTATATTACAAAGTGCATTAATATGGCCATACAGAAGTGCTTAACCCCACTTGCTTTCGCAAGACAACCCCTTTAAGGAATTGCTATTTAAAAGGTTCCTGCACAACATGTAAATTAGGCAGAGTGAGAGTGGTCTGATGGGCAGGCTGGATCGTCTTTCTTCTCTACAAGCCTTCCCCATAAGTTCTTCCCTCCCTTTTCCTGCAGTGCTGGAAAATCTGGCACTGCTCTGAAGTGAATGACCAGTCCATGCACAGATGAGTGCAGTGATTCTGCCCAAAAACAGGACAGATGATCTGCGCATGCACTGGTCAGTAGCGGTGCAAGAGTTCGCAGCACTTGCATGAGAAAAAAGGAGAGAAATAAAGGGGAAAGCTTGCAGGGAAGAGAGACGGTCAGGCCCGTCCACCGGACTGCTCTGCATAATTTACATGACACTTGGGAACTTTTTAAATAGTGATTTATCTGGTACAGATTTATAAAGACACATGGGAAAATAAGTTTTCTAAGCCGGTGTAGGTGATTATTCTAGCACTGGGCTTGGTTTAGTGTGGTAAAAAGTGCTGGAAAAACACTTTTAATTCAGTTTTCACAGTGTTCTTTTTATATAGGCAATAAGTCAAGATAAAAAAGACATGCTTTATGTTTCTTCAAGTGTTCTTGTCACTTCTTTGTCTCAGTACCTCTATCTTGAGCTGAAGACCTACAGTAAATAATCTGTGGCAGCCAAGTTACTAGGGACACAATGCCCAATAACTCTGATTCTAGGCAGTGCATCCTTCGCAATAGACCGAGGTGGTCAAACTTGGCTCAGGTGTTACATTCAATAGTAGAATGGGATTGTTCTTTCAATAGAAATGAAAAACTCCTGTTATGTCATCTCAGGATGTTATCAGAAAGTCGTCGAGAACCTGTTTAACCTTTTCACTACAAGAACGTAATATGTCATGACTTTAAAGGGGTTTTCCAAGGAGAATTCTATTGATGACTTATCCTCAGAATATATCATCAATAGTTTATCAGCTGAGGTCCGTTGCTCGGGACCCCGACCGATCAGCTGAGCGGGCTCACGCTGTCAGCGCCGCAAATACACAGAGGTCGGAGCTGAAGCAACGGAAGTCTCCGCGCCAACCTCAGTGAAGTGGCCGGTGCTTGTAACTGCAGGCACAGCTCGTGTTGATTTCAATGAGAGCTGTGCCTGCAGTTACAAGCGCTGACCACCTCACAGAGGTCGGTGTGGAGACTTCCACTGCTTCAGCTCTGACCTCTGTATTTGTAGCGCTGACAGTATGCATCCACTCAGCTGATTGGTCGGGGTCACAAGCGACGAACCCCATCTGATCAGTAGCATTTTCCATGGAGAACCCCTTTAAATTCTTGTAACGACTAGAATATAAACGTGCAGTATATGGGCCACAGTTTTACTTCCTGATTTTGTATATATATATATATATATATATATATATATATATATGTCTATTTCATTGTATTAATGTTCAGGAAATGTTGTATTTGGGTGCTCCCACCTATCCTTACAGTTATGCGTCAGAAAAACATACAGCCCTTTCGAGGAAATAAACATAAGTGTTGTCATTGTAGGAACAGATTTGCACATAGTGACAGCAGGATAGGGGTAGAAATAGTGGTAGTACTATGTGTCCATGCCCATCCAAAGTCTTTTCCTACAACACAATAATTGTCCTGGCAAGAGCAGCTACTGTAGATTTTTTGGAGATATTAGTACACAGTCAAAAACAGTCACAAGAATGTAGAATTAGTGTCCCTATCTGTCCCTGTCATTCTATAAGTTGTCCCTACCGCAGCAACAAATTTTTGCTTTGACAGAGGACAGTTGATTTCTTCCCAGATACTAATACAAAGTCTTACTTTGTGAAAGTAATACTACTATTCCTCTTTCTATATTTCCTTACCTATCCAAAATCTGCCCCTACAACAATGCCAACAGTGGTTTGCGGTGCCAGGTACTGTTGGGTTCTTTGGAGATACCCAGTATTGTACATAGTTTCATACAGTGACATGAGGATAGAAGTAGCAGTAATACTATCTGTTTTTGCTCATACAAAACTACGACCGGCTGTCCACGGGCGATGCGGTATCCCGCAAAAGATAGGCTGACCGCGGAGAATTGGGGCAATTCACAGCATGCTGCGAATTGCCCACCGCTAGCAGAGAATCGCAATGATTCTCTGCTCATGGACAGGTGCCAGCACTTTCCATAGCAATGCTATGGGAAGCGTCGACAAGCGTGATTTGCCGTAGGCTTACGGCCGGCGAATAAACTGCCGTGGACATGGGGCCTAATTGTTGCAGCTGATGGATGGAAGTTAAGTTGACAGGAAGATAGAGAATGCAGATAAGTGTGACTTACACAGGCTGGTGGATTACTTGACAGTACCCTTTGCATTCTCATATGAGTGCAATGGGCTCTCTACTGTGATTTGTCCTACTATAAAGTACACGGACCGGTATTGAAGTTTGTAGCAGACTTTACAGATGGAATCTAACAGAAATCAGCTCCTAATTAGGATTGGGATGTAGACTTCTGTTATGTTAATGCCAATCCAGAATGTTTATCTCTATTTAATATATTGTGCTTAAAGAGATTTTCTGGGCAAATAATATTATTGGTCTATGCTGATGACCTGTCAGTGAAGCGGGGCTGAATGTCACCATTAGGGTCGAGACAGGAAGTCTACTATGCAACATTGCTTCCCTAGTGAAGCCACATATAAGACTTCCTGCTCTAACTCTGCTGACAACAAATGTTGGTCCAGGGATTATTCTGACTGCCATTATGGAGTTGGGAAGGAATCTTTTCCCCCCGAATGGGGTAAATTGGCTTCTACCTCATTGTTTTTTTTCCTTCCTCTGGATTAACAAAAGGGGTGGAAACAGGCTGAACTAGATGGACATTTGTCTTTTTTCAGCCAACGCCTACTATGTTACTTAGCACTGACAGTGTTGCAGGCACTCAGCTGGGGATCCACAGTAGCTAATCCCCAGCAATCTCTATTGAAGACCTATCCTGTGGATAGGTCATCAGTAGTATTTGCCCAGAAAACCCCTTTAATCACTAATAACATTTGAATATGTACAGAAACATGTTGTCTGTATGCAGTCTCTCTTATTTCCCATTTGTTTGAGTTGGTGCATCACACATACAGAATTGTGTATGTTGTGTATGTTGTCAAGTATTGCCATTGTTAACCATTTCCAATCCACTGTCTGACTTGTGAAGACATTATGATTTCAGACTGTACAGCTCCGATGTTGGAAGACATCTGTCGGGGTTCTCTTACTGTATATTGCCAGTCTCTCTGCTGTCGGAGCCTATCCAACGTGTCACATCATGCAGTACTGGCTTTAGCCAGCATATAGCGCTGTTGTATAATGGCAGAAAAAGAGTAAGCCCCCTAGGAAACCAGGATACAAACTGGACTGGAAAGGGTTAAACAACCTCATAACATGGCTCACATGAGGACAAACTAATTGAGAGTGTTTACGGACTCAGCACATATTGGAATTAAAGAATACAATGTTGTTTGTCCTCATTTACTTTTTTTTTTTTACTTTAACTCAATTATGCTCCTTTTTTTACTAGGAATATGTTATTTAATAGATAATACCATATTATTTTCTAAAATAATATATGCGTTCTATATAATTGACTGTTATGCTTTTAGGATAAAGAGTATGCCTGCCTACATACTTAATTATGATTTAACATTGCTCTTTATTCTTTCAAGATAAATGTCAATAAAATCTTACAGTACCTTAAAATGTAAGATAACTATATAATTTGTGCTTTATTTTTTAAGTTGGTCTCAACTTCTGATTAACTTTTGCAGAAACTTACATATACTCTAAGAAGCAATGACAATTTATACTATATTTTTTTAGTTCTTTCAGGCCATTTTGGTCTGGATAGACCATGGGCAAGCAGCAGAAATCACGCTAGTAGACCAAGTGGGTAACTTCAGGAATTGATTTCTAATGGACTCTCAATAGTAGCTGCTAAATCTCATAGCCATTATACGTTCTCCATTACCACAGGCAGCTGCTGTATTCTGTAACGCCTACAAGATAGTGGGGAGAAAATTAATTACGCCAGCAGCGTAAGTAGTAATTTTGGAAGCACTGAATCTATGAAAGGTAGTACTTCTGACAAGTATAGTAGGGTATTATGGTATATAGCATTAGGATTTCCATAATATTAATCCTACTGTGGTTCAAATATGTAACTTTTCATGACAACCTCTTTTTATACTAAAAGAACTTGTGCCAAGATTAACTTTATCACCTATCCATAGAATAGGTGATAAAAGCCTGATTGATTCTGAGAACAGGGAACCTGTTTCGCTGCTTCTCATCACTGTGGGTTCGTAACACCCACCTACAGTGATGTGAAGATGGAATGGAGCAATGGAAATAGCAGAGTGCTTCTCCGACAATCCCATTGAAGATAAATGGAATAGCAGCTCATATGCGTGACTGCTGCTTTATTTAAACTATTCTTCACTACAGGGGTGCAGTCAGTCCACAGTTAGGAGGAGAGGGAAACATAGAACCCCCATTCTTAGGTGAGACCTCCATCAATCATATTTTTATCACGTATCCTGTGGATAAGTGATAAAAGTTCCTCTTGGTGCAACCCCTTTAATCTGTCCAATGATCAACTGATCACCAGAGATTCAGGTTTGCAAATCTCTAGAGATCAGTTTTATCAACAAGGAAATGTCATAACACATGCCAAACTATTAAGATATTTCATGCAAAGGATGAATCTAACATTGCAACATGCAACGTAGATGAGTATAGTCCACCAAAGCAAAGGCTGATATATGTAACTGACTGTCAGGTTGTGCTCCTGGAACGCGTAATTCTATGGGTTTCCAGGAGCACACTTCCACAGGTGTGGGATGTTTCAAGTGGCTGGGTGTGGAGCTCTCTAACAAGCCAATCACGATCAGTCTACTGCTCATATATACCAGCCCCTCTGGCTAGCAGGTGCTAGTTTCCTCATTTCCCTCCCAGTACCCATGTGTTTGCATTCATACATGTTTTCTGTAGGTGAGAACAGCGATATGGTCTGTGTGTCTCTGCAGGTGGCCAGAAGTAAGGTGACCAGTCCTGTTTAGGGTATATTGGTGCGACAGTGAAATGTTCTGTGTGTCTGTGCAGATGGCCACACATGTGGTGTGAACAGTCCTGTTCTGTGTGGTATGCATTCCCTTGTGTATTGGTGTGAACTATATCCTTTTCTGCTTGGATCATTTTCCATCTAGGGTGAGCCAGGTTCTTAGGTTCCAGTGTGGGACAATTGCCCTGCTTGCAGGCAGGATTCATAGGGTAGTTGTCTTGTTAGAGTAGGGACCCATGAGACAACGAGGGCTCTTATCATGGGCTTAAGCATATTGGCCAAAATATGAACCAATACCTTGTACATACTCTAGCAATTTCATCTTTTTATGCGTGCTGGTATGCTAGGTAAGTGTTTTGGGTGTTTGCCAGTCGTGCCATGTCTGCGAGTCCCGTGTGGGCAATTGCGTATCTTAGGGTTACAAATCTAGCGCTTTCTGTTTGGACACGACACTGACTCCTTGCTCTGGCTCCTGTGAGCGAGGCAGCATAGGACCTCTCTCTATAATGTCTCTATGTCATAAAGTGGTATATGCTATGTGATTGTTATAATGATGCAACACCTTACTTTTTATATAGTCCCAGTCACATTTCATAGTTAAACAATTTCTGATTTATTTGAAAAATAACAAAGAAGAAAAAATAAACTATTTTTATCAGCTCCTTCCCTAGGTCCCATTTCTCTTGTTATGCTAGGATTTTCAGGATTCTGCCAGACAACAATGGGTAAATTGTAATTAGACATTGCAATCACAATGTTTTCCTGGGTAAAAAATGCACACAAGAATAAGTGTAATCCCTACCCAGTAATATGTGAATAAACTATTCCTCTCATATACTGATTCATAACCAAGTCTGGCAACGGACAGAACACATTGATAAGAGGCCATATTTAAAGAATTCCAGAACTCACAGAATAAAAGATAATAACTACCCATATACAAGGAAGAATTGTCATTGGGCATAAAACATGAAAAAGCAATAGAATCCATTAAACATTGGTCAGCTTGGCTATAAAAGACTGAAAGAATATTTTTAAAAGTCATTTTTTTGTATTTCTCAACAAAAAGTGGAAAAATAATAAAAGTACCTCCTATTTGTCTTGAAACCTACTATTGAAAATGTCAGGTCCACTTTAATTCCACCTCTATTTACTTTTGACATATAGACTTCTAGAGGGCTATTTTGGTATGTAACAACAAAATAGATCCTCTAGGAAATGTGCACTATATCAGTGTTGAGATTGAGAGGAGCACAGTGTGTGATAGATGACTCTAGAGAGATGTTCCATTGATGTCGGGTGTAAATCCCATCAGACTCAGATACCACACTGTTCTGACTCTACACACTAGATTGACAGCTCCTGTCAGATTTGCTAAGTGCATAAAGCTGTCGAAGACTGAAGTGTCTGCCCCAGAGAGTCACAGGCTAAACAAGTGTAATACAAATCTTGTGAAGAAATTAGATGTTGGGTGAGCAAATTGCTGCGCCTGCGACTACATATACAAAAAAACAACATTAATAATAATAATCATTATTATCATATATTATGTATGTTTTAAATACCAGTTACATTGGGAAATACTGAAGAAGTTTTAGCTTGAATGATCCTAACTATTTCATTTCCTCCGAATTTTAAAATGCTAGCATTTGTACAACCTTAACCCCACCTTACCCTTTCAAGTCTGGAAGCTCATTAGCAGACACTTCCTACAGGCTTTATGCAAAGTGCTGTAGGAAGAAATAATCTTGTACACATTCAACTTAATGTATATACTCGAGTATAAGCCTAGTTTTTCAGAACATTTTTTTGTGCTGAAAAGCCTGCCTCGGCTTATACTCGAGTCAGGAAAGGCTTAAAAAAAAACCTCCATACTCGCCTCCCAACCGGAGTCGGTGTCTTTGGCGGCTGTGCAGCAGGCTGCTTGAATTCTCTCTGCTGTCATCCCCCACCGTCCTCTTTGCTCGGCTCTGTCATCCCCCGCCGTCAGCGCTTTGTAAGTAAGAGCTGTGATTGGATTGAGCGCCATGCATACTCCCACCCCCTCTCTTAAAATGCCAGTGTGCATTCCATAAATTGGTCTTCCACCAATTACTACACACTGCTAACTATATTAGACATTCTTCCCATATGGAGGCTGAACAGTTAGTTCCATACCCTTTCTGACAAAGCCTCACTTTGTGCTATTCTAGTTCTGACATCTGTCTGCTTCCTGACCTGTCTAACTTCTGTAATCCTCAAACTTGGTTACATTTCTAGACATTGATGCCCTAACTTATTGCCTGGATATATGGTGTAATTCTGGAGTTTTGCTGCCACCCCTGACTATTGCAAATTATGCAAGACTGTCTTTGTGAGTAATGGCCTGGGGATTCCATATTGAAGACCAAATCCTGCCTAGAGGGGTCAAAGGTGAAAGCCAGGGTTCCCCAAGTGCTGCCTCTATTGATAGCCCAAAGTCAAATTGGTATGTGGCAAGGTAGAGAGTGTGCATATGAGTAAATAATAGATTGGGGCATGAGGGGGGAGGTTGTCAAAAAGTAATATGACTCATAATACCCTTTAAAGAATGAGTTGTTAGAACTATATTCTGGGTCTTGGTTCCAAATCGGACCAAAGGAAAGATTTGCATGGAGTTTTTTATGTTCTTTCCATGTTTGAGCGGGCTTCCTCTGGGTACCTTAGTTTCCTTCCATTCTCCAAAAATATATTGATAGGTGAACATGGATTGTGAGCCCCAATGGGAACAGAACCCAATATAAAGTGATATACAGTGCTGATGAATATGCATGCACTATATAAATAAGTAAACTAAATAAAGATTAATTGTGCCAATTGTATTGAAAGTGTTGTATGTTAAAAAAAACAGAACATTTGGATTCTGTTGTTTGCTAATATTGCGGTCGTTGTGTAATTTTGAGTGTTTTTTAGCAAGTTCTTAGGATTGGCTAAATTCTTCTTATTCTTATTTTCCAATGAAAGTGTCAAAGTTTGCTTCAGTAGAAACTATTCTTAAAAATTCTAATAGCTCTTCTTTTTATTTCGGCACATTCACCCTCCCTTTCGTCTCCTGTTGCTTAAAGGGAAAATGACATGTAGGTCTATAAAGGCGAGCACTTGATTGCTTAGACATCAAATGATTCCCACAAAGAGAAGCTAGTAGAGGTTTTTTAATGGCATTTCACAAAAGAAACAAATCAATTTAAACTGTCTAAAATTGTACATTAAAAGGGGGCATTTAATATAGCTTTATTTATGTGATTCCTTTCTCATATTGTGAGGACCTCAGAGCAGACCTGTTGCTAGGAGCTCATAGTAGTTGAACTCTTGTGACAGGTTAACTGTTGAAATTTATTTTTTTGCCTTGGCTCCTACTTATCCAAATCAAATGCTGCCAAGCCAGAAATGCATGTTAAACTTTTAGTGTTTGTGACAGACAAAGGAGGTTACCAAATGTGCATGACAATTAAGAAGCTGGGCACATTGACACACAGATTCGGAAATAGAAAAACATTTTTCCTATTATGGTTTGGAGCAACAATTAGAATGAGCTTCTAACGTGACAGATCGCCTCAAGCTACAGGAAAATGACAGACACTGCAAATTGGTTGCCGGTTCACTCCTAATTAACAGGAAAGACTTACTTTGCCATATAGTTCCACTTACAGTCAGTTTAAATTTTGTCATAATAGATGACTCATATACTGTAACATTCTGCAGAGATCGCAGCAAAAATATCTATATCTATTCAACAATCAACATTTAAGCCTTTTATGAAAGTGATTTGTGTATTAGTTGGGCTGCGGATGGTGTTTCTATTCGTGTAAAAATAAACAAGGAGCGGCAAATATATAGTGCCTGGTAAAGAAAAAGAACATTCATAACAGGGAAGCAACTTGTTGACAATCATAATGGATAATGTTGTACATATCTCTGCTAGCCAAAATAACCTAAAATAAAATATGTAATGTTGCAAATTGAAATATCCCTGGCTCCTGCTACCTGTCCTTAGGTTATATCTGAATATAAAACAGTCATTTTTTTAAGTCACTGCTGTCTGCTTTTAGAATAGTCAACAAATTCTTAGTATGTGCTGCAATTTATATTACAAAACAAATGCTATGGGCACCTGTATAACCAATTTTATTGCACCAATATATCTAAAATAGCAAATGAAGCAAATCTGCAATAAGTCTTGATTTAAAAAAATAGCCTACTGTTTTTATGCCTACAGTTCCTCTAAAAATATGTATCCATGGTAACAGACTACAAACAAAGGCAGTGTAGTCTGATCCTGCAGTCATACTCCCTTTCATTGGCCCCTTACCTTTTGTAACATACATTCAGTAGCAAAGGTAGCAATCACAATACATTCCAATCAGCCAAAACTTGATGAAATGTAAAATATATAACACTCATTATCTCGTTACAATGGCATCTGCCAAGGGTGGGATATACCAGTGTCTTATATTAACTTTTTTACATGTATAGCTGTCTGGACACTATTTAAATTGACTTTTTTAATTAACTGTTAGCAGGGATTAATTTTGGAGTAGGGCTTGTATATCAAGCATCCTCAAAAAGCCTGAAAAATCATTTTGCATCCTCAAAAATTCTGGAAAATCATGCTATGTCTTATTTTCAGGGTATGTCTTATTGTAGTAGACAGTGAGTGAGAACATTCAGTTTTTGATGCTGATGTGCTGAAAGGAGCAAGTATGAAGACCTGAGTGACTTTGACAAGAACCAAATAGAGAACTGGATCAGAGCATCTCTAAAATGGCAAGTCCTCTGGGGTGGTGCAAGGAACAATAACCAGTGAGCCAAGAATAGAGTCATTGTTTAAACTAAGGCTCATTAATGCATGTGGTGAGAGAAGGCTAACCAGTGCTGTCTGGTCCTGCAGAAGAGCTACTACAGCACAAAAAGTTAATGCTAGTTATGATAGAATGGTTGCAGAACACACAGTGAACTGCAGCTTGCTGTATATCTAACAGTGGATTACTTTGTCTTCTGAATCATGTGGATGCCCAGATGTATCAATTACCTGGGGAAGAGATTCATCTGGATATACTATGGGAAGAAGAAAAGTTGGTGGGGAAGTATAATTCTCTAGGTAATCTTCTTCTGAGAATTCTTTGATCCTGGCATTTATTATCAGTGAATGTTGCTTTGGCATGTACCACCTATCTAAACATTGTTGTAGACCAAGTACATCTCTTCATGGTAGTGGCCTTTTTTAGTAAGATATTGTGCCATGCTGCACTACAAATTTTTTTCAGGAATGGTTTGAGGAACATGACAAAGAGTTCAAGGAGTTGACTTGGCCTCAGCTCTTAATCTGATTGAGGATGTTCTGGAAAAAAGTCAGAGCCATGTACGTTCCATCTCACACTTTACCAGACAAAGGATCTGCTGCTAAAATCTTGGTGTGGGATACCAAAGGAGACCTCCAGAGGTCTTGTGAAGTCCATGCCTTAAACAGTCAGTCCTGTTTTTGCAGTAGAAAGGAGACCTACACAATATTAGCCAGCTGGTTTAATGTTATGTCTGGTTAGTGTATCTGTAATATACATGCCATTAGAAATGGAATATGGCAGATTTTGAGCCCCAAGTTTACAACTCTGTTTGGTAGGTTAGTATGACATAGAAGAGGTACTAAAGTTTTTATCATCGTTGTTATTGTCTGATATGTTTTAACTTCCCCACCTCCCCCACATTTCTATTAGTTACTTGTAATTTGGTCAGTATATGTGTTATATTTTTTGACATTTGTGAATATTTTAATTTCATTGTTTTGTTGTTGATACTGTATATACTGTAAAATGTGCAATGTGTAGCAATATAGTGTTAATGACATTCAGGTAAATATAATCAAAAAGTTGGTACATTTCCAGTACAAAGTAGTTGTGTAAAGTTAAATAGTTACAAGAAAACGTTGTCTTTTTTCACCATTACAAGTTTTCCAACAAAGACAAATTACTGTATGGTTTTATAATTGCATTCAGAATGAGGCATTGTAACACAGCTAGGATGCATCCTCCAAGGAACCTAAGATTTATATAGTCCATAAACTTATGTAATTAAAACACTAAATTGTGCAAATGCAAAACATCAAATGAAGACAGTCCCAATGTCACTTATTTCTGGGACTTTTATAAGACATAAATAAGACATAGTCATAGATATATGACCAAGGATTGCTCAAAAATCTCTAGCTGGCAACACTGTCAACAGACCTTCATGTTTGTTCACACACCAAACTAGAACAAGATACTTTCAAACAAGTTGTCATAAAAACTTGAGCCCACATACACTTAAGGCCGTCTGCAGACGACCAGGTTGGATCCGGCTGCGAGAATTCTCACAGCGGGACCTAATCTGAGCACCTGCAGAGAGCACCACGGACTTACCCGCTCCCGCAGCTCCGGCTCTTTCATGTGCCGGCTGCCGGGCAGCCGGCGCATGCACAGAGCGGGGTCGGAGGCCAGTGAGTGACGTTTCTGTGTGGGGCTCTGAGAGCCCCGCACAGAATTAGAGCATGCCGCGGTTTGTTTGCTGCGTCTGATTTTGCGCAGACAAACCGCGGCCGTCTGCATAGGATTGCGTGCTGTAATGCAACCCTATGCAGGCGCCCAGGGGCGGAAATTCCGCGGGAAATCCCGCCCGTCTGCAGGTGGCCCAAAAATAGAATTAAGTTCCATATGAAATATATATATTTATGGAATTTACACTATCAGCAAACATTTGATCTAGTTAAATAGACCCTAGTCACATATTGTATGGTATGTAAACTCAAGTTATCAATGCGGCACCATGACAGCTACCTTTTAATTCCAAATGCTTATTAGAGAATAGCATGTTTAAAGTAGTTTGCTGTTGTCATATCTTTTTTTTTTAGTATATCTGCCTGTTTGCTAAAAGTAGATTGGTAGAAAGGACCAACATATTGCTGGAGGTGACATTCATTTATCCATGTACTTCATTTCCAATGCACTTCCTTGTGTACACTGGCTGACTGCATTTCCTACAAAATGGCAAAACAAGCAGACAAGTCAGGAGCAGACAGGCAGAAAGTATACAGAGAGTAGTGAGGGCAAGATTTAACAGCATTGTAGTACAGAAAGGAACCTGATTTTTGGGGTCAATGAAAACTACAAAGGAAACTAATAGCAGCTTATGGCTATTGTTATCCACAAGCTTCATATCATACACACACAGATGCATGTATGAGAAATGGAAAAAGTGAAGAATGCCTTCTGTATCAGCAAACAAGTGCTTAACTAGATGCAGGTGACTCTGAGGCACTGGGAATATCTAAAAATACAGTAGTTTCTTCTTTATCAGAAAGGCACAATTGCACAAGGACTTCCTGATGTGAATTGAAAATGTTGATTCTTTTGCTAGTTCAACCGGCTGCTGCCATTTTAGTAGTACTAGGAAAGGAAGAGGAGTCTCCTTCTGCAGTTGATTCAATGGTTTTACCAAATGCTATCTCCCAAGGGTCTGTATTTTGACATAACTTCAGAAACTTTGATTTATTTTCTTCTGGAACTTATTTACTAATCAAACCACAAGAGATGAGCATATGCAATGTCTTGGATAGTTTTCCTGCTTTCCACATAAGAAGGGAAATATTTTATACCAGCTTGTTGAAAGAAGGTTGCCATGAGACCAGAATCGTTAACCTTCTGAAACTAGCAATACTTGGCATACAAAAAATACATTGGAGGCATTCATTAAAACAGTTCAAGCAAAAAGTACAGGAGCTGCATAAGGTTGCAGATTTAGATTTCCAAAGGGAGCTAAAAATTAGCTGAGACCCAACTGGAGATTTATGGGCAACCCCTCCAACTTTGTTTTTCAATAGTTTTGATTATTCTTCCCAGAGAGCTTATTGTGCTAATCTTAATAATTAGAGATGAGCGAGCATACTCGTCCGAGCTTGATGCTCGTTCGAGTATTAGGGTGCTCGAGATGCTCGTTACTCGAGACGAGCACCACGCGGTACTCGTCTCGATTAAACGAGCACTGACCATTGAATTCAATGGAGCCGGCAATACAGCCGGCTCCATTTAAAGCAATGGGCTGCCGGCGAGCGCGGGATGAATTTTCGGGGAGGGCTTAAAAATATAAGCCCTTACCTGAAAATCATCCTAAGATGTGTAAAAATAAAAATAAAAAATTATGTCAGCATAAAGATCGTTCTCCTCTGCCACAGCTGTAACAGCTGTGGCAGAGAAGTACGATGTTAGCCCATTGAATTCAATGGAGCCGGCAATACAGCAGGTTCCACTGAAAGCAATGGGCTGCCGGCGAGCGCGGGATGAATTTTCGGGAAGGGCTTAAAAATATAAGCCCTCACCTGAAAATCATTCTTAAGGGTGCGTTCAGACGAGCGTGTTTTGGTGCGTGCATACGCACGCACAAAAACATGCTTGTATTTATAACACTGCATTCCCTATGGTGTGTGCACATGTCCGTACTTTGCAGGTGCGTGCCTGCAAAGATAGGACATGCGTGCACCATAGGGAATCCACGCACTGTTTTCAATGGAGCCGCGGCTGCTGCCGGCGGCTCCATTGAAAACAATGGCCTGCTGGCTCCCTGCATTTCTTTTCAGGGAAGGACTTTACATATAAGCCCTTCCCTGAAAAAGAAAGATTTTAGTGTAAAAAAGAATAAAAATGCAGGCATTCTCTTCAAAGGAGCCACTGCTGCTGCCGGCGACTCCATTGAAGACAATGGTCTGCTGGCACACCTGAATTATTTTTCAGCGAAGGGCATTACATATAAGCCATTCCCTGGAAATGAATTAAAAGTGATTTAAAAAACAAAAAAAATAGATACTCACCTCCTTTCAGCTGCCGGGGCACAGACGCGTCTTCTCCTGCTGTCCCCTGCACTGTGGTGCTGAACTGCTGATCTATCACCAGCCGGGGATTTAAAATCCCCGCCCGCTGAATGAGCTGCCTCTGACTGGTCACAGCCTCACCAATCAGAGCAGCTCTCACTCACACCCATTCATGAATTCATGAATGGGTGAGTGCTGCCTCTGATTGGTCCCTGCGCTGAGTCAATCAGAGGCAGCACTCACTCACCCATTTTAAATCCCCGGCTGCTGAATACTACTCACTGCAGTTCAGAAGAACTGCCGGCCAGACGCAGCTGAACTCCGGCTGCAGCGGAAAGGTGAGTATTCCTTTTGTTTTTATTTTTACACATTTTAGGATGATTTTCAGGTAAGGGCTTATATTTTTAAGCCCTTCCTGAAAATTCATCCCGCGCTCGCCGGCAGCCCATTGCTTTCAATGGAGCCGGCTGTATTGCAGGCTCTATTGAATTCAATGGGCTAACATCGTTCTTTTCTGCCACAGCTGTTTCAGCTGTGGTAGAGGAGAACGATCTTTATGCTGACATAATTTTTTATTTTTATTTTTACACATTTTAGGATGATTTTCAGGTAAGGGCTTATATTTTTAAGCCCTTCCCGAAAATTCATCCCGCGCTCGCCGGCAGCCCATTGCTTTAAATGGAGCCGTCTGTATTGCCGGCTCCATTGAATTCAATGGTCAGTGCTCGTTTAATCGAGACGAGTACCGTGTGGTGCTCGTCTCGAGTAACGAGCATCTCGAGCACCCTAAGAGGTGGCAGAGGAGAACGATCTTTATGCTGACAGTGGGTGGGGGGGGGGGTCTCACTCTTGCCACTATTGTGGCTTAACAGTGAGACCTCGGAGCCCGAAATGCAGCCCTGCATGTTGCTCCTCGCCTGCCCTATCCATTTATGTGTCTTTTACATGACTTTGGTGATTTGCTAAGATTTTCACAAATGAAAACCTTAGCGGAACACCAGTCATATACAAAAATGCTTGAGTCGCCCATTGACTTTAATGGGGTTCGTTACTCGAAACGAACTCTCGAGCATCACTGAAAGTTCAACTCGAGTAACGAGCACCCGAGCATTTTGGTGCTCGCTCATCTCTATTAATAATCTTTGTATATGAGATGTTGCAGGTTCACACAGGGCATTCAGTAAGTACATTTTTAGTACCTCCAGCAATCTGCTGTATTCCCATACAGCAGTGAAGCACTATATGGTGCCCTTTGAAATTAGTCAGCTGTTCAAGTCATGCTCCAGAGATATCCATCATCTTTGTCACTTGATGGAGGTCCCAAATGAATGACTCCCTTTTATTGACTTAGAATGCCAAAATTATATTGCAGATGGATTCTCCAAAACCAGATCATATCTTCAAACTCTTTTTACAGAGCTTTATTCTTTTTCCATTTCTTACTTATAAAGATCTATGATCATCCGTATGCCTATACATGGTTTTAACTGCCCTTGATTTCCATTCTAAAAATACTATATATATATAAGCTGGACCAGGGAGAATCTATTGATCTTGTATATCTGGACTTCTCTAAAGCCTTTGACACCGTGCCACATAATAGGCTAATATACAAAATGAGGCAGCTCGGACTGGGCGAAAACGTGTGTAATTGGGTAAACAATTGGCTCAATGATAGAAAGCAGAGGGTGGTAATAAATGGTTCGTACTCTGATTGGACCACAGTCGCTAGCGGGGTGCCACAGGGTTCAGTATTGGGCCCCACTCTGTTCAACATATTTATCAATGACCTGATAGAGGGGCTGCACAGCAAAATATCAATATTTGCAGATGACACAAAACTATACAATATAATTAATACAACGAAGGACAACGTACGGCTACAAACGGACCTGGACAAGCTGGGGGCTTGGGCAGAAAAATGGCAAATGAAGTTCAATGTTGAAAAGTGTAAGACTATGCACATGGGCAGGAGAAACGGATGTCACAAATATTCACTTAATGGGGTACCACTAGGGAAAAGTGATATGGAAAAGGATCTGGGGGTACTAGTGGATAAAAGACTAAACTGGAGTAACCAATGCCAGTCAACTGCTGCAAAGGCAAATAAAGTTTTGGGATGCATTAAAAGAGGTATAGGGGCGAAGGATGAGAACATCATCCTTCCATTATATAAGGCACTTGTCAGGCCTCACATGGAATACTGCGTACAATTCTGGTCACCAGTGCTCAGGAAAGATGTCACAGTGCTTGAGGGGGTTCAAAGAAGGGCAACTAAACTAATACATGGAATGACGGGACTGGAATACCCAGAGAGGCTATCCAAATTGGGACTATTTACTCTTGAAAAAAGAAGGTTAAGAGGCGATCAAATAACCATGTATAAGTACATGAGGGGACAACACATGGATCTCTCCCGCGATCTGTTTACACCAAGGACCACGACGGTAACAAGAGGACACCCGCTACGATTGGAGGAAAGTAGGTTTCACCACCAACATAGAAGGGGATTCTTTACAGTAAGAGCAGTTAGACTGTGGAACTCTCTACCGGAGGAAGTGGTGATGGCAAAATCCATAGAGGAGTTTAAAAGGGGACTTGATGTCTTTCTGGAGAAGAAGGATATTACTGGATATAAATATTAGGTTAAGTGTCAATCCTGGTATATAGGCAGGTAGGAACTATTAGGGGTTGATCCAGGGAACAGTCTGATTGCCATTAGGGAGTCGGGAAGGAATTTTTTCCCCAAAAGGGCTAATTGGTTTCTGGCCTTGGGGTTTTTTGCCTTCCTCTGGATCAACACAGGAGGATAGACAGGCTGAACTAGATGGACATTGTCTTCATTCAGCCTTACATACTATGTTACTATGTTACTATATATATATATATATATAGATGCGAAAGCCCTCACTGACTCACTGACTAACCCACTAATTCTCTAACTTCCTTGTGTCGTATAAATGTGAAATTTGGCATGGCCATTCTTTAGGTCCTAAATAGGAAATGTTAAGGGGTCACAAGTTAATTATTCAATTCTAAGTGTGAAAGTAAGTGACCCCCTATGTAATATAACTATTAGCACATATCTGTACCGCACAAACGTGAAATTTGCCACAACCATTTTACATCCTAAATAAGAAAAGTAAAGGGGTCGAACCTTAATATTCAATTCTAAGCGCGAAAAACTGTGCAAAAATCCACAATTCATGAGAGAGTTCTTTTCTCAGAAACTATAATGCCTAGGGAAAGTATTTGTATACAGAGGAGAATTTACCTCACCTCTATGTGTATGTACTGAGGAGAATATAACTGACCTCTGTGTGCATATACAGAAGAGAATCTACCTCACCTCTATGTCTATATGCTGAGGAGAATATAACTGACCTCTGTGTGTATATACTGAGGAGAATCTACCTCACCTCTATGTGTATATACTGAGGAGAATATAACTGACTTCTGTGTGCATATACTGAGGAGAATCTACCTCACCTCTGTGTGTATATACTGAGAAGAATCTACCTCACCTCTATGTGTATATACTGAGAAGAACCTAACTGACCTCTGTATGTATACACTGAGGAGAATAAAACTGACCTCTATGTGTATATACTGAGGAGAATCTACCTCACCTCTAAGTGTATATACTAAGAAGAACCTAACTGACCTATGTGTGTATACACTGAGGAGAATCTACCCTACCTCTATGTGCATATACTGAAGAGAATATAACTGACCTATGTGTGTATATACTATGGAGAATCTAATGCTCCTCTATGTGTATATACTGAGGAGAATCTACCTCACCTCTATATGTATATACTGAGGAGAATCTACCTCACCTCTATGTGTATATACCGAGGAGTACTTAACTGACCTCTGTGTGTATATACTGAGGAAAATCTACCTCACCTCTGTGTGTATATTCTAAGAAGAATCTAACTGGCCTCTATGTGTATATACTGAGGAGAATATAATTGACCTCTGTGTGCATATATGGAAAGGCTGCAAAGTACATAAGGAAGCGGCTATGGACTGCAGGGATGGAGCATGCCTTTAAGTCTAAGAAGGGGCTGCAACCTCCAGTCTGGGAGTAAATTTAAATAAAAGGGGTGTTACCTTTAGGGGTAAAAAAGTGAGGAGAATGGGAGGAGTGGCACATTCAGCAGAGGGACATCGGTACATGCAGTCTGAGGAGACTCTAAAGCTCCTCTATGCGTATACATATTTTATTCCTTGGTTCCTCTGAAGTAACCACGACGTCATAAAATTTTCTGTGCGAACAACAGGTAAACACCTGTAACAAATTAACCTTGGTGAAGCCGGGTATATCAGTTTGAAAATACATATATAGTAGTTTACTGGTGTGCGACCATCCATCTGGTGGAGGAAAGATTGTGATCCAATGAGCAAACAACCCGCAAGCTGCCACTATATATATATATAAATACTATAGTAGTCAAATCTATATAGTGGCTACTTGGGGGTTGTTACCTCATCGGATCAGCATCTTTGCTCCACCAGATGGATGGTGGCACACCAGTAAACCATGTCCAGGTCACATATTTAGTAAAAACTTAGTAAATCTATCCTTTAGGCTGGCTGTCCACAGGTGAGGTGTCATAGCTAGATCTGCAGTGATAAATCGCACGCGGAGCTCACATGACACGCTTTCCATAGGATAACTATGGAAAGCACAGCCTACTGCACACGAGTGGAGAATCATAGCGATTTTCCGCTCGGGTGATTAAAATTACAGCATGCCTCGATTCCCTATGGTGAGCCTATCATTAATATAGGCTCATCGCGGAGACCTTTTAGTGCTCCCCTCTCTTCGCCCATGGTAGAATATCGCTAGCACTATTCCATCGTGGCCGTGGACAGGCGGCCTTATTGTGGTACATCAACAGCAATCATAACACAATCTTCACACTGTTGTTACTCATCTCAGCATATACAAATACATACAAGTCCCTGGCTATCTGGCTGCTACATAACATAGGCTTTGCACCTAACTAACAAACAAGCCTAATGCCTTAGCATAATTCAAAGTCACCTCATACCCATCCAGGGTGCCAGTCTAAGGGCGGTCCACCCTTGTCAGACTCATGGTTCTCCCAGGTAGCAGCAAGGGTAACACACTAGACCAATGCCTGGTCTTCAATGGGCCAGAATAGACATTGAGCTGAGAAACCCATGAGCTTTCCTGTACTCGTTCTCCTTAGAGGTCAATTTTGATACTGTATTTTTACTATATACATATGATACTATATACATATTATACATATACTGTATAATCAATGATATAATCTACTACACATAATGCATATTAGATATGTGCTTTTAATATTAGGCATTCATTTTACAGGGTCACATATTGTCTTGCCATATACTGATGTACACTATAACTTGCTTCCTGTCTATCTTTGTGCCTTAGCCTGTTCCATTTTAGCCCCTGTGCCTTGTTATTGTCATTATGTCTTTTTTGCATATTGTATGTATTTAATATTTATATTAAAGGGGCTTAAATATAGGAGTTACAACCTATGTGAAAACAGGTCCCCCATATGAAAAACATAATAAAGAGCTCATATTCACCTCTCCCCGCTCCCCACAAATCCCCTGCCATTGGCTTTAAGTCTCCAGGCTGACATAATGTTGACAGGCTGCCTGTAACATCCCATAAACCTGCTGCTGCAACCAATGAAAGAGCTCAGCAATCATCACCAAGCTCTGTCATTGGCTGTAGCAGCCTGTTAACAAGACGTCATAGACTGACTGCAGCCTGTAAAGATTACGTCATTAAATAGCACCTTAGTCGGGGAGCAGGGAGAGGTAAGTATGAGCTCTTTGTTATGTTTTTCACACGGGGAATACATTTTCCCATAAACGTTTTTATTTGCAGAACCATTTCAGTTTGATATTTTTTGGTGTTACTTTTGGAGCAATTTTCTTTTCAGCAATTTTTTTTTCTTTTAAATAACATAATATTAACCTGTGAAACATATAGAAAAACACCACTTTTCTGACTAATGTTTCTAGGTGCAGCACAGGATTGCGTAGGTATAAAATATAACTTTAGACATAGCCTATAAACATGCTGTGAATAAAGCCTTAGATGTAAGACAGTTGTGTTTTATGTTGTACCATGTTCAGGAGACATATTTTGTTATATGTTACCATTTTTCAAAAATTTGCATACCCTGAACAACTTTTTAAAATATCAAATAGAAAAATCACAACTTTAGTAATGTTTATCTTGTTAGTCTATTCAACAGGCCCGAAAGATTATTAATCAGTCTCTTTTTCTGTAACTTGTTTTCAACGAGACAGAATTTATGATGCTCCAAATTTTCATTACCCTTAAAAATTAGCATATAGATGTCCCTTATCTGTTGTGTCAATAAATTAAAACGTAGAAAAGACAAAGCTATTTAAACAGCTTCCCTGCCAGGTCTTCATTTTGTTCTTCCAATACAAACTGGCAAATTTATGTTTAAGTATCCCAGACGTAAGGCTAGAGAACTTTCTGTTCAGAAGTGTGGGAACGCTGCATGGGGAAAAAGGCTTTTATTAAATGTTTAAAAGAATTAGGGGCAAGCACACAAGAGAGGTCAGACTCCACCAAATAAAAACCAAGCTGAGTGTATTCTTCTGACCTTTTAAAATTCAGGCTATGTTCAAATTGTAAAGGGCATCTTAAATAAATATTGAAAGCATACCTGCAAACCCATTCCTGAGAAAAAATGTGTGATATCAACACTCATGAGCATTTCATTTCAGAAATATGTTTCAAATATCTTAAATCCGGTGCTGCAATTCAATGCATGAATTACTTGTAACATTTCACTAATTTCACTGCTAGGAAAGGACTAAAATTACAGAATGTTTCTGCTAATGCAAACTGCTCTGGGTTAACAGTGTGTAGAGCCCTAGGCATAAAGGTGAATTCAAGCCCTTCTAAACTGAATATACACAATAACTATCCAGGTCACAGGTGGAGCAGTGGTTGGTACAATTATTTTTAGTTTATTACTTATTTGGATTGCATTTACAAACTGTTATCCATAAGAAAAACGAAAACAAGTCAAGTAGGTTATTACCAGATTAGAAATTCAGAATAAACATTTCTGAGTTTTTCTATGGGCAAACTGTTTTACTGCTTCATCAAAAGAAACATTTTGGGTTAATTTTTCTTTTATACTGTATTTGTATTGGTGAGTTAATTACTATATCTGACAGACACTGAAATCACATCTACACTGTTCAGCATTGCACTGTCTTCCACAATGATGTTATGTGACTATGTTTGGTATAAAGAGTTAAGCCTTATTTACACGCAATGATTATCGCTCAAATTTCACTCAAATGTCGTTTTTTGAGTGATAATCATGGCATGTAAATGCTACTATCATTTGCTTTTTGTCCGAACAATGATTTTTACTTGAGTTTAAAATCCATGGTTTGGCCAGAGAGCTGATAACAAGGACTGCCCACTGTGTTTCTCCATGGGAGCACTGATAACATTGTATTCAGCTGCAGTCCCTCAGAAGAATAAAGGGGCTGTATGCAGAGAACAGACCACCTGCTGTTCTCTACACACAGTGAAGGGAGGCTCATTTTCATGCATATTAAGCTAATAATCTGCTAATCGGCATTAGTGCCCATTAGCAGCTTATGCAAAATCATCACTTTAGCTGTCATTCTCCCTTTCTTGTGAACGAATTTTGAGCGATCATCTTTGCGTGAAAATGGGGCTTTAGAAAAGAAGAAACTGAGCTGGCACTATGATCAATACATAGAAGACAACCTAACAAAGGTTCCTTCAACTAGTTCAGAGAAAACTGAAAGAGCTACAGCTTGCAAAGGGGAAAACTGCTGAACATACAGGATGCAAGTGATACAATGGCCGAAATTAGTGTTACACCTCACGTACGCAGAGAATAGTACATTCTGAAAAATTATCTGAAAGTGCAGCTATACTTTAATTTTAAATCTTTCCTTTCCTTGTTTTCTGTTCTCATGGACTCAAACACAAACATATCTGCACACAACACAACCCACACTATGTTTGATACTTACATCTGTGGGAAGCTTGAAAAAGGAATCTCAAAAAGTAGAGGTTCGTCTGATGTGACTTTTTCTCACCATGTCAATTTCCAAAGATTTAATGCTTTTTGTGAAAATTTTGTAAAATACTATTAGTCTTTCTTTACATAGTAACATAACATAGTACATAGTAACATAGAACATAAGGCTAAAGAAAGACATATCTCCATCCAGATTAGCCTCTTCCCCAATGTTGATCCAGAGGAGGGCAAACAACAAACAAACAATGAGGTAAAAGCCAATTCCCTTTTTTTATATCTTACTGGGCTCTTCCTTTTATTTGACCCTAGGTATGTCTTTAGTTGGTCTAATGGTTAAAACAGCCCTGGATAAAGATATGTAAATAACAGCACGTAAGAAGGTGTGATGTTTTCATGTAAATCAGGCTCAGTTTACATCAAATTCTATCATATTTTTGGTGAAAAATGAAACATTGTGACTATTTTTTTCTGTCAACTGAAAGACAACATGCTGGAGCTCAACAGACCACATTTTAAGTAAATGGGGTTCATCAGATACCAGTGGGATGAGACTACAAAAATCAGAGCGGAAGGTGCCTCACTAGCAATGGATGTAAATAATAACACATTAACCCAATGTCATCTTTTGTATTCTTTTAAGAGCGTGCCATCCATGCACACAAGAACCCACACTGGTCTCAGTACATATAGGGTAACAATAAAGTTAAAATATTCAGAGCTACTCAGGGGATAATAAGTTCCAACCAAATAAGTGAGATATACATCTATACACTTACTTGGATAGGGGAGGGAAGGAGAAGCATTCTTCTCCCACTGCCACCACACTATATATAGACATGAGATGCCAGTGATATTCGTTGTGTAATGGATTTAGCAAAGCATTGTGGCTTTCATTGTGAATAGAACCCACAAGGCAAGTGTAAACATAGCATATCCTAAAGTGTATTCCTTATTACATCTTAAAAGTACTGCAACTTTATAAATACTTCAATTCCTCAGCATTTTCAAAAACACTGTATGGTGTCTGAGGTTGAAAACTTGCTATTCTTATTTAAAGAATTCTAGCTTGGGGTGTTTTTACACATGGCGGATTTTGATTCACATTTTGCTATGGATTTTCCGCTGTGGAAAAATTAGCACCAAATCTGCTACGTGTGAATGCACTCTTAGGCCTCGGTCAGACGACCGTTTTTTGCCGCGATTTGCGGATCGCATGACGGATGCGCATCTGCAAATCGCGTGACCGGGCCCGAAAAATCACCGAAAAAGCTGCAGCTAGCAGCGTTTTCGGTGAAACGGGCAGACACGAGGAATCGCAGATCGTGGCTATCTGCGATCTGCGATTCCTTGTGTTCTCTATATGCGCTCAATGGGGCCGGCGGCAGCAGCGCCGACCCCATTGAGAACATATACTACAATGATCATTCTCCTCTGCCACAGCTGTAACAGCTGTGGCAGAGAAGAATGATGTTCGCCCATTGAATTCAATGGAGCCGGCAATACAGCCGGCTCCATTGAAAGCAATGGGCTGCTGGCGAGCGCCGGATGAATTTTCGGGAAGGGCTTAAAAATATAAGCCCTTCCCTGAAAATTATCCAAAAATGTGTAAAAATATATATATACTCACCTTTCCGCTGCAGCCGGAGTTCAGCTGCAGCCGGCCGGCAGTTCTCCTGAACTGCTCTGAGTAGTATTCAGCAGGCGGGGATTTAAAATCCCCGCCTGCTGAATGGGCTGTCTCTGATTGGTCACAGTCCTCACCAATCAGTGGCAGCTCTCACTCACCCATTCATGAATTCATGAATGGGTGAGTGAGTGCTGACTCTGATTGGCTCAGCGCAGGGACCAATCAGGGGCAGCTCTCAGCTGTCATTCAATAGCTGAGAGCTGCCCCTGATTGGTCCCTGCGCTGAGCCAATCAGAGGCAGCACAGCTTGCTGCATCTGTAGTCTGTTCAATGGTGTACTATGGCTGTTGTGTTATTACATTTGCCCTAGTGTAGTTGCGTGCCTCTCCTCTGATAATTCAATTGTAAAAATATGTCATAAATTTTTATGTATCTGGCTAATTTTTCATACACAGAATTGATTAACTGGAAAACTAGAGATTTTCATGAGGAACAGAGAACTGGGATGAGTCTGTGTGGAGTCATATATATATATATGGGATGACCAAAAATGTTTTCAACATGAAAAATATCTGCATAAAAGCTTTATTACTGAATTTCTATAGACATAAAATAATAGCTGTAAGTCTTACTTGCCTTCTGCAATCACATTAGGAGCTCAAATAAACAGTTATAGCTGTCTGCACTACAGGAAGAAACTGAAATGTTGTGTAGAAGCATCCCTGTGGACACTGTAACCAATGTTGGTACAGAAATGTCTGGATGTTAATGGTGATAACTTTGAGCACATAGGTAATCGCAGAAGTTAAACATGACTTAGGCTGGGTTCACACGGGGCAGATTTGCCGTGGAATTTCCGTGTGGACTTTCCGCACAGAAATTCTGCATGCATTCTTAAGCCCAATAGCATACAGAGGAACACGAGCATAAGTGGTGAATAAAAAATTCAAAAGACTTTATTGTTCCATATTAAAAATGCAGACAGGCAACGTTTCCACCTTATTGGTCTTTCTCAAGCCGGCTCAGTCTTTTGAATTTTTTATTCACCACTTATGCTGCAGTTCCTCTGTATGCTATTGGACTTCTGTTGGGGGTTACTGGTTCGTGGTTCCACATACGGCTCTGCATCTATTCCACCTCACCCTGGTTGGGATTTAAACTACAGGTGTGGGGTGCTGGACCTCATACCCTACACGATTGCATTCTTAAGCCTGAGACTAAGCAGCAAAATAGACCAGATTTGGAAAAATCTCATCTCTATGCTGCGGACAATCCACGCGGAAACTGAGATGCGGGGCAGAATTCAAATCCTTGACATGTCTATTGTATCACCGTTTCCGCTGTGGGCTCTCTTCCCTCTACGGGGAGAGATTCCCACAGTGGAAAACAGGCGGACAAGCCGCTTTAAACCCGTGCCAAACAGCGCAGGTTATGAAGCAGCCTTTCCTCCGCAGAAATATCGCAGAATTTCCGAGCGATCCTGCTGCAGACATTCCATGAGATCTCTGCTGGATTTCCATCCCGTGGGAACCGAGCCTTACAGCTATCTTTTGATGTCTATATAAATCTAGTAATAAAGTTTTTTATGCAGATACTGAAGGAAGAGCAGCTCCGGAGAACAAAAGGCTGCTCTAATTCAAATATTTTACATAGTAAAGAATACAAATTTGTTTTTTGTTTTTTTTGCAGGAGATCCATTTCAACTCAGACAGCCACAAACAAGAAGCAATGTAGACCTAAAGATGATATGAGGATTGGCACAAGGGCTAGACAGAGCAAGCAGTCACCTAGTGTGACATTGGGACAAGGGAAACCATTTATGGATTAAACAATGCAAAAAAAAATCAGAGACAAAAAACTTTAGTGTTATTTAGAAGAAGAATAAAAGAGCAACACAGCCAGTATGTGATGTCTACAAACCTGCTTAATAGTGACATGCTCCAGGGACTGGTTAGCTCAATCAACTCTAAATACCTTTGTTATGTTGTATTGATATACCCCTGGCTTTTCTGTATCAAGTGAATCCTTGGTTAAAGAACAGTTCGTGCCTACACTCCGTAAAAGCAGATATGCTATTGATTAACTGAAGCGCTGGCATCACCGCAGTACAAATTCATGATTATGGGGAATTTTGCATGGAAAATTCTATATATACAGTATTATATAGCATATTACTCACCATAAAATGATTATGTTACCAATACTTTAGTATCATTAAAGAAATTAGTTACTTTACATAAAACTCACTCATCATGTGCTATCTAGAAAATGCCTTATGATGAGGATGTGTTCACACGGCGATTTTACCACGCACGTTGTCTCCAATTCCAAGATGGACAGAACTCACCTGGAAGAAGGACCCATTTACTTGAATGGGTTCATTCACACAAGTAATGTTTCTCTTGGACCGATAGTCCAGCATAGAAAATGTCCTATTTTTGTGCAATTCTTCTTCAAAAGTCGCCCATTAGGTCTTATGAAAGTGTTAAAAAAGTGCATTGCATTCCCTTGCTATGAAATTTTTTGAGTGCGGTGCATTTTTAATGCAGTTTGCAATAGGGACCACATGAAAAATGAACCAGGAAGAGAAAACGTGCAGTAAAAACACATGAAAATTGCATGAAAGTAGCATAATTTTTCACTGACCAAAATCGCACTTGTTCATGTGAATACAGTCTTAGGGCACCTTCATACGACCGTATATCGCCCGGGTGCCGATTTACGGTGTCTCTCTCTGCAGGGGGAGGAGGCTAGAAGAGCCGAGAGCAGTGCACTGAGCTCCCACCCCCTCTCCGCCACTCGCCACTATTTGCAATGGGATGGGCCGGGACGGGTGCTCCCGGCTCTTCCAGCCTCCTTCCCCTGCAGAGAGGGACATCGTTTATCGGCACCCAGCCGATATACGGTCATCTGAAGGCGCCTTTAGGGCTGGACATCTGGACCTCATTAGGCTTTATGGCCATTTAAAAAAGGTTGTGGTAGTGTCCCGTGCACAAAACAACATGTCCAGCATGAGCCAAAAGTTCAGTAAAATACACCGATAAGTGCACAAAAAAGTCTCATTAATAGCGCAAATGCGTTGTGCTGAGGCGTACACAATCGCGCATACACTCATGTGAAATGCTGAAAGGACAAAGTATTACTTTCATGTGAGTTTACACAAGAGTTTGCATACAGGCGTGAAATGATCAGGTGTTTGCATGCAGGTAGAGATTGGTCTGGAGTTTGTATAAAGAGTTGGGCTGAGTTCTGAAGTATTGGTTGTGCTGTACTCAGAGGGGACCACAAGTGACATGGGGTACTGCAGTGTTTGCTGATAGAACCGCTTCCGGCGTCTTACTGGAAGCTGAGGCTCACTACTCCATGTAAAAACGGTTTTCATTCTTCTAGTAAATAAGGGGGAGCGATATGCAAAAGGGATGCACATTTAGTTAAAAAAAAATATTCTGTACTCCATGCTGTGTGCGCCGTATTATTAAATCTCTCTGAAGTTGATTTTCAAAAGTTGGCAAGCATGTCTTATCATATATGCTGTCTGTGAGAAGATCTTCTCTGATTATGTCCCAGAACAACACTTCCTGCCTTGTGTTGGTCAGTTCTGCGATGCGATATTACCTGTATTTCTCTATTCAGATAACTCTCCAAATGAAAATTTTCACTTTATTTGTGATCGTTAGGAAGTAAACATTCATGTATCTAAATGTGAATATTCATATTCCAACATTACCCAAGACAAGGAGAGTTATTATAAGGCCATATGCCTGATGGAGTCTTGCTAATAACTCACCATAGGATTGACATATGGCATTTGGTGCCTTGAAAAGGTTAAGTTCAAGAGCATTAATACACAAGCTTATTTTGGCCCTGTGATGAAAATGTAACATGACTGTATACATTTGTATATTTATGGTGTCCGCAGGGTTAAATCACCTGTATCCTGTAAGCTTTTTGAACTAGCCAAAAACTTCTATCATAGGAGCTATCATTCTTGGAGATGGGGTGTCACATTTGTCATCTTAATCTGGTTAGACAGGTTTCAAAGGGATATGTAGATGAGTATCTGTGCATCCAAACAGAGCATCCCCTATCACCAGATAAGGAGGGGAAACACAGGAAGGTGGACTGCTGAATGTTCATTGTATTTGCCCCTTAACCTTTTCCAATCCACTGTCTGACGTCTTACAACATTATGATTTAAGGCTGTACAGCTCCGATGTTGGAAGACGTCCGCCGGGATTCTCTTACTGTATATTGCCAACCTCTCTGCTGTTGGAGCCTATTCAACGTGTCACCTCATGCAGTACTGGCTTTATCCAGCAGATAGCGCTGTTGTATAATGACAGAAAAAGAGTAAGCCCCCTAGGAAAACCAGGATACAAATTAGATCGGAAAGGGTTAATACTTCACTGTTCAGTTTTAACCCAAGGATTTGCTTAATGAACATAGTAACAATATGTAAGGTTGAAAAACAAATTCAGGGACAGTTCTAAAACCTGAATCGGGTACTGGAAATATAAAACATGTTTTGAACAATAGAAATTTGTTCATGTTTTGAGGGGTCGGTCATGCTGAAATGTGTTTCATTTTTTCATCGCAGCCTCGGGAAAGCAAAGACAGCATTTAATAACTGTTTGTCTGTCTTTTGTCAGTTTATTTTGTCTTCTTTTTTTATATTTTGTAGGGACTGCGCCTTTTTGTATTAAAGTTTAAAACTCTAATAAGCTTAGTCCTTGCTGCTTTGAAACGTAAAGTTTTTGATAGTGTTAACCCTTTGACTGCTGGATAGCAGTGTGTGTGTGCGTGTGTACATGCAGTGGTGTCGGCAACTATTTGAGACTGTATGGACTGTCTTGTAGTATGATTTGTTCTCAATTTGCAACTTGAGTGGAAGGTGAGCTCAACACTGAGTGAGTGAAATAGAGTAACCCCTTGTCAGCACATGACATCATGGGCTTGTCACATAGGCACCTAGGAAAGTGCTTATTGCCATCATGTATGGGATCTATCTGCAGAATAAAGATTAATTATTAGGATACAGAAATGTGTCTCATAACAACCCTTGTCCATAGAATGGTTCTCGCACTGGCCCATTCATGTACTACTATATCTAGAGAATAGGCTGAAGAAGCTGGAGCTGTTGATCGTACAGCTGGCGTCTTTTTAAAAATAGGTTACCTTAATGAAAAAACATTTAAATCATTAAGTAAGCATGATACACTGCACTATCTATTGATTTTGCAGCCATCATTTATACAACACTAATGCCTACAAGGAAACACACACGGAGGGGAGGCAACTTCTTATCTGTCTGCTTCACACTAAAGCCATACTTCATAATTTTTCTTAAATTGTACTTCAGATTATGTCAACGCAATATGTATGTGGACATAGTCATACTGTTTTGTACTATCTTGTCCCATATCCATGCATGTCCTTTTTGTTCTTTTCCACATACCAAACTCTATTATTTGCCTTGCAAGCGGACCTGTACAAGTCGAGCAGTAAAGTTTTAACCGAAAAAATAAGATTCTTGGAATTATAAATGTGTTAATGCCAATTATGCAGAAAACTGTGTACTGTTACCATTCTAGAAGTGAGTATAAAAAAATCATTACTAAAATATTGTCCAATGTATTCAACTTTTATCTAAAAAGGCTCCCTTGTGTAAAAATAAGAAACAAGCTTATACTTATCTCTCCCAGCTCCCCGCTGTGCCCAGCACTGTAGCTCTGCCAGCACCCACCAGCCCACCCCGGGTTGTAAGGTTTGCAAGCTGCAGCAGCCTGTGTACAGGATGTCACTGACTGCAGCAGCCTCTGTATGGGATGTCACAGCCTGCTGCCGCTAACGGCAGAGTTCAGTGCTCAATAAAAATTAAGTAAGTCAATCAACCCCTTTATTATCTAATATTATTTTCACAAGGCAAACAAATGAAAAATACTAAAGATCTGTACTGAACATATTTCCAGAAAGACATGCAGCTGAGCTGCAATAGTATACACAACCCATGGATAAGGGTGGAACTATTTCTGAAAAAAACACCCATTTTCTAATCTTTTAAAACCTTATTTCCACTTGTACCAACAAAAACAGGGTGAAACTAATGAAAAGTTTAATATGTGCATTCATATCCAAAATGAGTCATAGGAAAGTTTCTGTGAGCTAAACTTTAACATTTTGGACCATGTGTTCATGGTGTTTAATGGCTGATCCAAGTTTATGATGGACAACGTTGAAGCATAAGGCATATCTCCTTTTAGAAATGTAGCTGAAATGTACAGCCAAAACAGATTTAGTAGATGTGGTCATTAAAAGGCTATTAAAAGATGTGCCATTTAACATAAATTACATTAGACTTCAGAGGGAATTTATTAAAATATTTAAAAAAAAAAAAAGCCTGAATAACTTATAAGTGGTTTAGTTCTGTGCCCAACTTAGAAGTATCCTTATAAAACAGGGACATTTTTTTTTTACTAAACACAGCTCTTTATGAAGCCCAACCTCATATGATCATAATAGAAAACAGCAAATTCATATTAAAGTTTTTTACTACTTAGCTTAAATAGGATATTTGCTGATACTGGTTGTAAGAGATTAGAAAAAGTGTCTGAAAACAGTGGCAATCCTGTTTATGGGCCATTCAAGTGAATGAGACTGACCTGACCTACAATACCTGACCTAGCCTATGAAAAGTGGCACTGGTTCAGTGAAAAAAGAGCTTATACAACCTCTTTAAAAACAGTTAATTTAGCCAATCTGCATTGTAAATGTCAGGAAAATGTAGTATCCCTAGTAGTCAGTATATCGTGTTTTGAAAAATTGAGCAGAGATTAAGCAATATTTAAATGTTCTAATATTAGAGAATTGCTATTTAAGCCATTTTATTTTATAATTATTAATGATTAAATTAATGATCTAAGGAAAGCAGCACTCAAGAGTGGCACCACTCCAAGACCTTGTTAGCACACAACTGTATCACTTTATGGACTGCCCTCTGTTATTTTGCAACATCGGCAATGTAGTAGTATAGTTATAATAGTACTCCACACAGATTAACTCTACATAGACTTCTTTAACTACTTGATGATACCTTTTTCAATGTTGTACATTTTTGTGAGATTGTTCGGTAGCATTATACAGTTTCAGGTCTTAGACCGTGAATACTTGGCATTTTATAATTTTGTTATTTATCCTGTGGGTGTGGCACAAATCTCTGATTGCTGATTAGATATGGAATTTTATATATATTACAGCGGTACTTTATGTTCCTGTGTCCTTCAGAGATAGGTCACATGACTTTATCCACTCTGATTTTGTTGCTGTGGACTAAAATGACCTGAGCTGCACACTGATTGGCTGAAGAGCTTGGTATGATTCCTGATGGGCTGTTGGTTGATGGATGATTTCTGTTCCCCGATCCTGGTGTGAGTCAGCAGTTTCAGAGCGTGCAGGAAAGGGAGAGACTCAGCCAGTGAGAGCTGCAGCAGAACTGACCTGCAGCTGAACTTGTGTTCCTGAGAGAGAGAGGGAGACTTGAACGATTGAAGCTTCGTTCATTGGCAGATACAGTCCGGGCACCAGAGACAGATTGAGCTGGTGATTGTGGCCTGATTGTGGTCACGAACAGAAGACTTCAAGATATCAATAAAATAAAGAATGACAGTGGTGACACAGAGATCAGCAGCAACTATGTGAACAAGTAAATATTGGAAGTGTGCGCAGGCGTGAGGACCACCATCCCACATTATCTCTAATGTAACTAACCAAACTATAACTAAAGAAAAACTGTTAAAAGGGGGGAAAAGGGGGCAACCCATTTAACTGCACTATTTATCTAGTGATTTCAGAGGGGTTTGAGTGTAGTATCTACTATTACTCTGAATTTGTGATGTTTCTGATGTTATAACACTGTCACTTGTTAAAACACTGCCAGCGTTGCAATGACAGAGCTTTAGCGCCACCATGTATACAACCTACTGTATGTCAGCATCAGGCACTTCTCTCAAGCTGATGCTGTCACCTCTTCCAGCCAGCTGACAACCAGGAGACTATCATTCCTACTGCTGAGCTACTCTGATGGGGTATGACTACCTCAAAGTATATGGTGCAGTATATAACCAATAAATATTCTATGGTATACAGTTCATACGGTCTTTTATGCAAGGGTGTGTATATGTTTTACCCCTTTTCCACTTTACAAGTTCTCAGTTTGCTGGTATAATCTAATTTTTGGAAGTCTGATTTGGACTAACCTCTCCCTCTATTACATTGCAGAAGCTTTTCTTAATGGGCAATTTTCATAACTATAGGGGATGTGGTTGCACTCAGGCCCGGGAGCTTTAGGGGGCCCATAATGCCTCTCTTCTCCATATAGGGAGCCTATGAATAAAGCAGGGGCGTAACTATAGAAGATGCAGGGGATGCGGTTGCACCAGGGCCCAGGAGCCTTAGGGGGCCCATAAGATTACTCTTCTCCATATAGGAAGCCCAGTACTATGAATGAAGCATTATAGTTGGGTGCCCTGTTACAGGTTTTGCATTGGGGCCCAGAAGCTTCAAGCTACACCTCTAGAATAAAGCATTATAGTTGGGGGCCCTGTTACAGATTTTGCTTGGGGCCCAGGAGCTTCAAGTTACGCCTGTGTGTTAAGGGGCTAAGAAAAGTTGGCGGGCCCCAAGATAAACTTTTGCATATGAGTTTTAGGACAGAATGTTGACGTTTCCAACATGCAATGCTGTATGGAGGTCAGGTATTGTCACATATGGATATCTGTGCCAATGTGGTGGGCATTGAAAGGTGGTATGAAGAGGTGTAAGAAGAGATGAAGGCAGAGGAGGACGGGGAGGTGAGGAGGTTACAGATAAGGATGAATGGGGCACCATGAAATGTGGACCACCACTTTCGGCTTCATGCTCCACCTGCAGTACATTGACCCAGTGTGCTGTAAATGATGTGTAATGCCCCTGGCCATGCTACTGGATCATGTTTCAATGCTCAAGTGCATCCTGCCACTGACAGCATTCTGCAATGTCACAAACACATCATTTACTTGGCGGTGCAAGGCAGGGATGGGGTTTTTTTGCAAAGAATTGGTGGCTGGGCATCTGGTACTGAGAGTTAGCATAGAGCATAATATTGCAGAAGGCATCTGTGTCCACAAGCCTCCTCTTCCTTTTAGTCATCCTTCTTCTCCTGAGTGGACTCTATGTCACAGTGAGCACCAAGAGCTGGCACCTCTTTTTTCACATCCCCCTGAGTACAGATAGCATGTGGAGGGCTGACCAGGTGTAATGACTCCCCCTCATCTTCCTCTTTGAAGGACAAAAATGGTTGGGCATCAGTGCATTCAATGTCTTGGTCTTCTCTCTCTGGCTGTTTGGACTGCCTTGTTGACATCCATGACACTGAATGATCAAACAGCTTCTCAGACGGATCCATATGGACTGCTTTGGAGTGTGCAGGGAATTTGGCACAGGGTGAAGTAGAGGGGGGATGCTAATAGCCGACTGATGCAGGCTGACTGCTGTGTGCCTGCGACTGGGAGGAAGAGAAGGTGGTGTCGGTAGTTGAGGCATGCTGTGTCATCGATGTAACGCAGAGGCAGAACCACTCCTTAGAAATAGCAGCAGGTTTTCCCCGCTTTCAGCAAAATGTGGAGCTGTTGCTTCAGTGGAAGCCGCTTGAAGTGCAATTTGGCCTGTCCTTTACCACCTCCACCACTACCAACATGTGCCCTACCCCCTGCTTTCTTCATGTTTTCTTTATGTTTATTTTTTTCTAGTTCTCTTTTTCCTTTAGTTTTTTTTGTAGTTTAATCCAACTTTTTAGCTAACTTTTTAGTTTGTAGAAAACATAGGTAACTACGTTAGGCCTGCCAATAGTTTGTAGTGTCTGAACTTGCAACTTTCTGAGGCTGCTGACAAACACTCTGTATTTAATGTTTCCTGGTTTGGATTCTTTTTGGTTTATATTTATCAAAATCCATCGGCAACTAACCAGGGCACAATCCCTGTGCAGCACAATGAGAATAGAAGGCCACCGTGTATAGATTGTATATTGTGAACCATCCCTGTTTTGTGCAGTGTAACTTAATTCCCTAAATCCTACTGCTAGCTGCACAAAGTCTGCCACTAATTCATAATGCAAATTTGAAAGTCTGAGGTCACAAACAGAGAACTGCAATATTTCCCATGCCAAAAGTGTAGTTTGTCTGTCTGCTTTGCTGTTATGTACATTGACAGCAACAGAAATATGCCCAATGTATAGGCCACATTTTGTATAGGCATTTAAACATAATGCAACGTCTTTCTCTGGTCCCTCCAATACTCCTTTTAACTACTCTGCTGATATACAAGCTTTCACACCAGTAGCAGTATATTCTCTGTAGAATGTCTCTTCTTAAGAACAGACACGTTTTAAATAGGCAGCTTCTCTGTCCTGTGCTCAGCTGTAAAATGGCCACTGTGCCTATGTTATATATAGCTAGGTCTTGTGATGCAGGCATCCAATGAAACCTAAAAAACCCATATGCAAGATGGAGGAAACATTTAGTGACATTAGCAGGGCACCCCCGCTGCTTATTGGCTGCACTTTGACCTCTGTAGCAGGAATTTTAGGGAATTTGATTTTCCTGTGATTTTTGCCAAAAATCGTGCTGAATAGAGATGAGCGAGCACCAAAATGCTCGGGTGCTCGTTACTCGAGACGAAATTTTCGCGATGCTCGAGGGTTCGTTTCGAGTAACGAACCCCATGGAAGTCAATGGGCTACCCGAGCATTTTTGTATATCGCCGATGCTTGCTAAGGTTTCCATTTGTGAAAATCTGGGCAATTCAAGAAAGTGATAGGAACGACACAGCAACGGATAGGGCAGGCGAGGGGCTACATGTTGGGCTGCATCTCAAGTTCCCAGGTCCCACTATTAAGCCACAATAGCGGCAAGAGTGGGCCCACCCCCTCACCCCCCCAACAATTTTTACTTCTGAAAAACCCTCATTAGCAATGCATACCTTAACTAAGCACCACACTACCTCCAACAAAGCACAATCACTGCCTGCATGACACTCCGCTGCCACTTCTCCTGGGTTACATGCTGCCCAAGCCCCCCCCCAGTGTCCACAGCGCACACCAAAGTGTCCCTGCGCAGCCTTCAGCTGCCCTCATGCCACACGCTGGCCTCATAGCCACACCACCCTCATGTCTATTTATAAGCGCGTCTGCCATGAGGAGGAACCGCAGGCACACACTGCAGAGGGTTGGCACGGCCAGGCAGCTACCCTCTTTAAAAGGGGCGGGGCGATAGCCCATAACGCTGTACAGAAGCAATGAGAAATCCAATCCTGTGCCACCTCCATCAGGAGCTGCATACGTGGGCATAGCAATGGGGAACCCATGTGCCACACACTATTCATTCTGTCAAGGTGTCTGCATGCCCCAGTCAGACCGCGTTTTTTTATAAATAGTCACAGGCAGGTACAACTCCGCAATGGGAATTCCGTGTGCACCCACAGCATGGGTGGCTCCCTGGAACCCACCGGCTGTACATAAATAAATCCCATTGCATTGCCCATCACAGCTGAGGTAACGTCAGGTTTAATGCAGGTGGGCTTCGGCCTACACTACATGCCCCAGTCAGACTGGGGTTCTTTAGAAGTGGACACATGCAGTTACAACTCCGTGTGGAAAGACAGCATGGGTGGGTTCCAGGAAGCCACCGGCGGTACATAAATGTATCCCATTGCATTGCCCAGCACAGCTGAGGTAACGTCAGGTTTAATGCAGGTGGTCTTCGGCCCACAGTGCATGCCCCAGTCTGACCGGGGTTTTTAATACATAGACACTGGCAAGTACAAATCCCTAATGTGAAGTCCCTGTGGACCTACAGCATGGGTGGCTCCCTGGAACCCTCCGGCGGTACATAAATAAATCCCATTGCAGTGCCCAGCACAGCTGAGGTAACGTCAGCTTTAATGCAGGTGGGCAAAAAATGACTATGATTACAATGTAGGCGAGGGCCCAAAAAAATTGGTGTACCAACAGTACAAATGTACTTCAGAAAAATTGCCCATGCCCAACCAAGAGGGCAGGTGAAACCCATTAATCGCTTTGGTTAATGTGGCTTAATTTGTAACTAGGCCTGTAGGCGGCCCAGTTAAAATAAAAATTGGTTCAGGTGCAAGTTTCAACGCTTTATTGAATTGAGAATTGAAACGTATAAACATTGTTTACAAAAGTTATATGACTGAGCCTTGTGGGCCTCAGAAAAATTGCCCGTTCGGCGTGATTACGTGGGGTTTCAGGAGGAGGAGCAGGAGGATGAATATAATACACAGATTGATGTAGCTAAAAGGTCCCCGTTTTTTATAGTGATAGAGAATGATGCTTCCATCCGCGGGTGCAGCCTACGTATTGTTTAGGTAACGCTGCTGTCCGCTGGTGGAGAAGAGAAGTCTGGGGAAATCCAGGCTTTGTTCATCTTTATGATTGTAAGCCTGTCGGCACTGTCAGTTGACAGGCAGGTACGCTTATCCGTGATGATTCCCCCAGCCGCACTAAACACCCTCTCTGACAAGACGCTAGCCGCAGGACAAGCAAGCACCTCCAGGGCATACAACACGAGTTCAGGCCACGTGTCCAGCTTCGACACCCAGTAGTTGTAAGGGGCAGAGGCGTCATGGAGGATGGTCGTGCGATTGGCTACGTACTCCCTCACCATCCTTTTACACTGCTCCCGCCAACTGAGCATTGACTGGGGAGCGGTGACACAGTCTTGCTGGGGAGCCATAAAGCTGTCAAAGGCCTTGGAGAGTGTTCCCCTGCCTGTGCTGTACATGCTGCCTGATCTCTGCGCCTCCCCTGCTACCTGGCCCTCGGAACTGCGTCGTCTGCCACTAGCGCTGTCGGATGGGAATGTTACCATCCGTTTGTCCGCCAGGGTCCTGTGGTATAGCATCACTCTCGAACCCCTTTCCTCTTCGGGAATGAGAGTGGAAAGGTTCTCCTTATACCGTGGGTCGAGCAGTGTGTACACCCAGTAATCCGTAGTGGCCAGAATGCGTGTAACGCGAGGGTCACGGGAAAGGCATCCTAACATGAAGTCAGCCATGTGTGCCAGGGTACCTGTACGCAACACATGGCTGTCCTCACTAGGAAGATCACTTTCAGGATCATCCTCCTCCTCCTCCTCCTCAGGCCATACACGCTGAAAGGATGACAGGCAAGCAGCATGGGTACCCTCAGCAGTGGGCCGAGCTGTCTCTTCCCCCTCCTCCTCATGCTCCTCATGCTCCTCCTCCTCCTCAACGCGCTGAGATATAGACAGGAGGGTGCTCTGACTATCCAGCGACATACTGTCTTCCCCCACCTCCGTTTCCGAGCGGAAAGCATCTGCCTTTATGCTTTGCAGGGAACTTCTCAAGATGCATAGCAGAGGAATGGTGACGCTAATGATTGCAGCATCACCGCTCACCATCTGGGTAGACTCCTCAAAGTTTCCAAGTACCTGGCAGATGTCTGCCAACCAGGCCCACTCTTCTGTAAAGAATTGAGGAGGCTGACTCCCACTACACCGCCCATGTTGGAGTTGGTATTCCACAATAGCTCTACGCTGCTCATAGAGCCTGGCCAACATGTGGAGCGTAGAGTTCCACCGTGTGGGCACGTCGCACAGCATTCGGTGCACTGGCAGATTAAACCGATGTTGCAGGGTGCGCAGGGTGGCAGCGTCCGTCTTGGACTTGCGGAAATGTGCGCTGAGCCGGAAAACACCTTTCCGAGCAAGTCTGACAAGCGTGGGGGTAGCTTTTCAGAAAGCGCTGAACCACCAAATTAAAGACGTGGGCCAGGCATGGCACGTGCGTGAGGCTGCCGAGCTGCAGAGCCGCCACCGGGTTACGGCCGTTGTCACACACGACCATGCCCGGTTGGAGGCTCAGCGGTGAAAGCCAGCGATCGGTCTGCTCTGTCAGACCCTGCAGCAGTTCGTGGGCCGTGTGCCTCTTCTCTCCTAAGCTGAGTAGTTTCAGCACGGCCTGCTGACGCTTGGCCACCGCTGTGCTGCCACATCTTGATTGCGAGACAGAGGTTGCGTAGGAGGAGGAGGAGGAGGAGGAGGGTGGTTTAGTGGAGGAAGCATACACCGCCGCAGATACCAACACCGAGCTGGGGCCCGCAATTCTGCGGGTGGGTAGGACGTGAGCGGTCCCAGGCTCTGACTCGGTCCCAGCCTCCACTAAATTCATCCAATGTGCCGTCAGGGAGATATAGTGGCCCTGCCTGCCTGTGCTTGTCCACGTGTCCGTTGTTAAGTAAACCTTGGCAGTAACCGCGTTGGTGAGGGCGCGTACAATGTTGCGGGAGACGTGGTCGTGCAGGGCTGGGACGGCACATCGGGAAAAGTAGTGGCAACTGGGAACCGAATATCGCGGGGCCGCCGCCGCCATCATGTTTTTGAAAGCCTCCGTTTCCACAAGCCTATACGGCAGCATCTCCAGGCTGATCAATTTGGCTATGTGCACGTTTAACGCTTGAGCGTGCGGGTGCGTGGCAGCGTACTTGCGCTTGCGCTCAAACACTTGCGCTAGCGATGGCTGGATGGTGCGCTGAGAGACATTGGTGGATGGGGCCGAGGACAGCGGAGGTGAGGGTGTGGGTGCAGGCCGGGAGACGGTCGTGTCTGTGTCCTGAGAGGGGGGTTGGATCTCAGTGGCAGGTTGGGGCCCAGGGGGAGAGGCAGTGGTGCAAACCGGAGGCGGTGAACGGCCTTCGTCCCACCTTGTGGGGTGCTTGGCCATCATATGCCTGCGCATGCTGGTGGTGAGGCTGGTGGTGGTGGCTCCCCGTCTGATCTTGGCGCGACAAAGGTTGCACACCACTGTTCGTCGGTCGTCTGCACTCTCAGTGAAAAACTGCCAGACCTTTGAGCACCTCGGCCTCTGCAGGGTGGCATGGCGCGAGGGGGCGCTTTGGGAAACAGTTGGTGGATTATTCGGTCTGGCCCTGCCTCTACCCCTGGCCATCGCACTGCCTCTTCCAACCTGCCCTGCTGCTGCACTTGCCTCCCCCTCTGAAGACCTGTCCTCAGTTGGCTTAGCAAACCAGGTGGGGTCAGTCACCTCATCGTCCTGCTGCTCTTCCTTCGAATCCTCTGTGCGCTCCTCCCTCGGACTTACTGCAATTACTACTACCTGAGTGATAGACAACTGTGTCTCATCGTCGTCGTCCTCCTCACCCACTGAAAGCTCTTGAGACAGTTGCCGGAAGTCCCCAGCCTCATCCCCCGGGCCCCGGGAACTTTCCAAAGGTTGGGCATCGTTCACGACAAACTCCTCCGGTGGGATAGGAACCATTGCTGCCCATTCTGGGCAGGGGCCCGAGAACAGTTCCTGGGAGTCTGCCTGCTCCTCAGAATGTGTCATTGTAATGGAGTGAGGAGGCTGGGAGGAAGGACGAGCAGCAGCCAGAGGATTCAGAGTTGCAGCAGTGGACGGCGCAGAACTCTGGGTGGTCGATAGATTGCTGGATGCACTTTCTGCCATCCATGACAGGACCTGCTCACACTGCTCATTTTCTAATAAAGGTCTACCGCGTGGACCCATTAATTGAGATTAATCTTGGGACACCAGAAACGTGCCTCTCTCCTAATCCCGCAGCAGTCAGCTGCGATACACCTGGATCAGGAGCTCGGCCTGTGCCCACACCCTGACTTGGGCCTCCGCGTCCTCGCCCGCGTCCACGTCCTCTAGGCCTACCCCTACCCCTCAGCATGGTGTATTACCAGTAGTGCAGAAACAGAACGCTGTAATTAAATGTGCCGCTTATTGGCCTGTGGTTGGAGGTTGACTTCGCTTACGGAACGCACAGCAGAGCCAGGAAAGAATTTTGCGCAAGCCTGCTGTAACACTTAGCTGCGTATTAATTAGGACTATTACCCCCAGCAGAGACGCAGTACACTCAAGACGGTCACAGGCAGCCCAAAGATAGTATTTTTCCCAAATTTGCTTGAAAAAGCCCACTGCCTATATAGACAGTATATCTCTTTCACCTTTCCCACTGTCCCTGCCTCACCACTACTGGCCCTATACTATGTAAAATTACTGCAGACTGTTTCCCTCTGGACGGGATGACGGCGGTGATGTAACGGGCAACGCAGAGCCAGGAAAGAATTTTGCGTAAGCCTGCTGTAACACTTAGCTGCGTATTAATTAGGACTACTACCCCCAGCAGAGACGCAGTACACTCAAGACGGTCACAGGCAGCCCAAAGATAGTATTTTTCCCACATTTTTGGGGAAAAGCCCACTGCCTATATAGACAGTATATCTCTTTCACCTTTCCCACTGTCCCTGCCTCACCAGTACTGGCCCTATACTATGTACAATGACTGCAGACTGAGGACGCAATGCTCTGCACGCCCGATATACAAAAAAAAAAAATGTGCAACACTGCTAAAAGCAGCCTCAACAGTACTGCACACGGTCAGATGTGGACCTTAGAAGGACCGTTGGGGTTCTTGAAGCCTAAAATAACTCCTAACACTCTCCCTATAGCAGCTCCAGCATCAGCAGCACTTTCCCTGATCTATGTCAGAATGCATCTGTGGCGAGTCGCGGGAGGGGCCGATTTAAGTACTCGGGTGACACCTGATCTCGCCAGCCACTCACTGCAGGGGGGTGGTATAGGGCTTGAACGTCGCAGGGGGAAGTTGTAATGCCTTCCCTGTCTTTCTATTGGCCAGAAAAGCGCGCTAACGTCTCAGAGATGAAAGTGAAAGTAACTCGAACATCGCGTGGTGCTCGCCTCGAGTAACGA
Source organism: Eleutherodactylus coqui (assembly GCF_035609145.1). Classification (NCBI taxonomy): domain Eukaryota; kingdom Metazoa; phylum Chordata; class Amphibia; order Anura; family Eleutherodactylidae; genus Eleutherodactylus; species Eleutherodactylus coqui. The sequence continues at coordinate 232,486,652 of NC_089838.1, forward strand.
GCATCTCGAACACGCTAATACTCGAACGAGTATCAAGCTCGGACGAGTACGTTCACTCATCTCTAGTGCTGAACTAACTCAATTCGATCTGCCGAAAATCGGGGTGATTTTCTGCCCAGCCAATCAACATGAGCAACACTAGTTGTCATGTACAAAAAGAAATCTGAATACATTATAATGTCGTTGACTGTTGTGTTTTATTGGAAATTTTTAGGTATTCTTTCTACATTTTGTACTTTCTGAGAAGGAAAGAGTGAAAGTCTAGGTAATAAAAAGTATGTTATTCAAGGCTTATAAATATTGAGTGTATTGTAGCATCACTTGGCTGATGTTCTAGCTTTAATGAATCAGGAATAACACAGTTGTGCTTATCTTGTAATAGAAGTCTGGATCTGTAACAGATGCATATGTACTCAGATCCTGCTTATTACCAGACTGGCAGACGGCTCTGCATCTCCAGTCTGTCTCCTGTCATACATATTCTCAATTACCTTTACAGCACATCAGAGGAGCTTGAAACGTATCATAATTATCCTTCTCAAGTGCAGACACGAAAGTAATAATTTAAATAGTATGATTCTCTCTTGCAGAATAAAGATGTTGTGCTTACAACAATCAGGGTTTCCAACAAGTGATTGACAGGTAATAATAATTAGGTGTCTGATGTGCACTGCAATTTCAATACACTCTCAACAAATTTACTATGATAGAAAAAGGCAGAAATTTGGGGTAATCTAAATAAAGAAATGTAAATTGTGCCAGACTGTGTAGGAGGTGTATCTGCTTTTGTAAACCTGCACTATAAAATATAAACCCATAGTTATAGATTTTCTGCAAGTAAATTGAAAACAAAAATTGAAACTTTTCTGCAAAAAGGAGGCTGAGAGACTTAATAGCTGTCTACAAATATCTGAAGGGCTGTCACAGTGCAGAGGGATCAGCCCTATTCTCATTTGCACAAGGGAAGACCAGAAACAATGGGATGAAACTGAAAGGGAGGAGACACAGATTAGATATTAGAAAAAACTTTCTGACAGTGATTGTGATCAATGAGGGGAACATGTTGCCACGGGAGGTGGTGATGTAGTGGGCCAGAGCATCCTACAGAACAGTCTTCCTAACACTTGGTCCTGTCATACCTGTCTATGCGCTTCCCTTAAAGGGGTTGTCCCGCGCCGAAACGGTTTTTTGTTTTTTTTTTAACCCCCCCCCCATGCGGCGCGAGACAACCCCGATGCAGGGGTTAAAAAAACACACCGGGTAGTACTTACCCGAATCACGGCGGTCTGGCGTCTTCATACTCACCTGCTGAAGATGGCCGCCGGGATCCTGTCTCTCTGTGGACCGCAGGGCTTCTGTGCGGTCCATTGCCGATTCCAGCCTCCTGATTGGCTGGAATCGGCACGTGACGGGGCGGAGCTACACGGAGCCGGCATTCTGCACGAGCGGCCCCATTGAAGACAGCAGAAGACCCGGACTGCGCAAGCGCGGCTAATTTGGCCATTAGAGGCCGAAAATTAGTCGGCACCATGGAGACGAGGACGCCAGCAACGGAGCAGGTAAGTATAAAACTTTTGATAACTTCTGTATGGCTCATAATTAATGCACAATGTACATTACAAAGTGCATTAATATGGCCATACAGAAGTGTATAGACCCACTTGCTGCCGCGGGACAACCTCTTTAAGCATAGAAGGTGCTGCACGTCAGAGGAAACCTGTTAATCCCCTTTCCTAAGCTGATAGCTTAGCACTGGCAATAGCTGGTTGTCTATTGGCTATATGTCATGCCTCCACTCATTGGCTGGTGAGTTCAGAGTGGGAAAACACTGCATGAGTCCCTATGCAGAGAGGGTGGAAATCAGAGAAAGTGCGGGAAGGAGAGAGGAAGTGGAGGAGGAGTTAGTGAGTGGCTGCAGTAGGAGTCAGTAGAAGTCGGAGGAGAGGAGGCAGCAAGACGTGGTCGGAGAAAGGAGGTGTGTGCAGTTCAGTGCGTGTTCAACAATTCAGCAGTCCAGCCAGTAAAGCAAGGTCCCTTTCCGCTCTTTTGTCTTTTCTAGCAGCAGGAGGAAAAACTTGGAGGCCATCGTCCCACATAACAGTGAGTTAAACAACTGGGTGAATTCAAAGCCAGGATTAGTGCAGCGGCCACTACAATTCTCATTTTCCTACTTGATGCTACACTTTCAATGGACGCTCAACTAGTGGAAAGTGGGGATATGTGATACCGAGTTACCTCTAGAACTAGAGAGACAGAGTGTTGAAGATAAGTGGAGATTTAATTGTCAAATCTACTGTTTTCACTGTGTCAATTCACTGCATTATTTTGGACCCTGCTGTATCTGCAAAGCGTTGCCTATCTATCTGTCGTTGAAATCAAGCTTCAGTAAAACTGCCTGCTGCCAGTTCACTAATTCAAGCTACTGGACTCGTCTCAAGTTTTTTCGCCATTATTAGACTTGTGAGTTCAGGTTGGAGTACTGGTGTCACCCGTGACAAAACAATTATCCATTTCAAATGTACCTGAGTATGTTATTTGTGCCACTATGCAACAGCTCAGCAGGGCCACATTATCGCCACTGTTGGGATGAATTACAGGGCCACCTGTGACAGCCATCTATCAATCCTTGTGGTTCCCACCATTTTGGCACACTCGGCTCAGCCGTTGCAGTGAGTTCTCCTTCAATGGAAGTCATCAAACAGAGGCTGGACAAATATCTGTCTGTGATGATTTAGTGATCCTGCACTGAGCAGTGGGTTGGACCGGATGTCCCTGGAGGCCCCTTCCAACTGTACCATTCTTTGATTCTATGAAAATACACCTTCATCATCATTTATTGTTATGCGGACTTAGGCCTCCAATGCACTAGTGTTTTTTAATGCATTTGCCGGACGTAAAAAAATAAATGACTCATGGACAGCATATGTGCCTATATAATACAATGAGCAGGACACTACAAAGTTTTTTCATGCAGACATAGAAAAAACTCATTGCATGCAGTATTCTGATACTTTTTTGCGGATGTGAAGGATGCATGGCCTACAGAGAAAAAAATATATGGACCAAAAATAGAGGCTACACTTGTATGACAAAATGTCAATTTTTTTCAGACGTAACAGGGTTTCTTTATGTACACAAGCATTATGCCACTCTCACAGAGGCGTTAGCAAAATACTGCGTTTGTAAACTCTTGCAAAGCTGCTTTGTACAGCATTTAGTGTGAGCGTTTCTCTGCATTGTTACTGCATTCAAAATCCGCATAAATTGCTGTGCACGGTGTTCTACCGCATTTTTGACAGCGTTGAAAATGATCCCCATTGATTTAAATGGGCGACACACCGCATTTATAAACACTTAAATCGTGAAAATAGAACAAACAGCGCTTGAAGAACATGGCGTTAAAAATGCTGCATTTGAACCCTGGTCTGAGACGACCCAAAGGAGGCGTTTTACAGCATCTAGTGCGGCGTTTGAAGTGCCACGGTGAACACTAAAAAGCATTGTATGTTAGAGTGACCTTAGTAAGATACTGTGTGCTCTATGCTGGAGCTCTCATACATGTTAATGTAAAGAAGCTCAACCCCTTGAAGACATGTAGACTATATTCCTCTATAAATACTGGTGTTTGAGTACTGAAGTATAACTCTGTGTGATACATAACTGACCTCTCACTTGACCTTCAGAATATGCTGCAAGACATTTGCTTACTAATTTAGAAGTTTCTTGCTGGACCTTTGTGATTTTACCTTGTCGCTTGACATATGATCTAGTTTGTGTCTGACCTTGAGTACTCTGCAGGTTTAGTAAAAGCTTTTATTCTTCAGCTACTTGTGTAAAGTCTGGTCTGCTTCAAGATTGGATCTATGTGAGACCTGAGGCTACCTGAATACTGATGAATGCAAGTAATTCACAGGAGAGGTGGTTTGTTATAGATGAAAGAACTTTCTGAGCTCTAATTGGGGTTATTTAGCTAATAAAAAAGACAGCTGAGAGGCGACCTAATAGCTATGTATGAATACATCAGGGGACAATACAGAGATCTCTCCCATCACCTATTTATACCCAGGACTATGACTTTAAACAAGGGGGCGCCCTCTACACTTGAGGAAAGATGGTTTCTACACAGACATAGAAGGTGGTTCTTTACTGTAAGAGCAGTGAGACTGTGGAAATCTCTGCCCGAGGACGTGATGATGGCTAACTCGATAAAAGAGTACAAGAGGGGCCTGGACATCTTTCTTGAGTGCAACAATATTACATATAAGGGAGATGGAATAAATCCTCTGCAGTGCCACCTATTGAAAGGCTTTTAATTCCTGGTCATTGTAACAAGGCTTGTATAAAAAGTCTGAGTTTGGCTTGAAGGAATGCTGCCTTTCAATAGGATGCACTGTAGAGGATTTATTCCATCTCCCTTATTTGCATATTACCCAGAGGAGCGTGCATGGCCATTTGAGTCTTCTCACCCACTGTATATAGTTCCTCTCCCTAAGGAGAATAGATAACGTTTCTGACCACAATATTACATGTTATAGTCACTGATAACTGGAGAATCCCTACTGATCCAGGGATTATTCTGATTGACAGATTTGGAGTCAGGAAGTAATTTTTTTTTTCTAAAATGAGGAAAATTGGCTTCTACAGTATCTCATAGGGTTTATTTGCCATCCTATACATCGAGATTGAAGAATATTAGGCTGAACTAGATGGATGTGTGTCTTTTTTCAGCATGACAAACTATGTCACTATGTCATGTTAACCCTTTTCCAATCCACTGTCTGACCTCTGAAGACATTATGATTTAAGGCTGTACAGCTCCGATGTTGGAAAACGTCCGTCGGGGTTCTCTTACTGTATATTGCCAGCCTCTTTGCTGTCAGAGCCTATCCAATGTGTCACCTCATGCAGTACTGGCTTTAGCCAGCAGATAGTGCCGTTATATAAAGGCAGTAAAAGAGTAAGATCCCTAGGAAAGCCAGGATACAAATTGGATTGGAAAGGGTTAATGGATAAACATTATAATTTTTAATATCGGCAGACATTTATCAAGATATTGTTTAATTATCTGTGTAAAGTTTTATGTAACATTTCATTTAATTTACAAACCCTTTATATAACATAGTTGTTGGTATAGGAACTCAACCTTCAATGCATTCTTTACATTTGTGTCAGAGGCTCCATTGCAATTCTTGTCAAGTTTAACAGGAAGAGTAGTGCTGTACACAGCTTTATTTTGTCAAGCCAACGGACACTACATTACAACTCAACGCACCCCACTTCTAAGTCAGTGGGACCTATTGGCACTGGTGATATGTGCTTTATTACAGATCCAGGACTGTGTTGTGAACATAGACTGAGGCATACTTCTACAGGGCTTACAGTAATTGGCCTGATCAGAATTGCGTTTAAACTGCTAGTGATTATAGGCAGATGGCATTTCATGGCCTAATTCAATCCTTTCTAAACAGAATGTTTGTAGCTTTTTGAAATTACAACATGAAACAGAAAGCATGAAAAGATAATTTAATTACATGACAATGACATTCAATTCTTTAGGTAACAGTGATATCAGTGAATATGACAGCTTACTTCCTTTCTTAGTCCTTGACTTATTTGCAAGGTACTTGGGATGTATAACACAAATTGTTATGCTTCAGATTTGGTGCATATACACCATTCAGCTAGAATCTAACCCCCCTGCATAATACTGTGCACCCTTTGTGCTGCAAAAACAAATGAATCGGCTCCACAAGACCTCTGAAGGTGTCTAGGTGGATTCTGGCAACAGAAGTAGCAGATACTTTAAGTTCTGTAAGTTAAAAGGGAAGACTTACATGGATTGGACTCTGAGGTATTCTGAGGTAAAGTCAACCCCTTAAAAACTTTGTCATGTTTCAAAAACAATTTTTCAAAAGTGGAAGTGCAGCGTCCCGTAGGTTGACCCCAGACACAAGGCACACATTGAGGAGCTGGGAGGGTGAGTGGTCACTTGTCATGGTGGCACTTACCAGGCTCCTTCCTGGAGGGACACACGTAGCCTCGGCCAGAGCAGCACTGGGCCTCTTCCAGACACTCCTAGGATAGGAAACTGTAGAACAGGAATGGCAGATGTCACGGGTGACGCCACCATTCTGTTACCCACTGGTATGACCCTCGGAGGTAAATAAATGGAGCAGCAGACAGAAGTCATATACCTTAGGTACCAGGGGATGGTCAGGGCCTGACGAAACTTTACTGGAACAACTTTTTGCATACAAGGCACAAATGACAATAGTTTACAGTGCAGGTATTAGACAGACTTGAGAGTACCTCCACCTGGTGATCCTATACTTCAGGACGGCTGGATGTGAAAAGCAAATGAGTGTACCTCTACGCGGTGATCCCAGACTTCAGGACAGCCGCGTTGGAAAAGATGAGTAATGATTACCTCTGCACTAGGCCTTGGAAGTGGCACCTGCTTCTTCCTCACGCTCTCTCTCACTCTTCCATTGGGGCTCACTCCTCTCTCATTTCAGGAACATATACTCTCAGGGAACCTCTCTTCTTCTTCCATTCTTTACCACATGAGTATTGAAGGTGCTGGCACTCTCTGTCAGGAACCCAGAAGAAATGGACCCTCTTCCTGCTCTCACACACTCCTATTTATATCCTCACTCATACCATGTGACAAGACAAATTGATACATTGCAAGCATCACCCACACTTTTGCAGACCCTTAACCTCTCACTTGCTGCAGCTGTGCAATACATATAACAGAATGACTAGATACTTTTGCACAGCGCACCAACACAAGACATGTATTACATTTATGGAGGGGGCCAGGAATAGATGTACTGGGCCACTACGGATGGGTGCATTTTCCTGCTGAAAGAGGCCAGTCATTAGGAAATACTGCTTCTTTGAAGGGGTGTAGTTGGTCTGCAACAATGGCTAGGTAGGTGGCATGTGTCAAAATAATATCAACATGAATACCGCAATGCAAGTTTTCCCTGCAGAACATTGCCCAGAGCATCACACTGCCTCCACAATCTTGTCTTTTTCTTACTGTGCATCCTAGTGTCATCTCTTCACCAGGTACATCTTGCACATGTTGCAAAAGTGAACATAATTCATCAGACAAGGCCACTTTCTTCCATTGCTCACATGTCAATAGCATTGTAGGTGTTTTTGGCACTTGTTCATTTTGAGGCTATACACACATTTCAGTTGAGGTGCGATAGAAACTGTACTAAAAACTGCACCGCGAGTACAACATGTATTTTCTTCCTGTTTTTGATGTACTTGCAAAGATTTTAAAAATAAGAAGTGAAACTGTAGAAGCTCAGCCCATTACCCCCCCCCCCCAAAAAAAAAGTTGATCTAAAAGAAATGAGATAGAAGCCAATTTTCCACATTAAGAGAAAAAATTGACTCTAATCTGGCAATCAGAATAATCCCTGGATCAACAACCATTCTGAAGTAATTAATGATTAAACAGTGGAAGTTATGGATAGAGCCAAATGCTGCTTTCCTGATAGTTTTCATAACTCCCATAGACTTCAATGCGGAGGACTGCAGATCCTTTCTCCCAAATGTATCTATCACTTCTTGCTTGCATACAACAGGTCTTACTTGGCCTTACCTGACACACTGTTCAAAGTTTGATGGGAGAGAAAATGTTTCACACGATTTGTACATTGTGGAGCATATGTGAAAAATAAAAACTCTGGAAAACTGTTGGACATTACACATTTTTTAAAGAGCTGGTGTCCAGATGTTTTATAAATAGGGCATAAATACTTGCACCATTTATAGCAGCAGTTTTACTCCTAGGTGACGCCTTTTGGCATAAAAAAATGAATTGCATGTATGAAAATGAGAATATTTATGGAATAGCTTAAATACATTTAATATTAATATTATTACGTATTCTGTTACATTAATTTCACACCAGAATCCTTAATTTAAACATCATGAATGATAAGCTGATAATTGCCTTCTGGAAATAAGTAGTTATTTCATTAATTCAAAATAGCCTGTATTTATATTGGGAGAGGTGTGAAGTTGTATCCTGTTTAGTTAGTTCAGTTCCCACTGGAATACAGATGTATTTTTGCTTCACAAAACTAACTGCAAATATCATTAGAAACTTATATGGCTGTTAATAAAAATGAAATTGGTGTTACATCACAGAATGAAAGTAGATCCTTCCTCCCTTTATTTACTTTCACAATCAGTACTAACAATTTATGAACATACTATAAATTACGTTATGCTACTAATTACATGTATAGTAACGGTAGTGATGGTTTAGGCTAGCCATAGACTTTAGATAGCTGTCGACTGAACACATTTCTCCCAGTTCCCCTATACACATGTACACTCAGCCACTCAAGCATTTGTTTCAATAGGAGGAGAATAGGAAACTATGGGTGGACACCTTTGGCGGTGGTTCATCTTCCCTAAGAACAAAAGAATCAGACATATCTGGACACCACCATACACATTAGTTGGTTAGCCGATCCTGTTGAGATCGGTTAGTTCAGACAACATTCATCTGATGTTTAGAGCAAGGTGCCCAGATCTCAAGTGCCTACGCCATTTTAGCGCTACCCATGCCTGCATGGCATGAGTAAGGCTGCATGTAGTCATTAACCTGTATGCATTTGGGTTTTTGTGCAATTTGCCCTGATTTATTTTAGCATTATTCAGTAAAGTTTGAATCGTATGCCAAGTGTGGGACCTTTTTTTACTCGTTCACTGGATTTATGCAGCATTTTCATAATAGTTTTTCATGCATTTGTTTTCACAACAGAAATACTGCAGGCAAATGCTAGCTGTAACTTAATAGCGAAATACTAAATGCAGTACAAACATTGCTTTCTTTGTGGCATTTTCTTCATTTTTGTCATTTTTTCAAAATGCACATTTTCAAGCATTTTCCCAAGGTTTCTGTGTAGGAAAGAAAAAGCCAGAGGAAAAAAACGCATGTCAAAATGGTTGCATATATTAATAAAATGCCATTCAAACAAAACCCCTTGTAAAAAGTGCACAAAATTCATGATGATTTTTTACACCCCCCCATAAAAGACCACAAAAAAGTGTGTGAAGATAGTCAGAAGGCAAATGCAGCTCTGCTACAACTATATTAAGTTAAAAACAATAATTCTACTAAACTGATCAATAATAATAGAGTAAGTAAGTTATTGTAAATTTAAGATGTCTTCGTTTACTATTAACCCTACCACTTTCAGTAGTGATGAGTGAACGCTTCAAAAGTGCAGTTTGGCTGGTTCACTGAATTTGGGCAAAAAGTTTGGTTTGATTTGGTTCAAATTAATTCAAACGGAAGCAGAACATCACCAATATCTCTAAATTTGGTTACTAAAGGCCCTTTTAGACACAATGATCATCGCTCAAAATTTGCTCAAAAGCCGTCTTTTGAGCCATAATCATTGTGTCTAACTGCACTGACATCGTGCAGTTTTTGTTAACGAATCGCTGATCCTTCTCTTTCAGCATGCTTTCAGCCTTATCAGGAGTTCACAGCGGGATACAGCTGATACTATTGTTTCAGCTGTATCCTGCTCCATGAACACATGCGGAGTATAAAGAACACAGCGGTCCAGCTGTGTTATTCATACACCGCACGGAGTGCATATGTTACATGTGCTGCTGAGACATGTTGTACTACTGTGCTTCCAGCAGCACAGCACTCTCAGGGTTAATGATTGAGCTGGCTGGGTGTGGTTCTTCCTGCTAGCCAATCTCCTGAGAGTGCTGTGCTGCTGGAAGCACAGTAGTACGACATGTCTCAGCAGCACACGTAACAGCACAGCTGTATACTAGCTGAGCGCTCCGTGAACAGCCAGGGTATGAAGAACACAGTGGTCCAGCTGTGTTCTGCATACCCCGCTCGGAGCGTTCGGCTTTATAACAGCCGAGCGCTCCGAGCAAAGAACAGCTGGTTGCATAAGACAAGCGGCCGCGCTTGTTTTCTGCATACTTGGCTCGGAGTGCAAGGTGATCGCTCAATGTTTGCCCTGTAAATGCACACAACGATTATTGCTCAAAAGTCGCTCAAAAGACATCTTTTGAGCGATAATCAATGAATCTACACCAGGCTTAACACTGTCCAAGAGCCATTAAGCCTTTCCAATCCATTTATTTTTTCTCACCTATTCTGAGAAAAAATACATTTTCCCTGCACCCTCCTGAACTGACAGTTCAGGTGGGTGCAGGGAGGGACCTGCTTACCTGTCCGGCGTCTTCTGCATTCTCCTTCTGCCTCCCGGTTCGACGATCATGTGACCGCTGGGGTCAGGTGGCACCTAACGTTCACATGATCGCCGGGCCGGGAGACAGAAGGAGAATGCGGAAGACGCCGGACAGGTAAGCAGATCCTCCCACAGTGCAGGCTCCCGGCTCAGCGTTCATGTAACCGCCGGGGGTCAGGTAACACCGGCGGTCACATGATCGCCGTCCGGAATCTATGCATTGCATAGCACTAATTGAGCGCTATGTAATGTGTAAAGGAGAAGGCAGAAAAGGTTAAAAACTCTTACTGCCTTCTCCTCAGGGGTCCTCGATGAGAACCAGTGCAGGAGTTTATCTGCACCCGATGTGTCTGACGATCGGGTGCAGATCCACTCCTGCACTGCAGTGTCGGGCCTGCCCTGACATCGGAGCTGTGGAGGGAAATTATGATGTCGGGGGCAGGCCCGACATTGGACTGGAAAGGGTTAAAAGCCCTACTTAAAGGGGTTGTCTCGCGCAGCAAGTGGGGTTATACACTTCTGTATGGCCATATTAATGCACTTTGTAATATACATCGTGCATTAAATATGAGCCATACAGAAGTTATTCACTTACCTGCTCCGTTGCTAGCGTCCACGTCTCCGTCTAATTTCGCTGTCTCCTGGCGCTTTTAGACGCGCTTGCGCTGTGCGGTCCTCTGCCTGGTGAATGGGGCCGCGCGCGCCGGAGAGCTGGTCTGCGTGTCGTCATCGAAGCTCCGCCTCCGTCATGTGGTGCCGATCAGCCAATGAGGTGGCTGTATCGGCAGTGGAACGCGGAAGACAGAAGAAGAAACTGCGCAGTGCACTGTGGGAGAAGACCAGTGGCGCCATCTTTAAAAGAAGAAATGAAGAAGCTGCAGAACGCTGATGCAGGTAAGCGCAATGTGCTTTTTAAAAACTAACAAATGCTTTCTTTTTCACAGGGCATAATGCAGGGGTTCATTTAAAAAAAAAAAAAAATCGCTTTCGCCGCGAGACAACCCCTTTAAGCCAACCAGGAGTGTATCTAGGTACTTTTGAGCTGTTGTAAAGCAAAGTTAATGAGGAAAAGAAAAAGGAAAAAATAGAAAATAGAAAAGAAAGGAAAATATACTTTTCTTTCTTCTTTTTCCTTCTTTTTAACAGAATAAGAGTTTTAGCAGGCTTGACAGAAACAAGCTGCCCAAGGTTCAGATTCATGCTGAACTGAACTCTTAGAAACGTTTCACCCAAAACAGGGTTTGACTGTTTCAGGTCACACAATACTAATTTTTAGTCTATCGTTTTATTGGACTTGAAGAAATAAAGTAAAGATAAATTTCAAAGCAAATGATAGCACAAAGTTTTTCTTTGCGATTAGATGTTGTTTAGCATAAATCAAAGTTGCTAGGTACATAAACACCTGGCTGCTTTCTACAAGCATTCTTTTACCTGGCCACACTTTTGTTCAGAAACCAATTACATTGATTTGGTTCTCTTACTTATACAACTAATTATATCCTCTATTTTCTATTTATTTTGCAGTGAAAACTTTCTTTGTTACTTAGTGCAGGGATGTTTATCATGGTCAAACAGAATGCCCAGGTTAATACAGCAGAGAGTTTCTAACAGAAATCTCATGATCAATGGCTTCTATCTTTTGTATAAGTCAAGGACAGCTAGGTGAACTAGAAAGATATACCGTACATTTTGAGAAGACAATAAAAACACTTGATCCAACCTAGGGAACTGATAAAATAAAAAATATATATACATCATACCAGGGACGTGGAATAGATTGAAACTTGTGAAAATTTGTCACATTCTCTGCTTATTATTGATGGTTCTACACAATGGTAAAGTTCTGAATGAAAGTCTATATGGAAATATGTCCTCTAAAAGACAATGATACAACAATGTATCTAAAAGATACACCAATGCAGTTATAAAATAGACTAAAAATGTTATGTGTGAACAAAATATTATATTTGTAAAATTCTGATTGACAACAAACATTAAATCAAAGTGATAGATTTCCGGGGTTCGATACATATGAGAGCAGACTATGTACCTAGATTCTCATGAATGCAATGAGTTTCCAAAGGATTAATTAGTTCTTTTGAAATCAAAAATATAAGATGTATTTCCATTGATCTGTGTGATAAAGCTGGTGCATTTTATGACATAATCATGCCTCCTTCTCAAGTGCAAACATCTGTTCTTATTGACATAATTGATAACATTGTCTAAATTGATTTGTGCTACAAATGTGTGTTAGTGCATCAATATTTCTGAGATGTTTTGCATGAATAGCCTTCTTCAGGTTTAGTCACAGTATCTTAATAGGGTTAAGGTCAGGACTCTGACTTGACTGTTTCAAAACATTAATTTTTCCAGCCAGTTTTGAATTGATTTAGCTGTGTGCTTTGGGTCATTCTCTTGTTGCATCACCAAATGTCTCTCTAGCCTGAGGTCATGGACAGCTCTCCTCACATTCTACTCAATGTTTTAGTACCTCTTTGAATTCATTCTTCCCTCAATGATTGCTAGATGTCTCAGACCTCATGACATCATCAAAGGTCCCCAAACATAAAATATGTAGAGCTTGACAGCAGCCGTGTGCTTACAGGATCTATAATGACATCACCGTCATGTGATCAGTCACCTGTGTGGGAGGAATCCGGGCCACATGACCAGGAGGTGATCAGTGTGTGCAGGACTCTTCTGTGCTGGTTGTGATCCTTGTTGTATGGGATGAAAAATGTATATAGCAGAGCTGTATGTGATGTGTATGTAGTAGAGCTGTGTGTGTGATGTGCATGTAGCAGTGCTGTGTGATGTGCATGTAGCAGAGCTGTATGGCACATTGCGCCACCAGAAACACTGGTGCTATAATTTCCTAATTACTAGTAGAGTCTTCTGTAGATGTCTTGCTCTTATCCTTGGGTTCTTGCTCACCTCTTTCAGGATTTCACACCATGCTTTCAGAGCTATCGTAATAGTAGATCCATACCTATGGAGAATAGCAACAGTCCTGAACGTTTGCCATCTGTAGATAACCTGTATATCCATAGATTGACATAGCCATGCTTTTGTCGCCTTTTCCAGATTCTGAATTTCTATAACAAGTCATCTGAAATCTTCTGAAAGTTGTTTGCATTGAAGCACGGTTCACAATCATAAATATTTTCTGCTAGTAACCATGCTTTGTGTGCCTTTAGTTTAATGGGCAAAGCAACTGTAAACCCACAATTCCAATCTACTCTTGTTAATTGAAACACCTTTTGCCAATTAGCTCTTGGAGAACTCATTAACATATACGTTTACTTACTTCTTCTCCTTGCACCACGGATTCTTACTCAATGTGCTTAGGAAAAAAAAAACATGAGCAGTACAACTATTTGTGTTAGAAGTGTAGTTAGATTGTTATGTAACTCACAATTATAGACAAATGCAATCAGACCACATTTGAGGGCTCAGTCAGACAAGCTAATTTTTTACGCATGTATAAGCGCTTTTTCAAAACGGATCTATCAGAACCAATGCTTCCCAATGAAAACGGTCACGTCTGTTTTATAGAAGCAGAAAAAATTCACACTTGCAAAATATAGGACATGTGAGTGCAAATGCACGCGGTCACACAATTAATTCTACACGCGATGTGCGATTTTTTTTACCGCGCCTATAATGTGTGAAAAATTTGCTCATCTGACTGAGCCCTTATTAGTAATCATTGAAGAAATAACGGTAATTACAATGGGCTCAGTTACTTTTTCTTCAAACTGTAGAAAGTCTAACAACTAAAAATGTTTACTTGATAAAATGATAATAAGATTACAACTTCAAGTTAATCAGATGTTTTTATGATCTGTCTGGTAGAAAAACTGCTAGAATAACCAATCAATCTTGCAATTAGAATGAACATAATCAGATTTTATTGTGGTAAAATTACCAAATTATTGCAAAAGCTGACCCAATCATTATGAAATTTCTCTGCTCAGCTTAAATCAATGAATTTCTTTCAAATTTATTTTTATTGAAATTTTTCAAAGCATCTCACTCATTAAGTACAGTATAGTATTAATGACATAGTGTATAATTAACAACTAAAATGCAACATATTAACCCCTTTCTGTCCCAGGGTGTATATTTATGCCCTGGGTGAAAAGGGGTTCTCACGAATGGCTGTAAACCTGGAAGGTGAGCCAGCACCATCCATAGTAGGAGGTGAGTGACTGCTGCCTCTCATATGATTGGTCCCGCTGAGCCAATCAGAGGCAGCAGTCACACACCCATTCATAAATTCATGAATGGGTGTGTGAGTGGAATCTGCCTCTGATTGGTCAGACTGTGACCAATTAGAGGCAGCTCATTCAGCAGGCGGGGATTTTAAATCCCCGGCTGCTGAATACTACTCACAGCTGTTCAGAGCAGTTCAGGAGGACTGCCGCTGGCCGCGCTGAACTCCGTCTGCCGGGACCAGGTGAGTATATATATATTTTTTATTTTTACACATTTCTGGATGAATTGCAGGGAAGGGCTTATATATTTAACCCCTTCCCGACAATTCATCCCGTGATCGCCGGCAGCCCATTGCTTTTAATGGAGCCGGCTGTATTGCCGGCTCCATTGAATTCAATGGGCTAACATCGTTCTGCCAGGACAAGGTGAGTATATATATATATATATATATATATATTTTTTTTTTACACATTTCGGGATGAATTGCAGGGAAGGGCTTATATATTTAAGCCCTTCCCGACAATTCATCCCGCGCTCGCCGGCAGGCCATTGCTTTCAATGGAGCCGGCTGTATTGCCGGCTCCATTGAATTCAATGGTCAGTGCTCGTTTAATCGAGACGAGTACCGCGTGGTGCTCGTCTCGAGTAACGAGCATCTCGAGCACCCTAATACTCGAACGAGCATCAAGCTCGGACGAGTATGCTCGCTCATCTCTAGTGAAAATGCATTGCAGTTCGTAATCACGGCATCACACATTCAAGATTCCCAAAAGGACATAACAAATGTTAAGAAAAAAATGGAACGGACGTTATGGAACAGGGTAGCACAGCGAAGTACACTGTCTCTGTAACACAAGAGTTACAGAAACATCCTGGCTCGCTGTGCTACACTGTTTCCGTAACACTCATTCATTGCAATGGGAATTACGGAAACAGCGTAAGATTACCACCTTGGTTGTTTCTACAATTCCCATTGGGGTATTCAGTTCACAGATGTGGGTATTCCCATCTTAGTCACGACAGGCCAAGATAGGAACACCCATCCATTTAAAGTCTGCATTTCACTATACAATGTATCTTCATCGTTTATAAATGGTTGATTGATGGTAAATTGATTTGTGAGTATTTTGAAGCGGTTTAAGAAATGTTTTGCTGCTTGCTATGTAAGCTTTTCAGCATGTCCTCAATGAAATACACATTTTGCTAAAGTACTGGATGTCGATTGATTTAAATGTATATTATAAATAGCAGCTAACATTGGTGCTGATTTAGTATGCAGTATAGCGCTTTAATAATATACTGTAGATGTCAGCAATAGAAACATTATTTACAGTACATTGGGGGAGACTTATAACGCTTTTTTGGTGTAAAAGTCACATTTTGGTCTATGTTCTGCTTGCATTAAAACAGTGTGACTTTTTCAGTGCTATACATCTCTGTGCAACTTTCTCAAAAAGGGGGCATGGCTTGTAATGCGCCTCTTCATAAATTAGGCGTATAGTGCACCAGTGGGGATAAAACTAAGATTAGCCTATGAAGCACTGATCTTAATAAAACTTAGCCCGTGAGGGTGGCTTCACACGAGCGTACATAGATGCATACAAAGATGCACACCTCTGTTTGCGCAAAAACACGCATGTGTGAAGGTCCGTGCATTGTCTTGAATGGAGCTGCGACTGCTGCCCGCAGCTCCATCGAAGGCAATGGTCTGCCGGCACCCCTGAAATGATTTTAGGGGAAGCTCTTCCCTAAAAATCTTCCCTTTTAATGTAAAAAAAAATATATATATATTTATACTTACCTGTCTGCCACTGCCATGTCCCCCACGGGGATGAAGAACACTTCTGCCACATGCGGCAGATGTTTTCTTCATCCCCATGGGAAATAAAGAATTGCCTGCTGCACCTGTTACAGATGTGACAGATGCAGCAAAGGATTTCTTTATCCCTGCAGGGAATAAAAAATTCCCTACCACAGCTGTCAGATGACAGCTGCGGTAGAGGATCCAGCTGCTGGCACCCCTTAATTGTTTTTGAGGGAGGGGCTTTAAATAAAAACCCTTCCCTGAAAAACAAGCCAAAATGATGTAAAAAAAAAACATACTCACCTTTCCTCAGCTGCCTGGCTCAGCCGCGTCCCGTCTCTGCCGTCCCCGTCTCTGCACTAAAGTTCTTCCGCGGGGAATTAAAATCCCCGCCTGCTGAAAGAGCTGCTTCCGACTGCCTGAGACGCTCAGCCAATCACAGGCAGCTCTTACCTGTCATTCATGCAGCCTGCTAAAAGAACTTCAGTGCAGAGTCAGGGACAGCAGAGATGGGACGCGGCTAAGACCCAGCAGCTGAAGAAAGGTGAGTATGTTTTTTGTGTGTTTTTTTTACACAAGTTTGGCTTGTATTTCAGGGAAGGATTTATATTTAAAGCCCTTCCCTGAAAAACAATTAAGGGATGCCGTCAGCTGGATCCTCCAATGCTGCTGTCATCTGTGATAGCTGCGCTATGGAATTCTTTTGTGACATCTGTGACAGGTGCAGCAGGGAACTCTTTATTCCTTGTGGGGGTGAAGAAAACATCTGCTGCATGTGGCAGATGTGCTCTTCATCCCCACGGGGGACACAGCAGTGGCAGACAGGTAAGTATATATATATATATATATATTTTTTTTTTTTTATTTATTTTAATTTTTTTTTACACTAAGAGGGATGATTTTTAGGGAAGAGTTTATATTTAAAGCGGCTTTTGCGCATGCGTCCACCGGTTTGGCAATGGGCACGTGCACAGAAGCCATGGTAAGGTCCGTGGATAAATTCGGGGGCCTTAGGTATGTAATTTCATCCTCCCTCACGGATACAATCCATGAGGGGAGATGAAACTTTAACTTTAACTTTTTTTTAATGCTTTTTTTACTTTACGTGATCACTGTTATCCATTGGATAACAGTGATTATGTGACCAGGAACCACATACAGTGGTCACCGGTGACATCTCTCTGCTCCCGGCTACACATGCTAGCCGGGAGAGGAGGTATTGTAAGTTTTCCGGGGCGCGAGCCCTTCTGTGCGTGCCCCTGACAATTCTGTTGGGTGCACATGCGCAGAAGGTGATGTGAGGTCCTGGAAGGACCATATTGCCGGGGACATTGCAGAGGACGGGTAGAAGCGTTTTCACCTCCCCTCATGGATCCCATCCATGAGGGGAGGGGAAACTTTAACTTTAATACACTTTTTACAACTTTTCCGTGATCAACGTTAACCATTGGTTAATGGTGATTACAGGCCCAGGGACCGGTCACCACGGTCCCCGGTGACATCTCCTGTCTGTACAGGTAGCCGGGAGCCAGGAAATTTTAAAACTCTCGGGCGATCCGGGGCTTCTGCGTATGTGCCACCATTTTTTCCTTGGCACGCCTGTGCAGAAGACAGCTTAGGGTCCGATCCAGAGAAGGACATGGCCGCGCATCGCAGAGGACCTGGATGAGAAATTTCAGCCCCCCTCATGGATACTTTTTTCCCTTTTTCTACTTTAATGAGATCGGCGCTATCTGCAGGATAGCGCCGATTGCATTGCCAGAGGGGGCTCCCTGCAGCTCG